>NC_067476.1:122864281-123225531 GCF_947179515.1 Apodemus sylvaticus
CTGAAACCTTAAAATTTTCAGAAAATCAGGAAAGACAAAGAAAACTGAAAATTAAGCATTAATTTCTTGACACAATGGTAACAAATGAACAGGTTGGTTTGTCAGTCGTGTTTTAATTAATAGAAGGCTGGAAAGACATAACAAGTTTCAAGCAACTCTAAAGGAAAAGAAAATGCTGATAATGAGGAAAAACAAAGCAAAAGCAAGTAACTGGAAGAAAACACATAAGCAAGGCAACTTGTAAGCAAATTAATGTTCTTGTCCATAACAGAGGAAAGAGATCCACAGGCTGCATACTATGAAAAACCCAATCATTGACGGAATAAATATGGAAATGCAGGATGGAACATATGTAATAGGATGGTACATATGTGATAGGTCAGTACACATGTGATAGGATGGTACATATGTAATAGGACAGCACATATGTAATAGGACAGTATATATGTAATAGGATGGTACATATGTGATAGTATGGTACATTTGTAATAGGACAGTACATAGTAATTGGACAGTACATGAATAATAGGATGGGACATATGCAATAGAATGGTACATATGTATTAGGACAGTACATATGTAATTGGACAGTACATATGTAATAGGACAGCACATATGTTATAGGACAGTATATATGTAATAGGATGGAACATATGTAATAGAATCGTACATATGCAATTGGACAGTATAGAAGTAAGAGAGATGGCTTTAGGAAATGAAGAGTCTTTAAAAGCCAACACAGGGCAGATAGAGACTTAAGCTCATCTTATGTCTTCCACATGAGATGTAGCTCTCTTGTGTAGTTTTCCTCTGTCTTCTAACAAGGACAAAACTAACAGGCTAAAACAAACTTTTTTAAATTACATTTTGTTGTATTTATACGGATTATCTGAAGTCAGAAGTGAGGAGAAGATGCTGAAAAAGCATTTGACAAAATTCAGCATCCTTTCATGCTTAAAGTCTTGGAGAGAACAGGAATTCAAGGCCCATACCTAAACATAGTAAAAGCAATATACAGCAAACCGGTAGCCAGCATCAAACTAAATGGAGAGAAACTTGAAGCAATCCCACTGAAATCAGGGACCAGACAAGGCTGCCCCCTTTCTCCTTATCTTTTCAATACTGTACTTGAGGTACTAGCTCGGGCAATTCTACAACATAAGGAGGTCAAAGGGATACAAATTGGAAAGGAAGAAGTCAAACTATCATTATTTGCAGATGACATGATAGTCTACCTAAGTGACCCAAAAAACTCCACTAGAGAGCTCCTACAGCTGATAAACAACTTCAGCAAAGTGGCAGGTTATAAAATCAACTCAAACAAATCAGTGGCCTTCCTATACTCAAAGGATAAGCAGGCTGAGAAAGAAATTAGGGAAATGACCCCCTTCACAATAGCCACAAACACTATAAAGTATCTTGGGGTGACTCTTACCAAACATGTGAAAGATCTGTATGACAAGAAGTTCAAGACTCTGAAGAAGGAAATGGAAGAAGACCTCAAAAAATGGGAAAACCTCCCATGCTCATGGATCGGTAGAATCAATATAGTTAAAATGGCCATTTTGCCAAAAGCAATATACAGATTCAATGCAATACCCATCAAAATCCCAACTCAATTCTTCACAGAGTTAGAAAGAGCAATTATCAAATTCATCTGGAACAACAAAAAACCCAGGATAGCTAAAACTATTCTCAGCAACAAAAGAAAATCTGGGGGAATCAGTATTCCTGACCTCAAGCAATACTACAGAGCAACAGTGTTAAAAACTGCATGGTATTGGTACAGTGACAGGCAGGAGGCTCAATGGAACAGGATTGAAGATCCAGAAATGAACCCACACACCTATGGCCACTTGATCCTCGATAAAGAGGCTGAAAACATCCAATGGAAAAAAGATAGCCTTTTCAACAAATAGTGCTGGTTCAACTGGAGGTCAGCATGCAGAAAAATGCGAATTGATCCATCCTTGTCTCCTTGTACTAAGCTCAAATCCAAATGGATCAAGGACCTCCACATAAAGCCAGACACTCTGAAGCTAATAGAAAAGAAACTGGGAAAGACCCTTGAGGACATCGGTACAGGGAGAAAGTTTCTGAACAGAACACCAATAGCGTATGCTCTAAGAGCAAGAATTGACAAATGGGACCTCATAAAACTACAAAGTTTCTGTAAGGCAAAGGACACCATCAAGAGGACAAATCGGCAACCAACAAATTGGGAAAAGATCTTCACCAATCCTACATCAGATAGAAGGCTAATATCCAATATATATAAAGAACTCAAGAAGTTAGACTCCAGAAAACCGAACAACCCTATTAAAAAATGGGTTACAGAGTTAAACAAAGAATTCTCACTTGAAGAACTTCGGATGGCGGAGAAGCATCTTAAAAAATGCTCAATTTCATTAGTCATTAGGGAAATGCAAATCAAAACAACCCTAAGATTTCATCTTACACCAGTCAGAATGGCTAAGATTAAAAATTCAGGAGACAGCAGGTGTTGGAGAGGGTGTGGAGAAAGAGGAACACTCCTCCACTGCTGGTGGGGTTGCAAATTGGTACAACCACTCTGGAAATCAGTCTGGCGGTTCCTCCGAAAACTGGGCACCTCACTTCCAGAAGATCCTGCTATACCACTTCTAGGCATATACCCAGAGGATTCCCCACCATGTAATAAGGATACATGCTCTACTATGTTCATAGCAGCCCTATTTATAATTGCCAGATGCTGGAAAGAACCCAGGTATCCCTCAACAGAAGAGTGGATGCAAAAAATGTGGTATATCTACACAATGGAGTACTATTCAGCCATTAGAAACAATGAATTCATGAAATTCTTAGGCAAATGGATGGAGCTAGAGAACATCATACTAAGTGAGGTAACCCAGACTCAAAAGGTGAATCATGGTATGCACTCACTAATAAGTGGTTATTAACCTAGAAAACTGGAATACCCAAAACATAATCCACACATCAAATGAGGTACAAGAAGAAAGGAGGAGTGTCCCCTGGTTCTGGAAAGACTCAATGAAACAGTATTCGGCAAAACCAGAACGGGGAAGTGGGAAGGGGTGGGTGGGAGGGCAGGGGAAGAGAAGGGGGCTTACGGGACTTTCGGGGAGTGGGGGTCTAGAAAAGGGGAAATCATTTGAAATGTAAATAAATTATATCGAATTAAAAAAAAAGGAAAACAAAATAAAATAAAAGGAGTCCTGAAATCAAAGCAAATATTAAGAAAAAAAAAAAGAAGTGAGGAGAAAACCTCAATTCAGGATTAGAATAAAAGGCACAGCACACTATTTAACACAAAGCAAATATATGGGCATAAAAAAATCTTATTATCATGCAAAATAAATCAACACGTACTTCCTCAGATATCTACACATTCTGGGGATACAGGAAGCCCTCAGTCAATCCTAACACATGCAGCCCAAACAGAAGGAAATGTGCTTGCTTTCTGTATGTCTAGCAAAAGAGCAAAGGAAGACTGCTGGGCGGCTGCATGTGGGCAGCCTTCCCACCCCTGGTCTAGCAAGGTCAGGCTACGACTCTGACCCAGAGAGACTAGGCCACCCTCGCCCAAATGGGAATCTGCATGTTACTCCCCAGGGGCAGGGCAGCACTGTAAGAATGAAAGCTATGGGAGAATACTTACTACACATGTGCATGAGCGAATACATGAGGCACCCACACACATGTCTTTTGCATATTGTGAGATATTGTGGGTGCAGCTTTCTTTACTAAACTAGGTAGAGGACACTACACGGATACACGACCTTTGGTTCTGAGCTTTCCAGGCGGCTCTCTCCTCCTCCTTTCCCTTCCTCCCTCACTGTGTGTGTAAAAATTCTACATGTTTATCTCACTAAGCAGCATCTCTGCTTAAACAGAAGCACAGTGATGAACGTGTGATAAATCTTCACTATCCATTTTATTAACCACACACTAAACACTTTAAATAATGATATTAAAACTTAAAAACCTTTGGTTCTGAGTTTTTCCACCATTTGAAAATTAAAAAAGATTAATGGGAAGAGTATACTTGAAAACTCTCTGAGAAATATGAAGTGCTTTATAATAACCATGTACTATTAGTACAATATGTGAATAAATAAATTTGTCATGTTTTTCCCTGGCTAGCAATACAGAGAACAATACTTTCTCAAGATGCTGGGCTCACCACAACTCACAGTCAGCTACACGATCACTACTGTACTATGCCCCAGTGTTCACAGTTGTGAAGCTAGAGCAGCTGCTAGCTTAGGTCTCCATAGTGCACTGTCAAGTAACGATATTTTCAAATACGGACGGCTGTCATGGAAACAGCTATATTAAAGAAACTTTGTATAAAAAGATTAAGAGAAAGCAGATATTCAATATACCCTTCCTCCATTCACATGAGGAAACATTTCTTTTTTATAACTTATTTTAGGATATTAAAAGAATACATACTATATGTGGAATATTTTTAGTGGTATTCACAGAGAGTAACTATTAAATAAGGTACAAATAGCCATGATTTTTTTTATTTGATATATTCTTTATTTACATTTCAAGTGATTTCCCCTTTCCTGGATCCCCCCCCCCCCCCGAAATTCCCATAAGCCCTCTTCCCTCCCCCTGTTCCCTAATCCATCTCTTTCCACTTCCCTGTCCTGGTATTCCCCTACACTGCTGCACTGAGCCTTTCCAGGATCAGGGGCCACTCCTGAGGAAACATTTTTAATACACTTAGTAACAACAGAAAATTAGGCCTTCTGTAATTTAAACAAGTTGGAACTTACTTTTTCCCTCAAAGACAGACTCTGGTGCTAAGAAGCTTTTACACATGCAATAGCTGGTACAGAGTCAAGTCCGTTATTACTGTGTCTGGCCTATCTAGTCCACCATGACTCTCCCTCTTGCTGTAATTCCAGAAATCACATTCGTTTTCAAACCTGAAGATTGTGGAATGGGTGAATGGTTTTTTACCTTTTGGTGTGAAAAACAAATGTTTCTCCATGTTTCTACATTTATTTGAGTTCTTATTAAATTGTCATTTTTACAAATAGAACATATGTCTGAACATTACAATTTTATTCTTTCTATAAATTTAAGTCATTGTTTGCTTAATGTTATAACCCTAATTAATTTCTCAAAATCTATAAAACACTTCTATAACTTCAGTTTTACTAGATGGTACATAGTTTCATTTCAATTTAAAGCCCCAAAGATTAGCTTTTCTCCAAAGTCAATATGAGCCAATCAACTACCCCGTCCTCTTTCCCCTCCTATCTCCCCCACTCCCTGTGTGTGTAAAAATTCTACATGTTTATTTCCCTGAGTAGCATCTCTGCTTAAATAGAAGCACAGTGATGAACGTGTCACTATCCATTTCATTAACCACACACTGAGCACTTTAAATAATGATATTAAAACTGAAAAACACATATAAACTTAATTCTAATTAATTAGTAGAGACATAAAGCTAGTGCCTGCTAAATGGAAAAACACACCTCCAAGTAGACTGTTAGATTACAGTAGAAGAAAAAATTGGCATTAGTTTTAACATATTTGAAGGCATGGACTTTCAAAAAACAGGTGTGTCTCCATGGAAGGACACATGCTTAGCATGAATGCTGCCATGTGTTCAATTCCCAACCCTAACAAAAAGGTCGCTGTGGTAGCTTGAGTAAGAGTGGGCCCATTGGCTCATATATTTGAATGCTTAGAAAGATTGTTAAAGCAGGTGTGGTCTTGTTGGAGGAAGCGTGTCATTGGTGGTGGGCTTTGAGGTTTCAAAAACCGAAGCCAGGCACAGTGTCTTTCTCTCTCCCTTCTGCACGCAGACAAAGATGTAGAACAATCATCTGCTTCCCCAGCACCATGTCTGCCTGTGTGCCCACATGCTACCCCGCCATGGTGATAATGAACTAACTGTAAGACGCTCCAATAAAATGCTTTCTGATTTGTTTGTTTTTTTGTTTGTTTTATCTGAAAAGATTTTTAAAAATTCTGTACACTGGGTTTTTGGTTTTTTTTTAAATATTTTCTTTATTCATATTTCAAATGTTATCCCCCTTTTTTTTCTCGTTTCCCCCCCCCCTCCCAGAAGTGGGGTGGGTGGAGGGACGCCCTTAAAAATACTTTCTGTTTTAAGAGGTAATGAGTAGTGGTAATATCTGTCTACAGCAGCAGAACAATCACCAAAACAGTTGCATAGAAATAAATACAAATCCAAATAAAAGTAAGGAAAGTTAGTAAGACTGGTGTATTCTAACAACTGGTGAAAACCAGACCATGAATCTGAAAGAGAGCAGGGATATATGGAAAGTCTAGAAGGAGGATGCAGAAGAGAGAAATGCTGCAATTATATTGTAAATCTCAAAAGTGAAAATAAGATTGGTATATCATGTCAATAGCAATGTCTTATTGTAATATTAGAGCTTTATAACAGGTTATCATTGGAGAAAATTAAGGAATAAATAAACAGGTTCCTATATTGTATTCAGTGGCAACTGAATGTATAAATTGTATTGGATTGTAAGTCAAACATTTTTAAAACATATTTTTAAAAGTCAAATATTCAAACAAGCAATGAATTAAAAAGGGCTAAGAAGAGACTTAGCCCTGACTAGGCAGAGGGAAAGAGGAGTGGGACAGTTAGGAACCAGCTCTCTGAGGAAATGAAGTACGATCTGACCTCCCAGTGGTAAAAAGCAGTATAAAGGGATAAAGAGAAGTAAGAACAGGAGGACTAAATGGGTTAGAGAATGGGATGGCAGAGAAAAGGGAAGAGCATGGTGAGGCATAACTATCACTAAAGGTCTTTTGAAAAGCTGCATGGAAATCAACTACTGTATAAAATACTGTAGTATTTTAAAATAATAAATATATAATAAAATAATAAAATATATAAAAGGAATGTATATGGAGCTACCACATAATGGGGAGCATAGGCAAAACAAAACATCATATGCTACCAAATAAAATCATTTGTGCTAGGAATGGGTTACCACTTTTTCAGCTGTTGGCCACTGGAGTCCCATAGACCCCTGTAAACATTACAGGCTATGCCGATGCTATTGCTTACCCTTCATGACTTGATGGTAAGAGCCTATCACTAAACATCATGTACTTATATCATAGAACATAAAGAAATCTAGCTGGTTCTCAAGTGTAAGCTTTAAGCCTACTGACTAATATTCACAGTGCTAAGTTGGTATTTATCCACCACAGGAGAAGAGTTATCATTAACTACACTGAGCCACAAACCATATGAGCTACAATCCAATCATCATGTACAATATGCCCAGTGGTAGAATAGTAGCACAGAAGTCAGGAGTAACCAGGCACTTTTCAATTTGATTTAAGCCCTACTCCATGAGTCGGGCCCATACCTGATGCTGTTAAGGAGACCAAACAATGAGGCCAAGTCATTGGCTGTCAAGGAACATCTACCATCTGCTAAGTGAACATAGCAATGAAACAACTCCTGGGAAATCCTACTCTATACCACCAAAACTGTGCCTTGTTCAACCCTCAATAAGGAAGCTTCTTGCAGTACACAATAATTAATAGAGAAACCCACAACTGAACAACATGCAGAGACTTTGAAATGTTTGTCCCTGCGTGAGATGTCTTTATCAAACCCCTACCCACAAGGCTCAGGAATTTATACAAAAAAATAGGCAGAGGGTTGAAGAGCCAGGGGTGGCGACTTCAAGGAAACAGCATTTTCCAGATACAACAGGACAGATGCAAATATGAACTCACAGAAACTGTGACCACATGCATAACACCTACACAAGCTCAAGCAAGACAAAACCCCCGGCATGGCAGGGGAGAAATGGGCATTAAATCCTACCCAGAGACAAGAAGTTATTCAAAATTGAAAGGTTCTAGGAGTTTTCTTCAATGGCACGACACTCTGTATATTAATCACTATGGGTGGGCAGACTCCACTCATATTGAGGAGCAGTTGGCTAACATAAATTGGACTCCATAGGGAAATGGAGAAACACTCGTGAGAGGAGAAACATCACATCAAAATACAAAACCAAGAACAAATAAAACTATTCATCTTAAAAGAGTCAAAACTTGAGCAATTATTTTTAGTTATAATTACCTGCTGTATTTTAAATGATCAATATTACTGAAAGAGTGTAAAGAGGGCAGTCTGGCACCTAAAGAATATGAAAGCTTCCACTATGTCCTAACAGACAGCGAAAAGCTGAATGTCTGAGTCATCCTTCACGTTTCCGGCTTAAAATACACACCAAAAGCAAACAAAGGGGCTGGCTGGTGGTGGCACATGTCTTTAATCCCAGCTGAGGCAGAGGCAGGTGGATCTCTATGAGTTTGAGGCCGGCTTGTCTACAGTGTGAGTTCCAGGACAGACAAGGCTGTTACAGAGGCGTATTAAAGAACAGGTTTATTTTACAGAACAGTACTAGGGCCCCGCGGTAAGAAAGAGTAGCAGGAGTTTGAGACAGGGCTGCAGTGTAGACCCAGGTATTGAGCAGACATGAATGTTTATGGCCAGCTCACTTTCTCCCTTTTCTTCAGTCAGTTCAGGACTCTGGATCATGGAATGATGACACCCACAGTTAAAGTGTAACTCCACACATCAATTAACCTAACGTAGACAATATCCCAAAGGCATGAGCAGAAACTTATCTCCTAAGTAATTACAGATTCTTCCAGGTGGACAATCAGTATGATCAATCACACTGAACAAAATGAAAACATAAAAACCAATCCTTGATCCATGAGAGAAATGAGGTGATAGAATTGCTTACCCTAAATAGAGCAGAAGCCACCTGTGGAACCAATGCCAAAGTAAGAAAAACTTGAGCTAATATCCTCTGGGAATATGCCCAGGAGTGGTATAGCAGGGTCCTCTGGAAGTGACAAGCCCAGTTTTCTGAGGAACCGCCAGACTGATTTGCAGAGTGGTTGTACCAATTTGCAACCCCACCAGAAGTGGAGGAGTGTTCCTCTTTCTCCACATCCTTGCCAGTACCTGTTTTTTTTTTTTAAATTTGATCACGTTCATTCAACTTAGTAATACTCTTATACCTACCATATTATATCTATATAATATTTTCCATGATAGTCTTGAATTTTAACATGTTTTCTACATTTTTCTAGAATTTCATCAGAAATATTTTCCATGTAAATCTTCAATTCTATCATAAAATGTTTCTACTTCCTTTTTCAATTAATTTAGCAATGTTTTTTACGTCTACCTCTTTATTCTTCAATTTTCCATGAAAATTATCAATTTTAACATGTTTTTCTATAGATCTCTTCTTTTTTATCAGAAATATTTTCCATGTAAATCTTCAATTTTATCATAAAATGTTTTTACTTCCTTTTTCAATAAAGAACATGCTTTTCAAAAAAAAGGGGGGGGGAGATGCAGAGACAAAAAAATGGAGCAGAGACTGAAGGAAGGGCCAACCAGAGACCACTCCACCTAGGTATGCATCCATATGCAGACACCAAACCAGACATTATTGCTGATGCCAAGAAGTACTTGCTGACAGGAGCCTGGTATAGCTGTCCCGAGAGGCTCTGCCAGCCCCTGACCAATGCAGATGCAGATACTCACAGCCAACCATTGGACTGGACCTGGGGACCCCAATGGAGGTGTTAAGGGAAGGAATGAAGGAGCTGAAGGGGACTGCAACCCCACAGGAAGAACAACAATAGCAATTAACCTGGCCACCCAGAGCTCCCAGGAACTAAACTACCAACCAAAGAGTACACATGAGGCACCCAGGGCTCCAGACACACATGTAGCAGAGGATGGTCTTTTCTGGCATCAATGGGAGGGGAAACCCTTGATCCTATGGAGGCTTGATATTGCAGTGTAAGGGAATGTTAGAGTGGTGAGGTGGGAATAGGGAGCTGAGTGGGGGAGCACCCTTACAGAGGCAAAGGGGGGAGGGGCTGGGTTTGGACTTTCAGAGGGAAACCTGGAAGGGGGACAACATTTCAAATGTAAATAAATAAAATAACCAATAAAAAAAGTCATGGCCATGAAGCAACAGTCTTACACAGCAGGCAGGCGTCTGCTACTGAGCTGCAGCCACACCTTTTTGGTTTTTATTTTGAGACAAGATCTCACGATTGTGATCAAGCTGCCCTTTAGCTAATGAGCACTGTGCCTCAGCCTCCCAAGGAGCAAGAGTGACAGGCCTGTCCTACCAGACTTCACAAGATAATCTGATTTTTAAACAAGTAATATATCTAAGATAAATCTCAAAATTAAAACATACATACAGTCAACTAGTTTGCAAAAATATGATCAATAACTGTCAGGCAAATCTAACTCTAAAAAAAAAAAACACAGAAGAATAAGGTATCTACTAGCTTCAATAAAAACATTCTGTTCTTCAATAGGCCTCACCCCTGGAGGCCTATTGTAATACATTACATGAAATTAATAGATATCCAGTAAGGAAATGAATTCATTACAGAATCATGAATTAACTCAGCTATTATTTCTGTCATATAAACATATAAGGAGTGTCAAGATATTTTAAGTTGCCAGGTATGGTGGTACACTATAATCTAGTGCTTGAGGGGCTAAAAAGGGGACTAGAAGTTCAAGGTTAGCCATGGCTATGAATCCAAGCTGGGGGAAGGGGAAGGAAGACCATTAAGTGAATGTTTAAATTATACTATTGTGTCTACATACTTATTTTAAATGCTGCTAACAGACAGGAGACTATGAAGACAAACGTATTAGCAATGATTTTTTTTTTCTGACAAAAAGAATAAGCTTCAGGTGAGCAAAATGGAGTTTCTAACTTTATTATTACATAAACTTTTCTGTTGATGATATAATGATAATCTTTAAATTGGTTTTACAATTTTTGTAAAAATTACATAAAAAGCAAAAATGGAAGAAGTTCGTATTTGCACAAGATGAAAAAAGTAATCATTAATTTATTTCAATCACTGCCTGAAAACATTTCAACCATACCACTCAAAACAGGAACCTGCTATCACTACTCAAAATTTTAATATAGATTTTTAATTGGTATATTATTTGACATATAACTGTATCTTTGCAAGTAATTTAGATGAACCTATGAGCAAGGATCGAGCAAATTTTGGAACGTGAAGGAGTTTGGGGGACCCTGAAGCTATACCTCCTCATTCTACAAGGAAGGAAAAAAACAAAAGGACCTGTCTTTTAGACAGGCAATCACAGCACCAGTTCACTAAACAAACTCGACCTCCTTGTCTTCTTACTCTAGGCTTCCACTGAATCTAACTGATTTCATCCCAAGTACGTTGTAATGATCACATGTGCTTCCTGACTGTTTTTATTTCCTAATCCCATGTCCAAATCATCTGATTAAAAAGAATTGCAAATTTATAGACTGATTCCAGTAGAGAACTAAGAGAATTTAGCATGGCCAAGGAACTTTTAAATTTCCTCTTACCTAATGTTCTTGATCTTAAAAAAGAGAAAACCACTTAAGTAACTTGCTACACCCAATCGATGAGACACAAAACTAAAGAGGACCAGCTGTCCTGAGTCTTAGGACTTCTTCTATTTTTACACAAAATTACAGAACAAATCAATAATCACTGGCTAACAAGATGACTCTGGGGGCAAATTCCTCAATTCTTCTAACTCTTAATTATTAAATAAGTGAAGTCGTTACCTGAGCTCTATAAAATACCCTACTCCTTTCTAGGTCAAGACATTTCAAGATGGGGCTCAATAAGCAGTCAATAGTAGGTCTCCAGAAGTAAAACTGCCCAATGTCATTAGCAATTTTTGAATTAAACAAAACAAGAGCAAAGAGTCAGAAAAAAAGTTACTTTTAGGGAGTCCCTAGACCCAAATTTGGAGGAGAACTAACAGTGAGTGACTCTGTGGCTTTAGATTCAGTGGGGTCCTTCCGGGTCATTCACAATGGCTATGAAGTTTCCATGTGCTTTAATTATATACCTGTCAAAGGATTTCTAAGAAGTTAACTTCCATGAATAGCTTCTTCTAATTCTTTCTATTCCTTCTCATTGATGTACACATATACCATTTGTATACAATAACAACAAATCATAAAAATCATATATTATTAAGCGAAAATTCACCTTTCTTTAAAAACAGCATTCACCACTATTAATGAAAGAAAAAGATCTGAGTCTGACTGATGGATGAAAGAACTTAAGTAAAATTCAACTAATCTTTTCTGAACATTCATGATTGGTAGACCTCAAGTCCTATTCACAATTTATTCCTCAGTTTATATGTTGATTATCAAGTAGCAGTTACACACACACACACACACACACACACACACACACACAGTGGACAGAGCGAGATTAGAAGAAATGAATACAACCATTCCATTGATTTAGGAGATCTTGGAGGATCTTTTCTAGGCCTTTATAATCTCAGCGTAAGGAATGTAAGAAAGTAGGCTAAAAAGATGGCTCTGTGGTCAAGAACACTAGCTGCTTTTCCAGAAGACCTGGGTTCAACTTCCAGAACCCACATGATGGCTTACAAACATTTGCAACTCAAGTTCCAAAGCATCCAGGGCATTTTCCTGTCATCCATCCTTGCACATCCTTGTATGTACAAGAGGCACATACAAGGTGCATGAACATGTACGCAGGCAATACACCCATCAGAAGAATGTAAGAAAGCACCTGTTCAAAATCCTTTCCTGGTGAAGTAAATTTTTCCTTTGTCATTCAGTCTATTTTCTAATCTAATAAATACTATTTTTTCTGAGCATATTCTGTTATTGTTTCTCTGAGTGGCTGAAAATCTATTTTCTAACAGAGCATACTATTTTTAATAGTTCAAGATGACAATTTACTATACTGAGGAGGCCATTCCAGTTTTAAGACTCCTCCATTTTCCCATGAGTAAATCCACCTGAATTTGGTTCTATCCTCTGAGCTTCTGTGTGGGCTTTTGCAAATTCTATACTGTGACAACTTCAGATGGCACAGTACTTGGGGTAAGTAAAGGCTAAATTATTAAAAAGGCAATAGTCTGGAAAAATACTTGTTTAGCCGGGTCCCCGTAAGAATCCATAAATAGGGCTGGGAATTAACATGAGACCTGTGGGAACTAAAGAAGGCTGCTCAGTGGCAAGGGTTTCCTGCTCCTTTTCCCCAGTTGACAAATAAAGGCCTCCCAGAAAGGCTGAAAGGAAATGTGTACCTGGGAAGGTGAGCTGTGCAACATTTGAGTGTCTGTGGTCAGTGGTTGCTGTATGGGTTAAGGAAGCTATCAGCTACAGCTACCACAAGGAATTCAATGGTGACACAGGCTAACTGCCCAAAGGCAGGTGGAGGGCAAATCACTTCTCAGCAGAAGCCCAGAGTGAGGGAAATGTATTGCAGAACAAGAGTGTTCCTCCCCAACAACACAGACGCTTCCTGAAAGCCAGGTGCCACCAGAGAAGGAAGAGTGCAAAGTAATAAGTATGTATATGAATACAAAAAGACAATGAGCTTATGTGGTGCTTATGTAACTAGCACAAAGGTGAGCCAACCATTAAAATTAGGGAAGATAAACAGCTGCAATATGGGCCCTTCTTAATAACCGCCTTCACAGACTGGGGGAAGAGAGATGGGGTTGGATGTGTGGGTCCAAGGCTACCTAATGGAGTCTGCCTCAGCTGCAGGTCCAGAAAGTATACATTTAGAACCATGCAGCCAGGTCCAGTTAAAATTCTTTTACAGCCAACTCAAATGGAAACTAGAGCTCAACAGACTGAACACAACTGTCACCCATGGTTCTCTCAACAAGTTCCTGTATCCCAGAGTATCATCTGCCAAGCAAGATAAGTAGGGCTGGGAATTAACGTGATATATTCCTTCTATATATATCCTCCTCTGCAGCCTACATGCTCTGAAAACCTCACCCTCACTGACGCAAGGCACATAAGTCACCCAGCATCTGCTGCCCTTCCTGAACTCTGGAGCATGACCCATTGCATTTGATTCCAGATCAATCCTATCTTGACCCAACCAGCAAAGTTCAGCTCTCTGATGGCCAAACAATACCTTCTCAAATAGGATTTTAAATCCCAAGTATGTCCTTCTGGAGAAACATTCATCCCCAGGTTACATGTCTTGGTGTTTTTATTGCTGTGATAAAACTCTGTGATCCAACTTGGGGAGAAAGGGGTTTACGCAGTGTACAACTCTCCAGTCATGCTCCATCTCTAAGAAAGATCAGGGCAGAAACTCCAGGAAGTTGGACGCAAGAACTAAAGCAGAGGCAATGGAGGAACACCACTTATTGGCTTGCTAAGCCTGCTTTCTTATATAACTCAGGACCATCTGCGCAAAGGTAGCAACATCCACAATAGGGTAGGCTTTTCTACAAAATCAATCGAATTTGCATTTAAAATATGCTATATAGCACATTGTGCCTTGAATTTCACTGTCAGAATTTTGTTCAAGTCCTTGGCATTTTAATACTAGATAAAGTCTCAGAATCTAGACCCTAAAGTAACTGAATTGCTGATACCATGCTGTAGTAGATACTGTGATAGAATTTCTGCTCCAAGTAATATTAACTGAAGGTCTAACTTTATGCTAGAGGCATATGTGGAAAACGTGATTCCTGATGTAAACAGCTCCAAGAAATTCTCTACATTTATACAGTGTCCTTGTCTCAACATTCCACTTACTGATGAACTTGTTTTGCATAGTCTCCAACAGAGCTTGGTGAGCATCTTCAGCTTGTAAAGCGTGTGAACATTCTCTAGCCAGTATGGTGCGTACAAGATGCTCTCCACATCCTACAAGTCCAAGAAAAACACGGTTGAGGAAAAGCAATACTGAACGCTTTGCTTGTCTCAATAACATAAAACCCCCTGTGCACAACTTACAAAGTGGTTATGTCAGGACAGCTCAGTGAGGGAATAAACTGACTTCTGCAAAAGATCTGGTAATTTCAGTAATGAGATTCAGTACAATATAAAGAAACATATGTCTATTTGATCTCAAAAGAAAACAGGTAAAAATAAAGGAAACCCCTCCCTCAGAGGATGCAGAGTCAGCACTTAGGGTTCCGTCTCATTCCCCACTAACAAGTAACTACAAACTATCCTGTTGGGTGGCTTAGTCTCCCATTCAAAAAAAAGGTACCTACAACTGTTGACCATGTTCTTTCTGATTCTCTACTTCTTGGGTAGCCAGGGAGAAGTATAGGCATCTAGGTACAGTCTGAATCTCTCTCTACCCATTGTTGTTCATTGAGAATCATATACCAACAGTGTGGAGAGGACAGAGTAAACCAGCCCGCTCACATCTTACAGCCCTTCTCACATTCATACCGCTTTCAGAAATAAAGCCTCTATGTCATTCTGAAGAAAAAGTATATTTGGAGGCCAGAGAGATGGTTCACAAGTTAAAAATACACGTTCCTACAGAGGACCTAGATTCAGTCCCCAGCTGTCTGTAACTCCGGGATATCTGACACCCTTTTCTGACTGTTGTGGGCACCAGGCACACACATGATGCACATACATTCACGAATGCAAAACATTCATACATATAAAATGAAGAAAAGAATGGAAGGGAGTGAGAAAAAAGGGGGTAAAGGAGGGGAGGGGGAAAAGGAGGGGAATTTTCACTGTGAGATGAACTTGGAACACTTAGACACATTTGTACTAATTAAGAATAATGAACAAAAGCTTTATGGCAAATGTGAAAGTAAAGTCAAAAGAGAATTAGTTTAAGGATTGGTGAGTTCTACTAGAGAATTTCTTAGATAGAAGCAGTTTCCTTTCTACCAGAAAAAAAAATTCAGTCTTTAAATCTAGTATGATCTACGTGTCTGTGAATGATCTATGTGTCAATGAAGCGTATTTCAGCTGCTTTCAGGAGTCCCTAAAAATGTCTAAGATCCATCAGTAGGACTAGGCACAACTTAATACTTCTGCAATATGCATAACACAGAAACACACACATGAACAAAGGAGGGTTTAATTAAAATGAAACTCAGATGAGAATAGCTAAGCAACCACTTTTTGATTGTTTAAAAATTTATTCATTTTTCTTTTAAATATGTACAAAATATACAAGCCTGAGGGTCAGAAGCCAGAAGAAACTGTCAGATCCCTTGGAACTAGAGTTGTAGACAAACAGTACTTAACTGCCATGTACGTGCTGGGAATCTAAACCAGGTCCTCTAGAAGGGCAGGTAAGTGCTCTTAACCTCTGAGCCATCTCTACAGTCAGAAATCACTTCTAAATAATGGATGGGGGGTGGGGAATGCTAAGGATGAAACTTGAGCTAGAAAGAACTCAACCACAGAGCTATAGTCCAGCCCCACAAATCCTTACATCTGTAAATAAATGAAAACTGATAATAATACTTAGCTATCCTCTGGGTAGTATTACTGTGGCGAGAATCAAGCACTACTGACAGATCTTCAGAAACATTATCTATAATAAGCTTTAAACCACATTGCTGCCTTCATATAACAAATACCCTCTTTATATATATATATACACCTCTCCTCCTCTGTTTACTCCTCTACAATTATCCCTTTCCTTAACTATACATGCACATGTGTACATTTTATATATATATATATGTATATGTATATGTATATATGTATATGTATGTATATATACTATGTATGTTCATTGCCAAGATACCAACAGTTCATGGAATTGTGAACACAACTTTCAAACTGCCTGATGCAGCTTATAAAAATGTCACCTTTCAAGATCTCTCTGTAAATATCTATACTTACACAAAGCTCCACATGGAAATAAATATAGAACTTTGTGGACAGGATTAGAATAATCATTATTTTGTTCACTTTGTAAATTCATTTTATAAGCAGAAAAATATGATAAAAACATGTTTGAGACTATGTAAAGGCACTGTGTTAAGCTGACAAAACCCCATAGATTTTAATTCCCTTTGTGTTTATATTTTATGTTTATTAATGAAATGGTATATTTTAGGACAATAGTGACAGGAAATTCACATATTATAAGCTAAGTGAATGTTCAGAAGTTTATGTACACTTGCCTCAAAACTCAAACATATAAGCCATATGAAATTATAACATCAAAAATTCACATGTGAGATGAACTTTGAGCAATATGCAACACACACACACACACACACATATGCACACGCATGCACGCACCGTATCAGAGAAGAGCAGGTGAACAAAGGAAGGTCTTAATAATTAAAATGAAACTCAGACTAGAATAGCTAAGTTAAGCCACCAAGAGAGAGAAGATAATTCCCTTTCTTATTATAGGATAAAGGTTTCCCAATGATTGAGTCTTAATAAGAAACTATTAAAACTCTGATTTATATTCTGGCATATACCTTTAACATGAGTCAGCACATCAAAGCTTTTTCCTACTATAGATGCCAATGAAAGGAAATTGGAGTTTGTACCTCCTAAATACCCAAGTTTCTTAGAACATACTGCAGTGATACTGAAGCGTGGTTCAAACGTTATCTGCCCTGAGTCCCACTCTTTACTCATAAATGCATTTCATTACATCTTCTCTCTTTCATTGTTTAAACAAGCAAAGGCATGTTTATGATCTCACAACTTATTAAAAAACAAAGACCTGGAAACAAGCAAGCAAACAGCAATTGTGAAAGATGAAAGACCCACACTTGTAATCCAGCTCTTAAGAGATGGAGGCAGGAATAGCAGGAGTTCAAACTCATCCTCAGCTGCACAGTGAACCAAAGACTAGCATGTACTACATTAGGCTATTTCAACACAAATGAAGGAAGAAATAAACTTATTCATCATCAACAAAAATGGCAAGCAAACTGATTGAAATATGAACATATAATATGTTTTTGTAAAAGCATTAATCATGGGCCAGTGAGATGGCTCAGGGAGTAGAAGGGCTGAATGCTAACCTGACGAGGTGAGTTTGAGCTCAGGAAACTACATGGCAGATGGAGCAAGGATATAGACTTGTGCAATGGAAACTTTGAAGAAAAAAACACGAAAAGATGAAAATGCCTACCAAGCTCAAGAATCAAAATAATGTTTTTTTTTTAAAAAAGATGGCTACCTTGTCAAAACCAATCTACAGATTCAACGTAATCACAATCAAGTTTCACTAATAGTCTTTATAAAAATAGAAAAAGAACTTACAATTCATATGAAAACAGATACACATGCACATGCACGCACCCACACATCCTCTAGATACAGAAACAAACAAACAAACAAACAAACAACCTTCTGCTATATTGGAAGTACTATCACCAAAACTGATTTCAAGTTATACTATAGCACTTCAGTAATAAAAACCAGCTTAATATTGTTACATAAACAACACAAGAGACAGAATACAGAAGCCATATGTGTGGGCTTTCAACTATGGCCACCTGACTGTTTTTGTTTTTTTTTTTTTTTTACAATAGTACCAAAAATAAATATTGGAGAAGTCAATATCTTCAACAAATAGTGTTGAGAAAATTGAATGTCCTCATGTAGAAGAATAAAATCAAATCCATCTCTCTCACCCTGTATAAAATTCAACTTCAAATATATCAAGAACCACAACATAAGATATGAAATTTTGAAACTACCAGAAGGAAAACTAGGAAGTCTACTTAAGGTCATTGGCATAGCTAAGACTTCCTTAAGCAGACGTGGACTGATCACAAAATAAGATGAATTATCAAGAAATGGGATCTCAGAAAATTAAATAAATTCTAAAAGTCAAAAGGCACTGATAGTCAAGTGAAGAGGAAACCTACAGAATGGGGGAAAAGCTTTGTCGGCTATAAATCTGGCAGAGGATCGGCACCTAGAATATATAAATAATTCAAGATACCAAATATCAAACAAACAAATAAACCAAAGAATGTTCTATGGAACTAACTGAACAGTGTTCTCAAAAACAAAACAAAAACAAAAAAAAAAAACTACAAATGACTAATAAATATTAAACACCTCATTAGCCATCAAGGAAATAAACATTAAAATTAGTTTGAGATTTCATCTTACCCCAATTAGAATGGCTAAATGAATAGGAAACAACAAACGTTTGAGCAGCTGTGGGAAAAGGTAAATATTTACTCATTGCTGATAAAATTACAAACTAGTCAGCTATTATGGAAATCAGTGTGGCAGGTCCTCACAAAACTAGAAATAGATCTACACTATGAACCGGTATTCCATCCCTGGTTATATATGTAATGAACTCTATGTCTTACTGCAAAGATACGAGCTAATCCATGCTCTTGTTCTATTCACAATGGCTAGGAGATGGAAACAGCCCAGCTGGTCCACTAAAGAGTGGATAATGAATATATGATAAATCTACATAAAAGTTTATTCAGCTGAAAGGGAGAATAAAGTTATGAAATTTGCAGGAAATTTGAGGACGAGAAAATATACTAAGTGCAGTAGTCCAGACCTAGAAGGATGGATGCTGCACACTCTGTCTTAGCTTCAAATGTTTAGATCTGTAGGTTTAATCTGGGGTCTTAGAGGTCAGGGAGCTAGAAAGAGCACATTACAGGAAGGAGGGAAGGTGGCTTTAAGGGAAAAGTGAGTGGAGAGTGTAACATAAGTGATACTAAAGGAGGTGGGTCAAAGGGCTAAGCAGGGAAGGGGGCTGGGAAAAGAAGAGTGTGGGAGTGAGGATAACCAAACCTAAGGATGTATGAGAAAGCCTGTATGAGAAAGCCTTATGGGGATATCCCTGCTTTGTAAGCTAATTAAAACAACAATATAAGACAGAGTTTGAATTGCTGTGCATTGTGTGAGTAGACAATGCTTTTCCCCAAGAAGACATGAGTTATTAAATGAAAATCTCTGTGCCTAGTTATTCAGAAAGGACCACAAGGTCACAAAAAATATAGGCTGTTGCCATTGCTCTTGATTGCCCGGTAGAGCAGAAAGATACAACATACTTTGGTTCTGAAACACAGGGAACATAAGATGAAACCATCTAGTCTCCATAGCCTACAAGGCACTACACAGGCTGCTGGGAAGAAATTGGTTTCATTTAGTGCTGGACCTTGAATGCTGCAATACTGACCTGCCAGACAAGGTATCTTAGTGCAATAGAGACATGAAGGTTATAGAGGTAACCAATGCTGTCTGATTGGTGCCGAAGTCTGTATCACATGAGAGAATTCATGCCTGGTCCCATAAACCTAGTCAAAAGTTTAAGGTTCAGGAGGTCCTGAGTGTTAAAGAGGACCAGTGCTGTTTTGCTAAAAACAGATATCTACTGATTTATCTAGTGGGTTGGCCTGCTGTTGCTTGTATTCTGATGCTAATATTGAGCTCCCAAGACCTAGTTGTCTCAGAGAGGAAAGAATCTGCACATAGAACCAAGTTACATGGTGTGACCTTGCCTCCAAATTATTTCTGATTGGTAAATAAAGATAGCCAATAGCTGGGCAAAAGAGACACAGGCAGGGTTTAGGGGTCAGAGAACAACCACAAGGAGGAGAAGATGGTGAATGGAGGAGAAAGAAGCCACCATGCGTTAGGTGAGTTCAAGGGAACATGACCCTGAGAGCTGGCCAATTGGAGTTAAGCCACCCCAGATCAAACATAGTAAGTAAGTAATGACTAGGGGTTACAGATAAGAAGGTAGAGTCTAATAACATAGAAAGTAGACATCTGCCCAGCTCTTATGCAGTTTAAGGCTTACTGTAAATATAAAGATTGTATGTGTGTCTCTTATCTAAGAATTCTACAGTCAAAGGTGGGCTATAAACCCTGGATCAGAATTAAATATGTTCTACAACATGGATCTATGACCAAACTGCCTTCTAAACATTTGTGTTTGTACCCATAGATTAGTACTGACTTAAGCATTGCTTAGAGAGACTTCTTTTTGCAGTGAGCAGCAGTCAATTCTAGTGATTCACAACTGCTTAAAGTTGAGAACAACTGCTGGGTGCACAAGTCCCCTCTAAGTTCAAGGAATATAATGTAGGATTCACATGCTCCACTATGTTCATAGCAGCCCTATTTGTAGTAGCCACAAGCTGGAAAGAAACCAGGTGTCCTTCAACGGAGGAATGGATCCAAAAAATGTGGTATATTTACACAATGGAGTACTATTCAGCCATTAGAAACAATGAATTCATGAAATTCTTAGACAAATGGATGGAGCTGGAGAACATCATACCAAGTGAGGTAACCCAGTCTTAAAAGATCAATCATGGTATGCACTCACTGATAAGTGGATATTAGCCTAGAAACTTTGAATACCCAGGACATAATCCACATATTAAATGATGTCCAAAAAGAATGGAGGAGTGGCCCCTGGTTCTGGAAAGACTCAGTGCAAGAGTATAGGGGAATTCCAGAACAGGGAAGCGGGAAAGGGTAGATGGAGGAACAGGGGGAGGGAAGAGGGCTTATGGGACTTGCGGGGAGTGGGGACCCAGAAAAGGGGAAATCATTTGAAATGTAAATAAAAAATATATCAATAAAAAAAAAGATTCTTTAAAAAAAAAGAAGACTATAAGATCTGGCAATAGGAGAGAATATACTGTGAATTGTCATTTTCTAGACATGATATGATGGTTGGTTGTACTCATGAATTCACAGCAGTTATACTTACCTGAAAAATTCCAGAACAAGACCAAGCCAATCAACATTCCAGTGAGGGTGAGATAGGACTCATAAGCTCTACACCTCCTTGGCAGCTATCAGCAATCTACAGCTCCTAGATAAGTAAGTCACTTTTTCTTTCTGGGTGTGGTCATTATATAATGTAAGCTTTCTAGATAGCTTCAAAATGACATTAGCGTTTTAAAATGTAACTCACTAGTTCACAAATTTTTGCTTTGGCAGACTGTTTTTCTCCCATAAACTGTTCTAACCTCAATTCTGATATCAAGAATCCCCCAAAGCGGAAAAACTAAAGTTGCATACATAAGAGGGAAGTACCCTATATTCCCAGGCAGCCAGCACATAGGAACACAAGGCCAGCAGCAACAAAAACCCACATTCAGTATATACTAATGGCATACCACACATCTCCAAGGAAGCCTGATTTTGAAATACATATGTCATCGTATAAATGCTGCCATTCACTCTCACTGAAAGTATTGGGCATCTGAAAAAAAAAATAAACCTTTCAACACAGCCCTGTTAGAAGTCCACAGGGACAGATAAGTAATGAGTAAAGGCCTTTCCAAATTTAAAAGGAAACATTTGGTACTTTGGTTTCCAGTATTGCAACATCTCTTTTTCAACAAAGGAATTTATTACACAGTACATCACCTTTTCCCTGTCAGAGGATTTACTGCCAATTTTGGAGTTGGGTTACTTCTGGTTTTCAAGCCTGTCTTGTGAAATTACAGAGAGGGCTGCCTTAAAAGTGATAGAACACACATGAGTTCAGTCTACACAGTGTCCCCTTGACTATCAAAGCTGGAACCTATTATATACAAGGGGAAGACATAAGGAGCTTGATAAAGAGACGGACTAAGTGGTGAAGATGTCTCCTACAGTCAAGCCCTAGAGTAGCTGGTCAACACACAGAGGACTTCTCCAATGTGCACTTAGTCCTATCACATAATTCTCATCATACTTTTGAGTGTTTATAGCAATAGCATTAAAAACAACTCAGGCATTTTCATGTACTCGTTGATAAATAGTGGGTAAAGGAAGAAAAGCATTTTTATTATGATGCAGAGGTTCTATCCCTTAAAGACTAGGGTGATATATATGACTAATGTATGCTTTAAATTCTATACTTAGTCATGACAGACAAATATGTCAAACAGTTTTAATTCAACACAGATGAATATCTGATCTAAGATATACAATATCAATCCAATGTTTATTGCTATTGGCAGTTTTACTGAAAAGATATAACCAAACTACAAAAGTTTTAACTGTCTAAACAATTAGCTGCATAAACAGGAAACTTTTTGCTTTGGTGAATGTAATACTGTCACAAGTTAGAACATACTTAAAGAGTCTGAAATATAAGTAAAAGACTTTCCACTAAAGAAGTTTCACATCAGAATGTTCAAAGCTCACACACAATCGCCCTCCTCCTTGGTAGCTACCTGCTGCCCCTTTCTTTGTCAAAATGGCATCTCAAGGTGAGAATTAACTCAGTGTTCCCTGAGGGTCACAATGCAACAGGATCTTTCTGCTGTCGTTAAACTCAGCTAAATCACAACACTGAAATGGACATGGACAAATGGACAGGAGATGATTATTTTTTTCAAATCAGAAGAAACAGTCTACATCAAAGTGTGTTTATATTTGTTACTGGCCCTACCTAAGCATATATCAGTACTCACAAGTAAAAAATGCTTTACACGGAGAAGCAATAGGCTTACCACACTTGAGACCTTTATTAGTGCAATGGCCACTTAAAAAGTAATACTGTGGTGCTTAGTTGGTGTTCTTTGCCAATCTCCTATCTAGGTTCGTACTATGTTAAAAAGTAGACTGCAGAGAAGTGTCAAACCTGAGGTGAATCATTTGGGATCTCCATGCCGTGGCTTCCTGATCTCAAAACTCAAAACTGGCTTCATATAAATGAGATTAATGTTCTCATAAGACAAAATATTCCTGTATCTCCTTTTAGAACTTCAGGAAATCTGTGCTTAAAATTTAGGTTCAAACAAGAGGTCATGCTCATGTGTATATTCCCAGCACTGGGAAAGGCAAGGAAGGAGGTTCACAGAGAGGCGACGAAGGCAGGCTAGACCGCGACACAAAGTACATCCTGTCTCAACAGCAATAACAGTAGTGGTTCTTACTGTCATTGTTGTCATTATTATAAATACTTCAGTTTAGAGCTTACAATGGATAGAGAGAAAATGCTTTTCAAACATTCTTAACTAATAAAAAGCACTTTTAGACTAACTTCAGTTGTATGGAATCTTAACAATGGAAGAAAAGAAGTCGCCTATTATTGTATATACCTAGGACCTTCACAAACATTTTGCTTAGTGTTTACAGGTAACTTAGAGAGATGGCCTGTCATCCCGAACTGACAAATAAGAGAATGACTGCTGCCACTAAAATAATAAGTCCCAAATTTTATAGTTACTGCTTCAACACAATAATCCTCAAAGCCTTGAAAAGTGTGAGCCATGGTCTGGGCTGAGGAGATGGCTCAGCAGATAAAAGCATCGCTGCTCTTTTAGAGGACCAAAGTGGGGTTCCTAGTACCCCTGTTAGGTGGCTCAGCTCCACCTATAACTCCAAAAACCCTGATACCATCTTCTGGCCTCTACATGTACTTGCATACATGTGGCATTCATCACAAAGACACAAACATACATACATATAAAAAATAAAACTTAAAAAACAAATAAATATTTTTAAAAAGTAAACTCTGAGTCCATGGTAAAAATCAAAAATCTGAGACCATGAAACCAAGAAGCTCAACAGATCCGGAACCAAGCCTTAGACAGCAGAGGGCTGCGATTTTAGTCACCATGCCCTGGAAACAGTAAGTTCCCGAGACATATACCAAATGGAAAATTGAGATTTTATTTTGCTTTGAAGCCATAGTGCATATTTCATTAGCCAAAAAAGTCAAGAGTTGGTTATAAAATCTAATGTGTATCTAATGTAAAATATACGTGTGTTTGTGTGTGTGTGTGTGTTAAATGGATGGAATAAGGTCCATAAACAAGGGAATGTAAGCAAGATCCTTATGCTATAGCATAAATCTAACATAACTACCAAGACAACCATATAGTAAATAGTATCATTAATAACTTTCTTAATGAGTTTAAAATTCAGATGTGATTTATGAGGTTGATTTCAATTTCCAGGCCTCCTAAAAACTAAAAAGAGAAGGTAGAGCTGATGTTATTTCACAATAATTCTCTTACAATACTAAGATAATATAAATCATTTGTCAGTTTTTAAATTGCACTCAGAGCTTGAAGCAACACTCAGAGTATAGCAGTCACATAATGTACAACAGAAAGCCTTAACTCGACTGACCAGCCCCTGCGTCTCCCTTTTCCTGTTCAGCACCCTAGCTGGGGTGATCTGAGGGAATTGAAGGGCACAAACGGTCTGATGAGCAGCAGAAACAGCATTATACTAAATTATCTGGATCAGACTAAAATCTGAGGAATACCAATATAGAAATTACCCAAAAGTTATCTTATCATGGCTAGTAAAACAAATGTGTAAATATGTAATGCCAATTCCAGGTGACCTATTTGAAATTAGTTTTGTAGCAAACAAAGGGAAGACATTCTTACAGTTTTTATTTTATACTATTGTGATGAACTAGTATAAAAATGAATTACATGCAGGGTGGTGGTGGCGCACGCCTTTAATTCCAGCATTTGGGAGGCAGAGGCAGGCGGATTTCTGAATCCGAGGCCAGCCTGGTCTACAAAGTGAGTTCCAGGACAACCAGGGCTACACAGAGAAACCCTGTCTCCAAAAAACAAAAACAACAACAACAAAAAAAATGAATTACATGTGAGTGGTTACATCTTAACACTTACAGCCTAGAAATTGTAATATTTACAATTTTATTAAAATTTAAAACTTGTACTTCCTGAATGACTGGCCAGAGACTGGCCCAACTTGAGACCCATCCCATGTACAGGCACCAATCCCATACAATATTAATGATGTCATATTGTGCTTATAGATAGGAGCCTAGCATGACAGGCTCTACCCAGCAGATGACTGAGACAGATGCAGATAGATACCCACAGACAAACACTGGATGAAGGCCAGTGACCCCTATGGAAGAATCAGAGAAAGGAATGAAGGCCCTCAAAGATATGGCAACCCCACAAGAAGATCAACAGTGTCAATGAACGTGGAACCCTGGGATCAGTAAGCTACCAACCGAAGAGCTTACAGGGGCTAGTCCAAGGTCCCCCACACATATGACTGCCTTAACACAGAGGACTGCCTCGTCAGAAGAGGAGGCACCTATTCTTGCAGAGACTCGATGCACCAGGGTGGGGAGATACTGTAGTTGGGATGAGACACTGCCCCTCTCAGAAGAGATGGAGGAGGGACTCTGTGGGAAGAGAGACCAGGGAAAGGGGCAGTGTTTGGGATATAATTAATTAACTAATTAATTAAAAACAAAAAGCATAGAAACAAAAAACTCAGGAAACTCACAGAATTCTCCATGAAAACCTATATCAACTCCAGTGCTCAAGACATACAATTCATAAGGCTATGATTTATTTAAAAATATACAACTATATGGTTTAAAACCTACAGGTCAAAATGTTCATTTTCATTTGAAGTAAAAAAATACTGGTGGGACCATGAACTCTGTGTGCCAAAAGCAAGAGCACCATTGTCAGCACACACAGAGTAAAACGGTTCTGCAGTTAGGGTTTACTATGTCACACCAGATTTCCTGTTAAAGAAACATCTCCTGGGAAAGGTCGTGTTCTGGGTGGCTGAAGAAATCACCCAAGAGGAATCTCAAACAGTCTCGTTCTCCTTACAAACAAGGAAACAAAGATAGGAATATCAAAGAACACAGATGTCACTGACAAAAGCGACATTCCAACCCCAGAATGTAGTACAGGCCTCAGATTTCTGCTTCCTGTTTTAATGGAGGCATTTGCAAAAGCTTGTTACTTCCACCCTAACAGTGCAGGCAAGATAAGCCACAAAACCAGTTTAAAAGTTATAAATGAATGAAGATGCAAACATATCTCAATGAACATAATTCTGAAAGAGAAAAGACATTGCTAACAAAAAGGTGGCCAATGGCTTTTTTTATTCCTGAGGAAAACAAGAAGAAACAGGCTGAACAGTAATAACTTTGAGTGGCAGACCATTTGGACTAACATGAAGTAGAATCAGGAAACACGGAATCCGTCCACAATCGTTCCTCCATGTTTTCAACGAGTGCTCCGAAGACATGGAGTACACCAAAAGTGAGACTCTTAACACTCCCGGGCACCAGAGCTCGGCCATGTGAAGAGCAGCAACCAGCTGGGGACTGGGAACACAGCAGGAGCTGAAATGCTCTCTTCAGTTAGTCTTCACCTAGTATCAGGCAGCAAACAGGAAGAGAAAGGCTGAGAGAAAACCATCAAAGAACAGTGGGCATGTGAGCCAGCCTTCTGTTATGACTGTGATCAAATACTTGACAAAAGCAGTTTACAGAAGGATTAACTTTGGTGCATGGATTGAAAGCACTGTAGATGCACATGGCTAACATTCCCCACTTTCTTAGATCTCAGTGGAGCAGAAAGCAGAAAAAGAACTGGAAAAGGGCTGAGCTATAAACATCAAGGCTCACCCCAGTTACTTTCTTCAGTTAGGTCTAACTTCCTGAACGTTTTTACAGCTTCTTTAAACTCTATTACTTGTTGGGACCATTATTAAAATATATCACCTGGGAGAAATATTTCTCATCCAAACTGTAAGATTGGGTTTTACACTCATAACAGTATCATTACCATGGGTGCCTATAAATGAAAAAAAAAAAAAAAAAGAAAAGAAAAAAAAATAAGAAATACAAAACCCAACACCAGGAAGATTGCATAGATTTAAAACCTCCCCAGAGAAACCAAACCAAGGTGTAAAGGACAGAGAAGAAAAGAGAAAAGAGAAGTTCCCCTGGTTCAAACAGCTGATAGCTCAATCTCAATAAAAAGATCCCTAATGTTTTGCTTGTGGCCAGATTCCAAATTCTGTTTGGACTTATTTGTTGTTAGTAGTTGGGAGGAGAGGCAGACAGAGAAATGAGTGTGCTCATGGTGAGGTGCATCAGGCCATCAGGCTGGGCAGCATGTACCTTCACCTACTCAGGCATCTCACCATCCCCAAATAGTTATGCCATGACACTACCATCAAAACACCTGCATTTACTGTTGAAAGAACAGAGTAGCAACTCAACTATAGATGAGATTGATACAATGTTTCACTGTACATGCATGTAAAGGCCAGTGTTTCCTTGTTGCAAATATTTTTTAATTTCTTCAAATATTTTAACATAATAATTGAAAGTCTTATGAAAAATCTATGACCAGCAATTCATAGAAAGAAAAGTCAATAAAAGTAAACTAACAGCCCAGTTGGTATTATAGGATTTTAAAGCAAAACTAATCATTTATATAAATTAATTAGTGATTACTATTCATGAAGAGATAAAAATTTCAAAATAAAAAAAATCTATAAATCAAATGAGATGGCTGAGAACACAAAATAGAGCAAGGCCAACAGACATTAGAAAAACCAAGAGCCAGGATCCGAGGTTCTGATACAATGAGGAACCCTGAACTAACCGATGCAACCGAAATGAGTGAGAAAGTAGTGCCTGTCTCTGTAGGATGAGCTCCCAAGCCAGAAGAGAAGTCTCTAGCACAGAGAACAATGCCTAGCAGCTGAAGATAACATGAGAGTTTCCCGAAATTGACTAGAAAGCTCAACACAGCTTGAGGATAAATACAAACCTAACTATATTACTGAAAAATGGTAGGAAGTCAGAAAGAAAATGTTAAAAATAAAAAAATAAAAAAACTTCTTGAGTTCTTTGTAACCCTATTAAAAAATGGGGTACAGAGCTAAATAAAGAATTTTCACCCGAAGAACTTCAGATGGCTGAGAAGCATCTTAAAAAATGCTCAACTTCATTAGTCATTAGGGAAATGCAAATCAAAACAACCCTGAGATTTCACCTTACACCAGTCAGAATGGCTAAGATTAAAAATTCAGGAGACAGCAGGTGTTGGAGAGGGTGTGGAGAAAGAGGAACACTCCTCCACTGCTGGTGGGGTTGCAAATTGGTACAACCACTCTGGAAATCAGTCTGGCAGTTCCTCAGAAAACTGGGCACGTCACTTCCGAAAGATCCTGCTATACCACTCCTGGGCATATACCCAGAGGATTCCCCAGCAGGTAATAAGGATATGTGCTCCACTATGTTCATAGTAGCCCTATTTATAATAGCCAGAAGCTGGAAAGAACCCATGTATCCCTCAACGGAAGAATGGATGCAAATAATGTGGTATATCTACACAATGGAGTACTATTCAGCCATTAGAAACAATGAATTCATGAAATTCTTAGACAAATGGATGGAGCTGGAGAACATCATACTAAGTGAGGTAACCCAGTCTCAAAAGATTAATCATGATATGCACTCACTAATAAGTGGATATTAGCCTAGAAAATTGGAATACCCAAAACATAATCCACACATCAAATAATGTACAAGAAGAACGGAGGAGTGGCCTGGTTCTGGATAGACTCAGTGTAGCAGTATAGGGCAAAACCAGAACAGGGAAGTGGGAAGGGGTGGATGGGAGAACATGGGGAGAGAAGAGGGCTTATGGGACTTTTGGGGAGTGGGAGGCCAGAAAAAGGGAAATCATTTGAAATGTAAATAAAAAATATATCGAATAAAAAAAAAACAAAAGCCATACATTACATATAAAAGAACTCCAATTCCCTAACAGAAACAATGAACACAAAAAGATAGCTAAAAAGATTTCAGAGGATTAGAAGGAGGGATCCAAAAGATAAGGAGAATACCCTGTAACGGCCTGTAACGGTGTAAAGTGGTAAAGACCTAAAAGACCTTTCAGGTGGATGGAGTTTAGACGATTCCACAGCAGCAGACTCGGACAATAAAAACACAATGGAGATTCCTTAAGTAAAACAACACAGTTTGATTTTAGTTTTGGAAGAGAATATCTAGGTGTGTGTGTGTGCGTGCGTGTGTGTGCGTGTGTGTGTGTGTGTGTGTGTGTGTGTGTGTGTGTGTGTGTGTGTGTGTCTGTCTGAGCCTTGTAAAAAACGACTACTTAACACAAAAAAATGGTGCATTGTAGAGTTTACAACACAATATAAACATTAATGTTTACATTCATTCTATTCATACATGTTCAGAGTTAAAGAAGAAGGAAATGATGGATTGTGCTATCAATAAGTTCTTGTGTTTCAGAGGAAGCGAGTGTTTCTTTGATTGGCTACCTTTATGTCATATTTTGATTTGAGTGTTCATCACACTAATAAAGTGGTTTTATTCTCAAAAAATTTAAAGACATAAAACATAAATGAGTATCTTAGGGAGTTTTCTGTATATTATCTCATTATTTTGAAAACTGATATAAACATTTAAATGTCTAAGCAGGTTTCCTATCTTTCCTGTAAAAACTGTACATCATATATAGAAAGTTTTTCTTTTTAGAGAAATCAGTAAAAATGAAAAGGAACACACAGAACCAAGAAAAACCACAGCAATCCACAGCAACTCATAGCAATCCACAGCAACCCACAGCAACCCACAGCAACCCACAGCAATCCACAGCAATCCACAGCAACCCACAGCAACCCACAGACAGAATGTATTCCCTCCAACTCCAATAATACTTTTCACAGATAGAAAAAAATAATCAAAATGGTCCTAATTAACTGAACAATCTTGTGCAAGAACAAAACTACTTCCTAATCTAAATATTATAAAATAATCACAGTGCTATGGTGTTTATCAGATACCCTAATAAAGCAAAAGCACATATATAAATGGCCAGTTGTGTTTGCTTCTGAAACAGTCTCATTGTTTTCAGGATGGTCTCTATTTGGGCTCAAGAACGCTCTTGCCTCAGTCTCTCCAACAACAGGGACTATGGGTAGGCACCATCAAAACTGATGATCCACTAAACTGTTATAAGGGTAAAAGATGAAGCTGAGAAAACTAGATACACAGATACTTTTAAAATAAAACTTGATCCTTGCATCATACCCCAAATTCCCTTCAAAGACTTAAGTTACAGAGCTCTTCAAGAAAAATACAGGGGTAAAGTTCTAAGTCACTAGTCTTAGAACAGTTTACATATGACAAGGAAACCACAGACAACAACAGCAAAACTAAGCAAATAAGGCTGTATTCCATTAAGGCACTGTCACACAATAAAGGGAGAACAAATAAGGGTTACTATCCAAAACACACGCACAGAAAACTCATACAACTCCATAGCAAAAAACCCTCCAAATTTAAAAATAAGCAAAGAACCCAATTAAGGCGTAGGACTGTCAGTATACATAAGAAGTACTTAATATCACTAATCAATTAGTGATGCAAATCAAAAGCATAATGAAATATCAGCTAATACCTTTAAGGTGGCTAGTATTAAAAGATCAAAAAGGACAAGTGTAGGTGATGATATGGGAAAGAGTAGCTCTTTTACATGTCTGATGGGAATGCAAAGTGATTCAACCATCATGCAAAATTCTGCAACGGTTCCCCAGGAAATTAAAAAACCCAGCTACAAAATAATACAATGATACACTTTTGTTATATAAACAAACATATCTACACATTCATGTCCACTGTACCATTACTCAAAATAGCCATAATATGTAACTACCCTAGGTATCAATAAATGAAAGAATGATAAAAATGAAATTATCTATACATAGTGGAATATTACTAAAACTTTAAAAATTAGGAAATCCAACCATCTATGACAATAAGGATGACCAGGAAGGACACTGAACTAAGTAGGAGTAGAAGACACAGAGAAGAAATAGTGGAAGAGCTCATGTACCTGTGCAACCCCAAGCAATCAAGGTTCACAGAAACAGAATAGTGCCTAGCAAGGCTAAAATAAAGACCTGGGTACTTTTTAATCAAATGTTATACATTTGTGAGAAAAGATGAATACAAGTCAATGGTAGAGCACTTGCCTATAGAGTGTGAAGTTCTAGAATTCAATTCCTAGTACTGCTAAAGAAAAACGAAAACAAAAACAAAAGGAAAAAGAAAGAAAAGTTCTGGAGACCCACTAATACACCATGATGATTAATGGTAATTACTAATAATGTATTATAAATCTAATATTTGCTAAATACTAATTAACCTCAAATGCTAATCATCTCAGTGTATATGTATATCAAAGCATCACACTGTATCCTCAACGTATAGACAAGTTTCATGGATCACAACTTAATGAAGCTGGAAAATAGTATTAAAATGTCCATGTTTAGCTGATGGTACTTGGAAGAAATTGACCTTTTTATACTTATATATAATTTAGATATTTTTACATGAATCCACTAATGTATTTTTTAAAATAGTTAAAAATATTTCCTTGGCCTATTCTGCTTTTCTCCAAGCATCATAGAACATAGTCATATCAACCAACATGTCTAGAACCTGACTAAGCAATATAACCTCAGAGGACAACCATTACGTTCATAGATAACACTGAGAAAATGACATTATATAATACAATTAATAATCAAAAAGAAAAGGTGATCAATTTCAAAGTCTCCTTGCCTCTCTAAAAAGGGAAATTTCTAGTAGAAAACATGAAGACATAAATTGACAGCTACCCAAACCCAAAACCCTTAAGAACATCCAGGCCTTCATACCTAAGAGGCATATTTCATTGCTTTAGATAAAGTGGTGTGTGTGTGTGTGTGTGTGTGTGTGTGTGTGTGTGTGTGTGTGTGTACACTAGTGTTCTTGTTATATAAGTATGAGGATATGAGTTCTGATCCCTTGTTCACATGTTAAAAAACCTGGCAAGGCACAATACTTCTATAATCCCAACACTAGAAACCCAAAGACAGGAAAAGGCAGGAAGATCTTTAGGACTGGCCTGCCATCCAGTCTAGCCAAATCAGTGAGTTCCAGGTCTAGTGAGACCCTGCCTCAAAACAAAGCAAAACAAAAAACAAAAACAAAAAAGTAGGGTGGATGGCCCCACATTCATGTACATTATGAAAAGCACTAATCTCACACACACACACACACACACACACACATATATGACAAAAGCTATCTGTACTTTAGGTATACAGTGTGATGCTTTGATATACATATACAATGAGATGATTAGCATATGAGGTTAATTAGTTATACTAGCATATGATATATGTATTTATGTGTGTGTTATATATATATATATATAATCCACTGTATATAATATGTATGATAGCCACTAAAGTGTGTATGTATGTATGTATGTATGTATGTATGTATGTATGTATGTATACTTTATATAAGGGCCAGGGAGCAGAGCTAGAGGTCTTTACTCCCAGTACTTGAAAGCCAGAAATAGGGATAGTTCTCAGAGATAGAAGTCAGCCAGGTCTATGAAGCAAGTCCCAGGCCAGCTAGGGTTTCATAATAAAAACTTGTTTCAAGAAAAATCTGGGCCTGGTGGCAAATTCCTTTAATCCCAACACTCGGGAGGCGGAGACATCAGTGAATCCAAGGGCAGCCTAGGCTACACAGTAAGAGCCTCCCTCAAGCAAAACAGAAGCAAGACATGAATTGGGGAAGGAGGAGAGTAGAAGACTTTTTTGAAGAATACTGTGGGTGTTGGAAGAAGGGGAAGCAGTAGATATGACCACATTTCAATGAATATATGCATAAAATTGTGAAAAATAAAATATAATTTTTAAAATGAGGTAGTGTGAAGACACTCAATATCGATCTCTAGCCTCCACACGGACATGTACACACACACATGAACTAGTACAGATATGTACACACACACACACAGACACAAAGGGGGGAAAGACATAGAAGAAAACTTGTTGCTATTAGGACAAATTATTAAAAACAACAACATAATGGAAATAAATTATTTTAAGTTATTTTAAGGAGTTAGAGCAAATAGAATTTAACTGCATTAAAAATCATTACTTAAATTGAAAACTATGATAATTATTTTGTTTTGGTTCAATGTTGTTGTTGTGACAGGGTCTCTTTACAAAAGCCCTGGCTCTTCTGTAACTCACTATGCAGACTAGGCCCGACATGAACTCACAGAGATCCGCCTTCCTCTGCCTCCCAAGAACTAGTATTAAAGGCATGCATGACTATACCTCACTATGTAATTCGCTTTAATTGCCAAAGTGACTGAGAGCCTCTAAAAGGAATTGTCTATAATAATAAGTTGGCATGTGGGCAGGCCTGTCAGGGATTATCTTGATCATATTAATTGATGAGCCCCCTGTGGGTGACACCATTCTCTGGGCTTGGGATCCTGGCCAGTACAAGAGTGGAAAAGCGAACTATGCACTAGAAGCATGTTTGCATTTATTTTTCCTCTTCTCTTAAGTGTGGATATGATTAGTTGCTTCAAGTTCCTGCCTTAAATTTCCCTGCAATGATGAAACTGTCTTACCTAAAATTGTCAGCCAGATAAAATGTTTTCTCTACTAAGTTGCTCTAGTCAGGATATGTTATCACAGAAACAGGAAATGAAACTAGGACCCTAATTGGGATTTACTCAATTTATGAGTTAAACCAGGACCTCCTTAAACAGATAATCTTTACGAATACTATTAGACTTGGGGATTACTTGTACATGTTATTCAAGTAATTGTGTTTGTATTCACATTTCCAGGAAAAAATGCAAAAGTTTCAGATTCTCAGATGGATACTAGAGGGTGGGGGGAGGGAGGGAGGGAGGAGGAGGAGAAGAAGGAGGAGGAGGGAGAGGAAGGAGGAGAGGAAGGAGGGAAGGAAAGATGAGACCCCACAGTTAGTGAGTCCCCACAGATGCCTTCAGCAAATCAAGCTGCTATTGTTTATAGTCCGGTGGGATACTCTAGTTTCCTCTTAATTAATGTAACTTCAGTCTCAGGACTAAGCCCTCCAAAGGATTTCACTTTTTTAGTTCTAAGAACTCTGAACCACCACATTGGAACTCCTGCAAACTTGCTACAGATGCCACATCAGACATGAAGAATCCCAGAGGCTTCGTGGGGAGAAAACAAAGATGAAGATCTTCTCATATCAGTCGAAGACTGACTTCTAGCTCTTCTACCAAGGTGAATAAGAGTGAACTATCATACACATGTAGCTCAGGAGCCACCGGCTCTCAGTCTCCTCAACAGCCCCAGGAAAGCACACCATGAGAAATGAGAAAAGGGCACGCTGTAGACGGTACTCAAGACCCTGAGGTAAGATGATCACTACTCTGACTTGTCTGGGCAACCTACTGCAATTCCGTCTCAAAATCCAAACCAGACAGAATCAAATTCAGTCACTTTAATTTCAAATGTTTTATTTACCTATTCTGTTCTATTACAAAAAGGTGAGATATAGATCAAATATTTAATTATGTCCTTATATTAAAAGAAATGAAATAGTCAGGCACTCAAATGACCCATCATTCAAATATTAGTGGTTACTATCTTCCTCTCTATTCTAAAAAAAAGAAGATTGGCCTTAAGGAAACACATTTGACAGGTATTTACAATGTTGATAAAGCACCACCACATTACATCAACATATTAGCACAATTACAATGTTATAAAATAGGAATATTTTTATTGATTTTCAACATAATCCTGCAAGTGATAGCTGAGTGGGAAATAGAGCCTCCCAAACCTGGGAACCCTGCCCCAGAAGCCAGCAGAAAGCAGACTATAAACAATATGAGAAAGGCCAGACCTGCTCCACCCGCTCAGCTTAGTGAATGGAGATGAAAACGAGCGCTGGGTGGCGTGGTTTGCATCTACTGTATTTGATTTTTCAAAACAAAAACATCCATTTTCCACAGCCAGTTCTCTGCTAGCCTAAAATAATGGCAAAATGCATAGCCTTGTTAAGAAACTGATATGAAAAGTACATTTTAAACTGTCTAAATATATAGCCTATAATTTTTCAAGAAAATTTAACCTAAATGTAGCTTTGTTTTTTCCGTCTCACATTTCTCTCTACCTTTAATAAAGAGTCTTTACATACTCTGGGTACTTAGGGAATATTTCACCCTTTATACTCTGGGTACTTAGGTGATATTTTACCCTTTACATTCTCTGGGTACTTAGGGAATATTTCACTCTTTATACTCTCTGGGTACTTAGGTAATACTTCACCCTTTACATTCTCTGGGTATTTAGGGAATATTTCACCCATTAAATTCTCTGGATACTTAGGGACTATTTCACCTGTCCAAACTTCAGATTTCTCACCTGAAAATGAGAAAGATGTTGAAAGATCACAGTCCTGGCAACTGCACATCCCTAACAGATGACTATTATCACAGTCTTTACTAGTGATCCTAGTGGCAACTCTCAATCCTACGGGGTTATGTGTGTTTAACCTGCACCCTGCTCTTCTTTCCTAATAAAATCCTGGTTTTGTTTTGCTTTCTATTCCCCTCACCCACAACAGTGTACACAACCTACAAACATGCCCTCTGTCCATCATTAGTTCTTGGTCCCTTGGTCAGTGATTGGTTCATAAACAAACAGAGCATTAAACAATCAACAAAATATGAAAAAAGGAAGTCTTTTGGTGATTTTGAACAAAAATACTCAACATTTCTTTAAACACAAAACAACACAAAATAAAAACAAAAAACTATAGGTAAGTAAGATAGCGCATAACTGTGGTTCCAACATTCAGGAGGCTGAGAGAGGTTAAGAATTGGAGGCCAGCCAGAGCCATCACAGGAAAAAAAGAAAAGAGGTACAAAATGATTTTCCCCTGGTAATGCAGAGCTCTGATATAACCTCAAGACAAGCCAAAACGTAAGACAAGAGAGCAAGGACAAAAAGGGACAGCAGACACTTGCGCTCACCAGGGAGACACAGACCCAGTTACTTGCAGCTGGCGCACTTCTGGACTACTTAAGTGAAATCTCTCTTCTCTATGAGGGAAGATGTCCTGCACCAGTGAGTGCATTTCTTCCAATCCACTCCTTACATTAGGATTTAAACTCAAGTCTCACTGCAAATCTAACTTTACTCCAACATAACGTGTCCCCTGAATATGTGTATCCTTGCATTCAAAGGAGACACATGGTGAGCCAAATAAAACCCACTGGGGATTCTAATTAAAGCCTGCAATGCCACAATAGCCAGCATGTATGTCTTGTAAGTAACTACATGTGCTTTCTAGCAGCCACCACTTACTTCAGATATTTTAATCAATAGAAACCAATAACAATATACCAATAAATGGATTCCAGCAGATGTGAACAAATTCTGAGAGTACACGGAACCTTTTGGCCATGGCTGAATCACACTGTAACTCACTAACGAGAACCATGACACATATTCATTAAAAAGGTAACAAAGATGCAAGCACAGTCTTGACATTCTCATTTATGTGTCCACAGTTTTTCTCTAATTCACTGATGAAATTAAATTTCATTCAATTAACAGCAATCATGCACAGAGCTTGTTTACATGAAAGACATTTGAATTATGATTATGTCTTTCTGACTCATCTTTAAGCAACTCTTAGAACAAGCAGTTTGCTTTATCCAGTTTCATTTATAAGTCTTGCTAATGTACAAGGCTGAGTGTGTTCTACAAGACTTGATAAACATAAATATATTACTTTGACACAATAAGCCTTTTGCGGTAGTTTTATGCTTCTCTGGCTCAGATGGTAACTTGTTAAAGCAATCATTTAATGTTCCCAGGGATACCCAATAGTAACATCCTTTCTATTCACCACCATCAAACACAATGAGGAAACAGAGTGGTAAGTGGCATACGATGGAGACACAGATGGGAGGACCTTTCTGCCCACTGCTATGTCACTGGTATCTCCTGAGCTTGAGAAATGAGAAAAATACCCAGTACTCATCCCAGACTTGCCAGGTCACATTCTGTATTTTAAATAAGACCTCCAGGTGACTCATATATATTTAAGTTTGAGAGAATGATCACAATAAAATTAAAAACAATAACTGAGGAATGGATAGGAGAATATATAAATAAGATTACTACCTTGGATAAGTGAGAAGGGTCAGCGGCTAACGGTGCTTACAGCACATGCTGGACAACACAGCCCATGGTGGGAAGAAATAACTGAACCAAGAACATACACATCATATATGTGTATCACATGATATAATAAATAAGGCCAGAGAGATATGACTTAGAGCGTTAGAGGCACCTGCTACTAAGACGTACAAGATGAGTTTGTTCCCCAGGACCCATAAAGTAGGGGAAGCAGCTCTTAGGCTGTCCTTCACAAGCATGCTGTAGCACATGTGCCCGCTCAAAAAGATGAGGGAATACAATAAATTTTCAACGCCTTAATTCCCTACCCAGTGTCGTCCCACCTGCGATGTCAGCATTAAGAAGTGAAGCAGGAGGATCACAAGGTCAGAGCCAACAAGCACTACAGGGTAGACTCCGTCTCAGAAGAGAAAACCAAAACAAACAAAAAGATAGCTACCTCAAAGAACCTGGACAGAGAACATGCAGACCTGAAGGCCCATATATCAAGCATCTCAAACCTACAGCCTAAAGTGTCCCTAGACATCAATTTCTCATGATGGCTGGCCAACATCACACATGTTAGGTACCTTCCTTCTGAAACTGATGAGCTATACTATGTACAGAGCTCACAGAGACAAATTATCAATTTACAGAACTCAAAGTCAACATACAGGTCCTCGCAGTCATTTCATCTGGCAAGAGTACAAAGTACAAAGAAATCTGAAGTCTCATACTGGAAATATTTATGTTAAACACCAGTATGGAATTCAAACATGTTCAACCAAGCCCTACTACTGGCCAATCAACTCACTTATTAGCTTATATATAACTATCCAACATATACTGTTTAACTAAATTTAATATTTAAAATTTTTTATGATTTTTCTGTGTATTTTTTAAGAACAATTTAAGTAAATTTTCAGAACTAAAAAGATCTTCCACCCCAACACAATACCAAAAGTGGTCCTGTGCTATAAAAGGCACTAGCTGTACTGAGTGAAATTCTGTCTCTAACAGGGACCTTCTACAGACGAACCAAGAAGGCTAAGCCACCACGTCCACCAGTCCAGTAAGGGCCACGACGCAGCGTGTCAGAAAGAAATTGTTTTTCTGCTCCTTTTGATGGGTTATGCTTTCAAGTCAGGAAATTAGAAACAGGTGTGCCAGAGGGCACACACATCCTCGCTCCACACTGAAAAACACGCGTTTTCAATTTTCAAACATGAAAGGGACTCCTGTTGAATGAAAGAAGAAATGAAGCCCCAGCTCTGTTTCTGCTAACCATATGAAGAGAGCTCAGAGGCCTCTGACAAGTGGCTCACGGAGGGAGGCCTCTCCAACTGACAGCAGGTAGTACTTGACAATAGGAAGGAAGAAGCCTTCTTTCAAGTGAAGACAATCAAAGGGAGAAGTCCACTCAGGGTCACAGCACTGGTACTTTAAGCATCACTGCATCTCAGTCCTCTGTTCTCACCAGGTCTTTACCTCATGCTTCAAAATTACAAGTCTGTTCTTTCACAAAACAACAACAAAGCAAAACAGCAAAGCGATGCAAACTAAGAATCTAGCTGGAAGGAAGGAAGGAAGGAAGGAAGGAAGGAAGGGAGGGAGGGAGGGAGGGAGGGAGGGAGGGAGGGAGGAAGGGCCACTAATCCAGGTCAGTCTCAGAAAGATTTGCTCCTGAGGTCCTGAGTTCTCCTGGAGCTCAAGGTAACACTGCAGTAATGTGAATACAGTGTGCAGCCAAACTGAAAGGCAGCAATTCAGATGGAACTGGGGGAAGGACAAAACACACTAACAGCAACAGCTACAACCCAAGTTTCCAGGTACACTGAAGAGGACTGTAAGTATTGTACATTCCCATGTAAATGAATCCAAGGGGAAGCCAGGCATAGTGGTGCACACTTTAATCCCAGCACTTGTGAGGCAGAGGCAGGAGAATCTATGTACAGTTGAGGACAACAGTCCACATATATAGAGCTCCAGGGCACCAAAGGCTACAGATAGAGAAAATCTGTCTCAAAATTAAAATAAAATAGAGCAAATAAAAAAACAACTAAAATAATGAGCCTCAAGTCTAACAATTCCTTGAATTGCAGTGTTGCTGAGATGGATAAAAAACCCGAAATATAAAATCCCTAGTTGACCTGCACAAAACATTTTGAGGATAACTGGGGTTCGTTTCTGTAACACACAGAAGACAAAATACAAAGAATGAGGAATGATGGCCGCTAAAAAGAATGATGCAGCATGATTTCCCGACTGCCTTTCTAACTCCCGGGGAGAACAGCTGGCAGTCACCGAACATCTGCCCACCGCTGGATCTACTTATCCACTTGCTGTAAGTCTACTTGTCCACTCCTGACAATCATCCATGAATAGTATTTACACACAGTCCTTCAAGTCTGCAGGGGTGAGGCAGGGAGGGTTGAGAAACGCAGAAAAGGTGGCAATTTCTCCTAGCCCTTAAGGAAGAGACTCCAATAGTTCAATTTAAAGCATTTCTTTTGTTTTGTTTTGTTTTGTTTTGTTTTGTTTTGTTTTGTTTTGTTTGAGACAGGGTTTCTCTGAATAGCCCTGGCTGTCCTGGAACTCACTCTGCAGACCAGGCTGGACTTGAACTCAGAAATCCACCTGCCTCTGCCTCCCAGAGAGTGCTGGGAGGCACTCTGCGTAAACCACCCATGCATGCAGTTTTAAAATTCCATCTACCTTTGTACTTACTAGAGAATATTACAGCCACAGTTCTCCCAAACTTAAGGTTTCTAGGACTGCCATAAAAGCAAAGAACCCAGACAATCAGAAAGCGCTGGGCTACAAAACAAAAAACAGGCAGAATATTCTTCCCCCCCCCCCAACTCCTTAGAAACAGAAAGATCTCCTCTAACCTTCTTCTCCACTCATCCTGTTATCCCACCCCCAACTCCAGCAGGCATTCCCAGAAACTCTGCCAGCCACACCTGCAAGAAAAGCAAACAAGCTAGCAAAGCAAGTAAGCAAGTAGGCTAGCCTCAGGACTTCACCCTCCTTCCTCCCTTCAAATGCAATCCCCAGGTCTCATCCCGGCCCTGTACCAGAATACCTGCTGTGGGCTCTCCTTGTCCTCTGCCTCCATTCCCAGGGCACTAAACACACTGCTTCCCTCTATCCTGTGGACATCCTCCACCCTGCTTCCTAATCTGTCCCCATTTACAAGTGTAAACTCCTAATACCTAGAAACACATTCTACACAGAACCCCCAGTGGTCAAACCTATCAACAACTCAGAACCATTCCTTATCAGACAACTAAAAGCTACCACACTCTGGAACCAGAGAAGGTAACAGAAACCAAGGAACAAAACACCGTCCTAATAAAGAACAGATATCTGCACCTTGAATAACAATTGTCCCCAACCCAGATGCCTATATGCCCACATAACACAATTTATAACAGCCAGGACAAAGTGTTATCTACTAGAGCTCAACAACCTACCACAGTAAGCCCTGAGAAATGCAATATGGGTGAAACTCAAGACAAAGACTGAAAAATAGCCTTTATGAATACAATAGAGGCCCTTCTGCTGACTACATTTATGTTACTTGACACAAACTGGAGTCATGCGAGAGGGGAAAACTCAGTTGAAATAATGTCTCCATAAGGTCAGGCTATGGGCCAGGCTGTAGAGCATTTTCTTAATTAGTGATTGATTGATGGGGGAATGTGAGTAGTGCCACCCCAGGCTGATGGTCTTGGGGTCTTTAAGACGCAAACCCATGAAAGCAAATCAGCAAGCAGCACCTCTCCACAGCCTGTGCACTGGCTCCTGTATCCAGATTCCTGCCCCATTTGAGTTCCTGTCCTTGCTAACCTCCGTAATGAACCATGCTGTGGAGGTGGAAGTCAAGTAAACCCTTGTCTCCCCAACTTGTTTTTTGGTTATGGTGTTTCATTGCAGCAATAGAAACCCTAACTCCTTAAAGAGTAAATGAATTAATCCCTTAAACAAATCTACAAAAACACAAACAAATAGTGGGAAGAAATGAATAAAACTGAAAGAAATAAGGGAAAGAACTATCTTGGGGTAATTCTAACCAAATACGTAAAAAACTTGTATGATAAAAAACATTAAGAAAGAAATTGAAGAAGATATATCTGAAAATAGATCTCCCATGCTCATGGATCAGTAGGGTAAAAATACAGTAAAAATGGCCATCCTACAATTGAAGTGAAATTCAGTTCAATCACCATCAAAATCCCATCCCAATTCTTTACAGATCTCCTGTAGGAGGAATGAGTCAGCACTGGGCTGACTAGCATCCAGTCCCCAATGGCCAATGCAAGCACAGCAGCACTAACCCAGGAAGGAACCTGCCTGACACCCAGAGAAGAACAAAGACAGAGTGAATGACAGGGCAGCAAATCAGCTGGTGCCAGCTGCCCAGGACAAGCATTTATGGACTCAGGGGATATGGATGGAGGCTATAAAGGCATGCTCCACTATGAAAATAAACGAGTCTGCTTCTGCTTCTGCTGCTCATCTGGCTCGAAATCTGTGTCCTTGATTCCGAGCCTTCTTACCTCCTAGGCTGCAAGGTTCGATCGTCTCGGGCAGTCAAGGGCTAAAGTAACAATCTTGGAAAAGATAATTTTCTGCTTCAGATGAAAACACCCACACAAAGAAAAAAGAAAATACAACAGCAAAAACAGAATAGCAAAAACGATCCTAGATAATAAAAGAATTGATGGAGATTTCTCCATCCCTGACCTCTGGTATTGGTGCAAAACCTGACATGTTCAATGAATTTGAATTGAAGACCCAAACATAAATCCACACCTTAGAACACCTGAGTTTTCATAAAGAAGCACAAAATGGTACTGGTCTAACTGGATGGTTGCATATCAAAGAATGCAAATAGATCTATACTTATCACTACACAAAACTCAACTTCAAAGACCTAAACATAAAACCAGATATGCTGAACCTGGTAGAAGAGAAAGTGTCAAATAGCTTTGAACTCATTGGCACAGAAAAATCTTCTGAACAGAACACTATTAGTACAAACACTGAGAACAGAAATAATTAAATGAGACCTTGTGAAACTGAGAAGCTTCTGTATAGCAAATGATAGCATCATTCAGAGAAAGCATCAGCCTACAGAATGGGAAAAGCTTTTTACCAACTACACAACCAATATCCAAAATGGACGCTAAACACACACACACACACACACACACACACACACACACACACACACACAAACCCTAGCTATAAAGAAAACAACCTTATAATAAGGTAAAAAATCTAAACAGAATTCTCAGTAGAGGAAACTCAAATAGCTGAAAAACAGTTATAGAAATGTTCTAAGACATGCTTAGCCTTCAAGGAAATGCAAATCAAAATTACTTTTGAGATTTCATCTTATACACAGCACAATGGTTAAGATCAGTAAAACAAATGATAGCTCATTTTGGCAAGGATATTGAATAAGGTCAACACTCAACCACTGCTGGCAAGAGTGCAAATCTGTATTGGCACTATGGAATGGAGTTCGTCGGGAAACAGCAATCAAGCTACCTTAAGATTCAGCTATACCACTCTTGGGCATATACCCAGAGGATGCTTCATACAACCACAGAGTCACTTAGTCAACCATGTTCCAGCCCCAGCAAGCAGCAGAACTTGGCAGCTTCAGCCACATGGTTCTGGCTTTAGAATCAAGGAGGGACTATAGAAAGCTACTGAGGCCATGAATTTTCAGGGCTGTCCCTGCATGTTGGCCCAGAAACACCATTGTGTGAGGCAGCCATGGTTGTGCCTTTTGCTGGAGGGTCGACTGGGTAATATGTAAGAGTGACCCAGGTAGTGCTGGTTTTGAAGGCATGAGGGGGTCATGAAGAGCAGCTGAAGCTTGGCACTGTGAGAGGCCATGGAAGGCCATTGGTGAAGGTGCAGCCCCAAGGGCAGCTGAAGGCTCAGGGTGGAAGGAGTAATGCAGAGAAATTGAGACTTGGTACCCTCAAGAGAGTCTTGGAAAGGCTATGGTGAACCATGCAGCCCAGCTGCAGCAGAAGACCTCATTGTTTTGGGGATGCCAGTACCATAGGATGACCAGCAAGAAAAGCAGAAGCCAAGCTGTGTTCAGAAGCTGTGCAGGTAAAGTCTGGATTGCCTTAGGGACCCCAAGAGGTTAGAGATGACAGAGCTCTGGGATCCCTGCCGGAGAGAGCTGCTAACAGGGAATGGAAAAAAAAGGGAAGAGAAAGAAGTGTGTTGTAGTCAACAAAGCAGAAAGGAGTTGGAGAGTTGAAGAGCATTTTGACATCAGACATGAGATGAAGAGTTTGGAGTTTACTCAGCTGGTTTTTGGTCTTGCTTTGGTATGTGATATGCTTTTTTATTTTGATATTATAGGAGCTTACAGTTAAAAGACTGCATGAATCTCAGAAGAGATTTGAACTTTGGGCTTTTAAACACTGTTGAGACTGATATGCCATGATGACTTCTGAAGTTGGACTAAATGCATTTCTGCATTATGTTATGGTTATAAGCCTATAGGGGCCAGGGAGTGGAATGTGGTGGTTTGAATAGTTATGACCCCCAGAGGCTCATGTGTTTAAATGCTTGGCCCATAGGGAGTGGCACTATTAGGAGGTATGCCCTTATTGAAGTAGCTATGGCTTTTCTGGAGGGAGTGCTGTAGAGGCAGACTTTAAGGTTTTATACACACACACACACATGTTCGAGCTATGTCTAGTGTGGAAGGAAGATAGTCAGTCCCCTTCTGCTGCCTGAAGATCAAGATATAGAACTCTCATTTCCTTCGCAAGCAGCATGTCTGCCTGGATGCTGCCATGTTTGCTGCCATGATGATAATGGACTAAATCTCTGAAATTATAAGCCAGCCCCAATTAAATGTTTTCCTGTGTGAATTTACCTTGGTCATTTTGTCTCTTCACAGCAATGAAACCCTAACTAAAGCATCCCATTTGGCACAGTCATTTATATTGCCCTTGTATATGTATCTATTTTACGAAGTTTCTACTGGATTATGTTTCCACACCACTCCTCAAATACTGCTTAGTTTTGGCTATTTCTCCCTCATGTTTTCGCTTACCTCCAACTTCCCACTTTCTCCTCCCATTCTAGTCTCAATCTAAAACCTACACGTTCTCTCCAGTTGACAACTACTTGCAAGTGAAAATTTTTATCTAAAATTGCCTTGTTGGGAAGATTACTTTTTTTTTTCTCTTTATTTTTTTTTATTTTTTTTATTCGATATAATTTATTTACATTTCAAATGATTTCCCCTTTTCTAGCCCCCCCCCACTCCCCGAAAGTCCCGTAAGCCCCCTTCTCTTCCCCTGTCCTCCCTCCCACCCCTTCCCAGTTCCCCATTCTGGTTTTGCCAAATACTGTTTCACTGAGTCTTTCCAGAACCAGGGACCACTCCTGCTTTCTTCTTGTATCTCATTTGATGTGTGGATTATGTTTTGGGTATTCCAGTTTTCTAGGTTAATAACCACTTATTAGTGAGTGCATACCATGATTCACCTTTTGAGTCTGGGTTACCTCACTTAGTATGATGTTCTCTAGCTCCATCCATTTGCCTAAGAATTTCATGAATTCATTGTTTCTAATGGCTGAATAGTACTCCATTGTGTAGATATACCACATTTTTTGCATCCACTCTTCTGTTGAGGGATACCTGGGTTCTTTCCAGCATCTGGCAATTATAAATAGGGCTGCTATGAACATAGTAGAGCATGTATCCTTATTACATGGTGGGGAATCCTCTGGGTATATGCCCAGGAGTGGTATAGCAGGATCTTCTGGAAGTGAGGTGCCCAGTTTTTGGAGGAACCACCAGACTGATTTCCAGAGTGGTTATACCAATTTGCAACCCCACCAGCAGTGGAGGAGTGTTCCTCTTTCTCCGCACCCTCTCCAACACCTGCTGTCTCCTGAATTTTTAATCTTAGCCATTCTGACTGGTGTAAGATGAAATCTTAGGGTTGTTTTGATTTGCATTTCCCTAATGACTAATGAAGTTGAGCATTTTTTAAGATGCTTCTCCGCCATCCGAAGTTCTTCAGGTGAGAATTCTTTGTTTAACTCTGTACCCCATTTTTTAGTAGGGTTGTTCGGTTTTCTGGAGTCTAACTTCTTGAGTTCTTTATATATATTGGATATTAGCCCTCTATCTGATGTAGGATTGGTGAAGATCTTTTCCCAATTTGTTGGTTGCCGATCTGTCCTCTTGATGGTGTCCTTTCCCTTACAGAAACTCTGTAACCTTATGAGGTCCCATTTGTCAATTCTTGCTCTTAGAGCATACGCTATTGGTGTTCTGTTCAGAAACTTTCTCCCTGTACCGATGGAAGGAGATTACTTTTAAGGGCAGGTCCTATGTCCAGCAGTAGATGACCAAAAGAAAACAAACTCAAGGGTACTTTGGAGGTTCCCTGTTTCATAATACCATTTCAGAGCTTTTTCCTTTCTTAAATCTTATTTTTTATTTGTATTTTTTCAATCACCTTTTACCCTGCAGGCTCTTTGCATCTATATTATGGCTTCCAGAATGCGCAAACAAGTGGGTCTCTGTGTCTGTGTGTTGCTTGGACTCTTTTCCTTCTGTTTGCTTCATTTGTCATATTCTGATGTTGATTCTGTGTGTGTGTGTGTGTGTGTGTGTGTGTGTGTGTGTGTGTGTGTATTAATCTACCCGTTAAAGCATATATATGCTTTATTAATAGATAGGTAGGTAGGTAGGTAGGTAGATAGATAGATAGATAGATAGATAGATAGATAGATAGATAGATAGATATTATCCTTTAGAAGCATGTTTGTTTTCTAATGAGAGATCAAAAGGAGGTAAATCTGGATAGGAGGGAAATACTGGGAGTAGAGCAAGGGAAACTATGATCAAGATGTATTTTATGAGAAAAAATATATTTTCAATGGAAGGGGAGAAAGAAGGAGGTGGAGGAGGGAAAGGAGGGAGAGAGAGGAGCAAGAGAACTGACAAACAACAGAAGACCAACCTTAAGGTCAAGCAGAACATAACCTCAGTCTCCAGCTTCTGAACGTGTACTCTTTCATACCTTCTTCCTTTCTTTAGCCTGAGAGCAACATACATGTATCTTATACTATTCATCTCATCTATTACTACAAAAGGATGTTCAAATCCAAATTTACCAAATGATTAAATCCTACTCTAAAATCCTATTTAAGGAAATTCTATGGTGACTAACCTTAGAAAGAGTAAGCAAGAGGCAGAGTCATGTACACAAAGCGGATTTGCTTCTCCAGAGGTAAAGCCCTGTGACAGGCACTCAAGAGACAACATACCCAGTCCCCCGCTTCTCAGAAGCCTGCCTTACTACTCCAAAATGTTCCAAGTTACTATCTTCATTTTAAAAGAGGACAAAAATAAACTTTTAATAATTTATCAATTCTGAAATACACCTTTTTCATATGTTAGAAATCCTGAGTAGACTTAAGAACTCACATCTGCAATCTTGACCACAAATGAGTTGAGGTGGGCAAATCAAAGTTCCAGGCTAGTTGGCTACCTGAAACTAAGTCTCAAAAAAAACAACAAGTAGGAAAAAAAGAAAAGAATGTTCTAGATAACAAGGTATGCTATCCTCTCATGGTGCCCTATAAGCTCTGGTGGTGACTGATCTGTCACTGATCCTCAGTACAAGCTGTTCTCATTTGTTGTCCATTACGTACCATGTGACAACTCAATGTGTTCGTTTTCTTTGCTATTTATGTTGTGTTCGAAGGATTGGTGTGATTCAGGATTGAAGTTTAAAGTGATTGTAAACATAAGGTGCAGACTGCTGAGTGAATTTATAACTAGTAAAGCAAACCATTATCACTGAAGGAACTTCCCCAGTTCTTTATTGTTAAATAAAGTAACAGCCATGTATTAAGTGAAATGAAAGTACTTTTTATCGTTCTTCAATATTATTTTCTTCAGTATTATTTTTGTTTCCATTAATAGTATTAAATATTAGTGTATTTCACAAAAGAGGTGACATGCAGCCAATAGAACATAAACAGTAACCTCAGATGTACACTGGGACCTCCTCTATGTCAACTGACTACACACGGTAATGGCCTATTATTCTGGCTGTGTTATTAACAACTAACAATTATCAATTTCAAGTCTAGACAAAAACCAAGGTTCTGCTCCTTCCCTCCTGTTGCAAAGTACCATGAATCTAGAACATTTGTCAGAGTTTGCAAGAGTAGTCCCTGTCACATGAACACCCCTTCTCATTCCTCCCCACCCAACAATGAGGACAAGATGCTGGAGTGTATCCTTGGGATAATGACCAAATTGCCTGTCTCGCCTTGGGAGAGCCCTATCCAGACCATAACTAACTAGCTTTTCTCTGCTTTTCAATTATCACCTTCCAAGATATATAAACCCAAAATACTGGCCAGGTCTCTGAGTTTTCTACAATAGCCCAAGGCACAAGTCTTTTTTTATCCTGGACAAACAATTGCAAAATTTTGTGTTCCCCTTTCTATGACTTGGAAATCCAACCCTGCCATGTGTTTCAATCGTCAGACTCATCCCAACAGCCCCAGGAAAAATAAGAATGAATCAAGAACAGTCCTACAGAAGGGAGGAGCAGGAAATCTCTCCTGTTATCCTCCAGGTCTGGCACTTAATCCTTGAACTTGCTGCATATCCACTCTCAACTGCAATTCTAGAGACCATGAACTGGAAACGAATGGTGTCAGAGACACCAAGTGGGGACACAGAGCAAAGAGGGCATGTGAAGACCTTAATGGTGCAATGCTAGCTAGCTTTACCTGCCACTGCATTCTACTTAGTAAGATCAAAGTCATGAAGTATGTCCTATTCTAACTTCCATGCCACAAGCTTTAAACAGGTTTGGTTGGTGACTAGCTAAATAAAAGAGAACTGAATCTCTTCCACAAAGTGACACAGTTAGGCAGACTCTCAAGACAGCTCCAAATATCCAGGTATGAAAATAACACCAACTAACTCAGTGAAGAAGACATTGGCTAACACCAAAGCTAACATAATACATGACGTTGAGAGTAATGTGGGAAAGTAAAAATGGAGCAGTGTCCAGACTTCAGTGCGTTCACATAATTTTCTAAAGACAGGATTACATATATTAGGTAATTTTTGATAATGTACAACAAGAATTTTATGTGCCACAAAGACTAAACTGACAATTAATGCATTATTTTGTTTTTTCCATTCAAAATAAAAGTCAAAAAGAATTTTTTGTAATTATATTGGGATATTTTAGATTATTAATTTGTATATCAGCTTTGCCTAATAGCCTAGTAATTTACAAAGATATTTTCCTTCTGATACAAAGCCAGAAACGACAGATCAGAAAACATGTCTGAAATAACAAAAACAGTGCAGTAAAAATGGTAAGAAGCAACAAATATTGGAATAGTGCCAATAGTTAATATCTAAAAGAAGAGACCAGCGAAGGCAAGTGCTCAGCAGTAACAGACACTGAGGCTAAGCCCACCAACCTTAGTCTGACCCTGTTCCCTACAGTGGAATGAAAGAAGTCACTTCTGTGGGTTGTGGTCTGACCTCTACACATGCAGTGCGGCACACACATGTGACCCCCATACAGACAATAAAATTAATGTAATTTTGTAACATTTTTAAAGACAAAAAACATTGGAGAAAAGGTGGTGATGGGGTGAGTTCAAAAATCACATAAATACAATACACAGTGGACTACTAAATATAAACCAGAAAGGATGCATGTAGAGTTTAGAGAAAACCCAGAGTAGACACAGATGTAGAAGTTAACAGGCCAAGAAAAGAAAAAAAAAAAAAAAGTTCTAATCCTGAGGACAGCAAAGACACCAAATCAGAAAGAGGAGGCATAGGAAGGGAGCCCATCCCAGGACTGTTTTCAAGAGGAAGAAAATCCTATGATAGCTGAGATGAAGTAGGACAAAGAAGAAAATAAATCAAACAATCGAGAGAGCAACACACTCTGTGCTATGATGGGCAATGCCTGGATCCTAGATGTGTAGTACAGAAAATGTCCATGACAGCCATGCTTTCTGTTTGAACAACTGAGCTTCTTAACTGTGCAGCAAGCATGAAAGAAAGATAAAAAATAAAAATGAAAAATGAAGAGGAAAGAAGAACAAGAACAAGAAGAAAGAGACAGGAAAGGAGAAGCAGTGGGGGAGGAGGAGCGGCAGCAGATAGTGAGGCACCTGATGAAGCACGTGAGAATCCAGCAGACAGTGACTGAGGAAACCGTAACAGTCAGTGGGCTGGCGGGCAACAGCTGGAGCGTGGGGGTGAGGGGAAGGGTCTCAGGTAGTGTCTCCTGGGTGGGCCCCTCTTGGGTCTTCAATCGCATAGATTAAACTGTAGTTGGATCTTTTATTTTGAGAAGATACTTGGGAATTATTCACCTCCCAGTCATGCTCAAATACACAAGGTTTTTATTTTTGCCCTATTTACACTTTTGTATCCTCAAGGACACAATATCTTACTATCCTACCATTCATTCTCCATTCCCTCTCTCACAGGCCTAGGGGACCATCCCATTCCAGGTGAAGGGATCTTGGAGGACACACTTGGGTCTGAGATGAGAGAAATGCAGCCCAGCCTACAGGTACAGCATGGCAGTGAGTTCGAACAGCTTATGACAATTTACTAATACATTGTATATTACAGGAGATCACAGAATGAGAAAGCAAGAGGCATAGGCAAGCTACCGTCATAGACAACAACAAACAGTGCGGTCAGAAATTGAAGTGTCAATGAAAGAAAGGAAGATAACATCTATGCTGCATGAATGTGAAAAAGACAGGGCTATTTCAAAAAGAACAGAACTGTAGCTTATGGATATATGGGGAGGAGTGAACCAGCACTGACCTTGTCTACTAGTAGCATCACCACACAAAGAGAAAAGGTTTCGAGGAAATGTGGTACCAGTATTATAAAAATCTGGAAGCAAATTATTACTCTACCCATTAAATTTTTCCACCCCTATTTCCCATCCCTACAGTACACAGAATACACACACACACAAAACTACACACAAATGCATGCATGCATGCACACATGGCTTATACACACAGACATACCACTCCACACATGCTCATTCTATTTCAATCATTACTACATGATAAACTTTCTTAATATGCATACAAAGGAGTTGAAGTTTATTAAAAGGATAGTTTGAGGAAATGTTATAGGTTACAGAGTCTGAAACATACCATGTCAATATTTAATTCAAGATATCACATGATAGTTTTTGAAAAGTCTCACTTCTTGGACATCACTTGAAATGTGAATATAACTATGTGGGTCATTAGATAATAAAATACAATCAGTTGTAACTTATATCAGAGTTGTACTGATAAAGTCTGTAAAGCATTTATAATAAAAAACTAAACAATCTTTAAAACCTCCCAATGACGTTTTTCATGAATCAATGCACTCATAAATGTTTCCCCCAAGAACTGATTTTAATTATTAAATGATTAACAGAGCTGTACTCATGAAAAATGGCCATGAAAGCTGCAAATACCTGAGGTACTCACAGCTGTGGAGTAGGGGTTCTGAGCTCCAGAATTTTCAGCCCAGCAGCCACATCCATAAAGAGCAGCCTAGGAAAACAGGAAATAGATGCATATAATACTTCCTAAATGGTATATGTAATTACTGTTTTTAATACAATACCCAGCTAATAAAACAAAGTTTACTAACAATGCGCAAAATAGACAACACAGCAAAATACAAAGTGTCATAGTGAAACTTGTTACACCATATGCTAATTAAAAATAAAAGTCTAAGAGCCCCCATCTCAAGAAAACAATGTGGACTGCAAACGGGGAAGACTAATGAACCACTGAGGAGCTGTCTTCCTGTGCACACACATGTACATGTGCACATATACACACGGAGAAAACAAACCAGAAAATAGTTTACAATAGCAGAAGTGCATTAAAACTATGGAAACTATAGTTTTAAAAACTCTCATCTATTTCTAAATATCATTTACATATCTGCATCATTTGTTACTGTCCCATTCTAAATAATGGTTAAGCAGGAAGATAGCTTTAGGCCATGATGTAAATATCATAAGGAGTAAATATTATAAAAGGAATTGTCTTAAGAGGAAGAAGAAAAAAGGATGAGCAACATTGTGTATCCTTTCTTAGGAAAGCATCTTCTCTGCCTTTCTAAAAGGTGCCTTCACCTTTTTTTTTTTAAACTAAGGTTTTGGATAATTAGGATAAGAACAGGACAGGACATGGGAAACTGTCTGGAATTCTCAGTGAAGGATGGAAGTTTCCTCCACTGAGGTCTTACCCTCTCTTGTGTTTTGGGTGGCTCAGCTGTGCCACAGGAGGGCTGGCTGAATGGCTTATCATAAAGCATCTGCTGGCTGTATTATGAACTCCATGTATTGAATCAATTCCTAAAGGCTTTTTGTTGTTACACTGACCCAGAAGTGCTAGGAAGAAAACAAATTTTTTAATATTGTGTTTTCAAAAGTAAGAAGATATTTCCTACTCTTTGTGCCACATTGGTTGTTGGTTTTACTTTGGGAAGCTAATGTTTTAGGATTATTTTCCTCCAGACAGAATCTCCTATAGCCCGGCCTAGCCTCAAACTCAGGATGAAGCTAAACTTGAATTTTGACCTGCTGATCTTGCTGCACCTGCCTCCCAGTGCTGGGCCAAGTGTGCACTATCACACCCAGAGGCTGCTGCAGTGATAGCTGGAGATGTCAACTCTGGTTCACATGAATATGGGAGATTTCATTCTGACAGTTTCTGGATTCCTAATCAAAGAAGGTGGTTAGGGGAAAGTTCCTGTATTTAAACAAAAAGAGAAACAGAATAGCTTCTGTAAAACATTTAGGGCTTTAGAAGGGAATTAAACTATTTCTAGAGAGTAGAATCAGGGCTACAGATGGAAGTTATACTAAGTAGATATCTGCCCCATTAACTGAAGAACTTTGCACCAGTCAGAAAGGCTTGATAGGACACCATGTTCCTATATAAGGCAGTGAGTTTTTATAATAGAAAAAGATGGTTTCTTCATGGACATTCCTGCTTGGTAGGGAATTGAAGCGATTAGGGTCTAAGAACATTAAATAAAAGATAATAGAATGTCCCAAAATGTTGACATTTTATCTGAGTACTCTGTTCTTCAAGTGTGTAGCCAATGGCAACTATAGCTATTATTACAGGGAAGTTGATGTGCATTTCATCTTCCAGAATTTGGGAGCTAGTAAAGTCTATTAATTATTTTCTCATCTACCAGCTATAAACTATAATGATTACACACTAAAGCAAGTATATTCTAGTTCAAATTCAATTTTACAATGTACTTTCCATTAAATATCTAGAGCAAGTATGGAAACTTTTACATATAATAAATTGAGCACTTAGAATACATTGAAATGTGTCTCCCTTCAGCACATTTTTACTGCGCCTTTGAGAGGACAGGCTTTTGTGCTTCACAGTTTTCTTCCATTTGATGCCTCATATCTCCAGATTCACAGTGTCCCTCTGACCCGACAATTTACTACAATTAAATAACTGTGTTTTCCTCTGCAAGCACTTTGGACTCTTCTATTGCACAGATTTTTTTTTCTATATTCTTTGTTTATATTTCAAATGATTTTCCCTTTCCCAGTTCCCCCCTCCCCATAAGACCCAGGACCAGGGCCCCCTCCTTCCTTCTTCTTGGGAATCATTTGATATGTGAATTGTGTCTTGGGTATTCAGAGCTTCTGGGCTAATATCCACTTATCAGTGACTGCATTCCATGTGTGTTCTTTTGTGAATGAGTTACCTCACTTAAGATGATATTTTCCAGTTCCAACCATTTGCCTAAGAATTTCATGATTTCATTGTTTTTTATTGCTGAGTAGTATTCCATTGTGTAAATATACCACATTTCTGTATCCATTCCTCCATTGAGGGACAACTGGGTTCTTTCCAGCTTCTGGCTATTATAAATAAGGCTGCTATGAACATAGTGGAGCATGTGTCCTTATTGCATGCTGAGAAATCCTCTATTTCGCAGATTTTTATGACTGCTCAGATTTCACAATTGTGGTTTTGTTTGTTTGTTTGTTTTGTTTTTTCGAGACAGGGTTTCTCTGTGTAGCCCTGGCTGTCCTGGAACTCACTCTGTAGACCAGGCTGGCTTCAAACTCAGAAATCCTCCTGCCTCTGCCTCCCAACTGCTGGGATCAAAGGCGTGCGCCACCACTGCCACCTGGAACAATTGTGTATTTTTAAACAAGCCAAGTGGAGCTAGTCAATGTATAAATTTCACAGAAGTCCCCTGATGGTGGCAGAATGTCTTCAGGACTTCTAGACAGATATTAGCGTCCTGCTAACATCAGCCCAACCTTAATTCTGCTGCTGTTATTATTTTACTATCCTAGTCAAACGAAAATCAGACAAAGTAGGGGAATTACAAAGGAATGGTGGCAACCGTTACCCTTCCTCAGCTTTTCTACCAAGACATCCAAACCTAACTTAGAAAGCTTGATTTTCTTACTCTAAACTTGACAAATATATAATTCCATAATATGGGAAAGTGTGATTAAAAATGGGTTTTATAGTAAGTAAAAAGTATAGTGACTATGTATGTATCCCTGCCCACATATAGATATGTGTATAAATCTAGTAAGAAACCTATCCATATCAAGAGGCAACTGGGGAATATCACTGCAAGCTTTGCAAAGATGTGTCCCACAAATCAGTCTGCTCCAAGCAATCAATAACAACCAAGATGAAAGCAGCAGTGACATTGACTGTTCCTCAAATGTGAGAGAGGTACAGCCGTTTCAAACATAAGAGAGCATCCACATTCTGAGTTCTAAATAAACCCTCGCAGCCTCTTTAAAAGACTACAGGAGAGTGTCCTGATTCACAATATTTACTAAAGTCATAAGAAATGTATAAAATTGAGTCATAATGCCCACCGCCTTAGTATATAAAAGGCATTATTAGGTTTCACTTTCAATACAGAAGATTGAAGGTGGGGAGGACATATTGAAAAAGTTCTGCACGAGAACTAAAACTAAGCACGTGTCACAACAATAGAGCCTCTTCATTACTAGATCCAGGGATGATTGGGAATCTAAATTACTCTGTGAAGTGACGAAAGTCAGAGGAGAGACATAGAATGCCAAAATGTCACTGTTACTTGAATGAAGAGAATAAGCAGTGCTACTGTAAAACCATGTTCACTCTTACAAAGCAATGGGCAATGGGCAGGAAGCACTTGCTCCTACTGAGTGGTATTTACTAAGAAAGATGGAAATCAATACACATTTATTAAATATCTACTATAAACGCAGGCCAGTGCCACTCAAGCTGCTCGAGAGTGAGGGCACGGATTACTGGTTATAAAAATCAGCAAGAGCCCTGTCACCAAGAGATGGTGCTTTAAAGAAATAAAATTGAAAAGGAATTTTGTTCTTGATCTATATAAAGAAAATGTTCAAGAACAAGGATTTTTATTTTTCCTAAGGGGGAAAAAATGTCCCTAGTAGTTTAAAAGTCATGCTTAGAAAAGATCTGATTTTGTTTTTAAAAGGCGTTTAAGAAACCCACAAATCCTTACCTGCCCAACTCTCCCTGGATGTTTCAAGGCCAAGCCTCCACTGGAGACAGCAGCAGCAACATTCCCTTCGTAATCGACGACCACAGCACCCACTGTGTCCAAAGTGCCAGAGTCATTTTCCTAAGGAACAAAGGGATATGAGTGTTTACCAAGCCTAGTGTGAGGCACCTAGCCACAACCACACAGTGGCTAGTGTTCACCAGACCTGGTGTGAGATATCAGACAGGGCCACACAGAGGGCATAGTGCTTAGTAGGCCTGGTGTCACTGTAACTCAAAAATATCTGAACTAATCCTTAAGTGCAATATTTATATCATTTCTTTATTTTGTTATTTTTCTCATAATCTCAATAATTAAATGACTAAGAACTTGTATGTGAAAAGGTCTATGATCTATGTGAGCCAATAAACACTACCATTCATGTTTTTAAACACAAATACATGCTGACTTCCAAGAGTGATGAACCCATTCAGAAAAGATGGGAATGGCATTTGCCATCCTGGAGTGCAAGACACTGTCCTCACCTTCTCACCAATCCATTGTCTAAGAGAAACTATGACACAGTCTCTTTTCTGCTATTACTAATATACATGGCAACTGGTGAGAGTAAACTGTGTGTCACTAACCATAAGGACTCTTTTGTCTCTCTGCCTTCTCCCCAGTCCCACATATTTAAGGATTTAAAATGATAAGCAAATGTCTCCTACTACAAGGATTTTCTGGATATCTGTGCTACAAAGACAGACTACTGGATAAGAACAGAATTAAAGGAGGCAGGGGAAAAATTCATTACCATGTATTAAAAAGGAAAGTTAGTGTAGGTTGTTAGGTCAAGAGCAGCCTTGGTGAGGGCAAGGTTTTCAAACAGTATTAACAAATTCCTGGCATGAATGAAAGAACCAAACATTACCCCAGGTTCACAAGGGTAGCTAGCTACGACCACTGTGGCTGGATACTCAAGAGTGCTGAGCAAACTTATGTGTATTAAGGGATCCTTCCGTGCACTAAGAGGTAAAGAAACACATAAAGGTATTGACTTTGGCAGAGAAGGTTCATGGGGATGAAGTATTACATTTCTACTCTCACATGTAGCCACACTTGAAGGAATGGTAGCCAGCTGTCATCACAGAATGCTACAGTTCTGCTCACAGGCAGGAGCATAGCTTTCAGGGACAGCATTAGACTCAACCATCTCTGAGCAGGGTCTCTAGTCCCTGTGTGATCATTTCACTCAGCATCTACTTATTGAGTTTATCTGCGCTCCCTGTGTGTGTGTAACAAGCCCGATGGTGATTAATTACAGTTTGTGACACCCTAGTGTCTGAGCAGTCTTTTTCCTTTTGTTCAGAGCTGGCTTCATGTGACGCCAGAGGCTGCCACTAAGCAATGATTTAACAGGAATAGCTTTGCTTCTCGGAAGCATTTATCTTCTTTGCTGGGTAAGACTGAGAATCTAAGTATCAAAATGCATCAAAATGCACTTGAAAAACAAGGTCTAATAACATTTCATGGGGTTTTCATCAACCCCAAACCAAAAAAGCAAGCTTTTAAGGTGAATGTGGTGAATATTATAAATCACTTTAAATTTTTTATCTTAATAACCTCAGTTACAAAAGGGTCAAATTACAAGTTTGTCCTCTCAAGCTATAATGCACAAATCAAAGAGAATCTATTTCTGTGAAACTTCCTTGTTTTTGTTTGTTTTAAATAAGTTGCAATGCTGGCCCAGCCTAAGCATCTTACATGGTAGACTTTACAGGAGAAGCATGACACACAGTGAATGATACACAGTTTGATCTGCAGTAGCTGTCCTAGCATTTCAACTGTGATGCTGTAAACTAAGATGACTTTTCTGCCTAACCAAAACACTATAGAAAGATAGAAAAGCCAATGTCTGTACAGCTGGTTATACAGATGGATTTACTGTAATGTGGTTTTTAAAACTAAAAAAATGCAGAAAAGAGGATTCTGTTCTAAATTAAGCTCTATATTCCTAAGAGTCTACAACACCTGCAAAAATCAGAAGTACTTCATAAATACTTCAAAACCATTCCACAGACTTCATATACTACAAGGCAAATTTTAAGATAATGAAGTAATATTTAAGGACTTTTATGAAGTGTAGATAAATTGAATTAAAGACAAATATTGGTATTTTTGGCATAATAATCTCACAGAGCTCATTGGTATGGGAATGAAATCTTGGGTTAAAGCACACAATCACTGTTACTATACAGACTTACCATTACACTCTTGCACCCCATAAATACTTAAAAATACATGGACCACAGATATACATGCACCTATTGCCCTTGACTCAAGCAGGATATTTATGTTTCTTTTCTGATAAAACTGTGACTAAACAACTATGTACACTATACATTTTCAGTTGTTGATTTTTTTTAAAGAATAAAAACATACATATGAATTTGTCAGGAAGCACACCAGTATCATGGAAAAGATTGAAATCAACTTTCTGATAGTGATTTTATTTTTCCGTGCTCTAAGATGGAGACAGCTGTTACACAGTTATTACAAGAATTAATGGGAGTGGCATCTGTGAACTACTTTAAAGGCAATAAATCTCTTGGGAGTTCAAAACAAAGAAAATATTCTTCACCAGCAAATTCTACCTCTATCTAGGTTCTCTAATTCTGAAACATCTAAAAAATGCTACTAATCTATCACTTGTCTCATTACTATTAAAACTGTCTTTCACTTACACAAAATTACTTAAATATCAACCAGCTACCTGTAAGAATAAGTCTTAAATCCAAAGAAGTTAAGCAAAAAAGCTTGAGTGGAGATGTTTCAATCCTACTTAGAAATGGGAACAACATAGACCTGGGAGGTAGAGAGTGGGAGCGACCTGGGTGGGAGGAGGGAGGGCAAGGGGAATAGGGGGAAGGATCAGGCATGGGGAGAGACAGGAGAGAGTCTCAGAGGGTCGAGAGAATAATGGAAATCTCTCTCTGCAGCTGCCAGGGGTGGGGGATTCTCTAGGAACTCCCAGAGACCCAGGATGAGGGAGGATCCTAGGAGTCAATACAGATGACCTCAGCCAAAATGCCCAACAGTGTGGATTTGGAATCTGAAAACACGTCAGTAGCCAGACAGGACCTCCAGTGCAGGGATGAGGGCACCAACCAATCTACAAAACTTTTGACCCAAAATTGGACTTGTCTGAAAAAAATGTGGAGAAAGATGAAGCAAAGACTGAAAGAATGGCTAATCTGTGACCCATCCCATGGGCAGGCCCCAATCCCTCACACTATTAACGATGCTACGTTGTGCTTGCACACGAGCCTAGCACAGCCGCCGTCTGAGAGGCTCTACCCAGTAGCTGACAGCAGCTAAACATTGGATGGAGGCCACTGACCCCTATGGAAGAGTTAGGGAAAGGATTGAAGGCCCTCAAGCAAATGGCAACCCCACAGGAAAACCAACAGTGACAACTAACCCCCTACCCCTGGGAGCTCACAGAGACTGAGCCATGAACCAAGGAGCATACAGGGGCTGGTCTGAGGCCCCCGGCACATATGTAGCAGAGGACTGCCATATCTGGGCTCAGTGGGAAAGGATGCGCCTAATCCTGCAGGGATTTGATGCACCAGGTTAGGAGGATACATGGGGGAGGGCGGCTGCCATCTCAAGAGTTGAAAAGGAAGGGGGATGGGAAGAAGAACTTTGCAAGGGGGAGTGGGAAGAGGGACAGCATCTCAGATGTAATTAATTTTAAAAAAAAATCTTAAGTATATGAATGTATCTGGAAGTCAGTATGCCATGGAATTATCCTAATAGTAAAGACTAAGGTAATAATCAATCAAAGCAACAATTAGAATACATTAACTCTCTCAATGATTGATTATTAGACCTAAGAGCAGGATCAGAGCTAGTAAAGATTCCTCTTGTGGAAAGAAAAGTCTCTGTGCCCTACAAGACAATTCAGCAATGCCATCATAAGGCTTCCTTATTTTATTAGATTTATGTATGTGAATGAGCATTTTGCCTGCACGCATGTATGTGCAGCATGTGTGCCTGGTTCTCAGAGTTCAGAAGGCCCCAGATACCTTGGGATTGGAGTTACAAATGGTATAATCAACCATGAGAGTACGGGAACCAAACTTGGGTCCTCTGAAAGAGCAATGCCCTCACCTACAGAGTCCTCATCACCATTAGCTGCACCTTCTTTATGTATCTGGAGAAAATGCAAAGATGGATCTGGCCACAAGAAACCTAAGTCTGATTCAATGCTTGTCTCTAGCAAGTGACCACTGTAGAGCTGTAAGTTTAAGTTCATGTGAGCACAGTCTGAATTATCTACCTTCACATATGGAGACTGGGCAAAACCAAACAAAAATGTGGACATAGGAATATTCAATGATTCTCCCCTTTTCTCTGCAGAAGCTAGGTACAGCTCAGTGGGACAGTACATGACCAGCATGCTCAAGGCACTGGGTTTGATTCCAAACATGAAGAGGGGGTGAGGGAGGAAAAAGAGAAGGAGGAGGAAGAGGAGGAGGAGGAGGAGGAGGAGGAGGAAGACCATCTTCTGCTGCCAAAACTATAAATAAATCGTAGGCAAGGTCTCTAGTGCTAAGTAATCCCTTCTTTTCTTTAAATGAAGTGTGTTACATTTCCCTAGAGCACCATGTAAATTCATATAAACATTTAGGACTCAAATCAAAGATTTATAGTACATAAAAAACTATTTCCTAAATTATTCAACAAATATTGAAAAATTTCAACTGAAAATAGATTGTGTACTGTTAAGGAGATTCCATATTATGTGGATTATAATGGTGATTATAATTCAGACCACAGGGAAGCTTAACAAGAGTGACCAGAGAATTACAAACTCTCCAAAGAGCAGAGGGTAATGGTTTCCAAGAGGTAGGATCTCCGTACAACGTCCTGGGATTGGAAAATAAAAACTAGGTAAGAGGTTACTAACTGCTGACAGCTCTTAGGAGAGAGGCTGAAATCGGTTCTCTACAGAGATGTGGTCCCTGGGAGGTCTGTCATGCTCCAGTGGATGGCCCTACACACATACGCTTGGGGCAGCACAAACTGGACTCCATGGTTTATAGACAGACAGACAGATAAATGGACAGACACAACAGATACACAGAGACAGATCCAGATTATGTGCAGGACTAGGGACTGGGGAGTGAAGGTGATCAATATATGTTTTTTTGTATGTATAAAATTATCAAAAATAAACAATATATTTTAAAAAGTAAAAGGGAACTTCATTTAAAAATTTTTTTTTCGAGACAGGGTTTCTCTGTGTAGCCCTGGCTGTCCTGGAACTCACTCTGTAGACTAGGCTGGCCTCGAACTCAGAAATACGCCTACCTCTGCCTCCCAAGTGTTGGGATTAAAGGCATGTACCATCATTACCTGGCTCAAAATTTTATATATGTATGTATATATTTAAGGAAGCATAGATAGCCGTAGATTTCCTTGTGACATTCTTGAAAGGTTTCTGGTGCTAGTTATCATTATGGATTCCCTCCTATCCCCTCCCCTTACATAAAACATCGATTTAACCCTTCCTGTTCCAGCATTCTCACTGTAACCCTTCATACTGCTATGTTCTATCTGTTCTTTCTTGAAAGCCCTCCTCCCCATGCCCCTTTACTAACCTTCCTGACGTCCATGGAATTCCAGATAGAACACATATATCTGAAGATTCAAAGCGACCATCCACCAATGAGAAAAAGATGCAAAATCTATCTTTCTGGGTCTGGGCTACTTCACTGAGAATAATGGTTTTTATATCTACATTGTGTCAATATATAACAATTTCACTCTCCATCCATCAGTTGATAGACATCTATATTGTTTCTATTCCTCGGGTATAGTGAATAGAATAGTAATGAACATGAATGAATGGATGGGGTAAGAATGATCTCCCTACTAGACATTACAGGCTAACAAAAAGTCTACAACCAGGAATGGGTTAACATTTTTGAAACTGTTAAAACTGTTTTGCAACTGTCCCACAGACTACCAAACATTATAGGCTATTGCCAATGCTAGTGGTTATCTTCAGACTCTATTGCTGAAGACATTATGTATTTGAGTCATAGACTATGGACAAATCAGCCTGGTACTGACCAGGAAGCTCATCACTATCAACTCCCTTTCACAGTGCTGCCTGGTGCTTGTGACACTATCAGAAAAGAAAGGTAAGCGTCATTCTTACCCAGCTGGAAACCCTGCAAGCTACAATAACAACCACTCTGGCAAGATAAGCCAACAGGTACAATAGTGGCATGGATGCTTTGAGAGTAACCAACAACCTTTCATTGAATTTAAGGTCTACTCCACAAGTTGAAACCCTTGCCTGGTACTATTATCAGAGCTGAGATGACAGGGTAAGATGAGTCATAGGCCCTAGAGGAGAAGCTACAACTATCATTTTACTAAATGAATACAATGTTAATTAACTAATTGCTCATCTATATCCATAGATTAATAAATCTTATTATAAACATCTGTTTACAGTAGACAATCAACATAGAAACTCATGACATCAAGATGCAAAAAATGAAAGACTATGAAATGTTCAGAACTAAATGAGACATATAGTCTCCTCCACCCAAGACTCTGGGGTCACTTGCTAAGAGCAGGCAGAAAGACTATAAGAGCCAGAGGTAGTAGATTGCCACAAGGAAATAGTGTTTTCTGAACACAACAGGGCAGTTACACATATGGACCTATAGTCACTGGAATAGCATGTACATGACCTGAACAAACTCGGGCCAGGCAGAATCCCTGAGAAAGAAGGTGGTCACCAAGTCCCCACCCGTCACTGAGGAGTTACTCCCCATCCACAGCTACTAGGAAAACGTCGGTATTCTTTAAGGATACGGCCCCTAATAAGTGAACCACATCCCAGTAGATGGCCACATAACCAAGAATAAGTGAGTGGCACAAATGGAGATTGATAGGCCAAAGCAAATCAAACCAACAAACCAAACAAACAAACCCAAAATCCCCACAATGTTGGGTTTTTTTGGAAAGGGAGGAAAGGGGAGAGTAGATGTGGAAGAAAAAAGTAGGGAAAGTGGTAAATATTATAATTATAATAATGATAATAATAATAATTTATATTATATATATAAATATATATATAATGCCTGCAATTTTCAAAGAACTAATAAAATCAAAATGTCAGGGCCGGAGCTGATCCTCTGCCACAGGGCTCCATACCCAAATTGCACTAGGAGAGAGCTAGCCTCACAGGAGTGCAGAGAAGCCTGTGATTGCAGGAAAAACCACCACTGCAGTTCAAAGGGACCAGCCCAGAACCCTCAGGACATAGGAACTGAGGAGCAGCTTGGGACAGGAGCCTTCCGGTCTCCATCAGCGCCCTGAACTGATCCTGTGCCATAATACACACACAAATACCACCAGGAGAGAACTGGTCTCTGAGGAGAGCCAACACACCTGCAAGCACAGCTAAGACCACCACTTCTGTTCAAATTCCTGGCCCAAAAGGGAACCTTCCAGAGCCATCAGGACACAGGAATCAGGATAAGACCCTTCTGATTTCTGTTTGCACCTCAGAGCTGACCCTGTACCACAGCTCCTCATACCCAAATTCCTTCTGGAGAGAACTGGTCTCCCAGGAGTACTGACACAGGGGCTTGCAGGAGGGACAAGTCACAGTCAGAGAGAACAAGAACAGCTAACACCAGAGAAAACCAAATGACGAAAGGCAAGAGCAAAAACATAAGCAATGTAAACCAAGGCTACTTGGCATGATCAGAACCCAGTTCTCCCACCACAGCAAGTCCTGGATACCCAACAAACCGGAAAAGCAAGATTCAGATTTAAAATCACATCTCATGATGATGATAGAGGACTTTAAGAAAGACGTAAATAACTCCCTTAAAGAAATACAGGTGAACACAGATAAACAGGTAGAAGCCCTTAAAGAGGAAACACAAAAATCCCTTAAAGAATTTCAGGAAAACACAAACAGATGAAGGAATTGAACAAAACCATCTAGGATCTAAAAATGGAATAATAGAAACAATAAAGAAATCACAAAGGGAGACAACCCTGGAGATAGAAAACCTAGGAAAGAGATCAGGAGTCATAGATGCAAGCATCACCAACGGAATACAAGAGATAAAAGAGAGAATCTAAGGTTCAAAAGATACCACAGAAAACATTGACACAATAGTCAAAGAAAATGCAAAAAGCTCCTAACCCAAAACATCCAGGAAATCCAGGACACAATGAGAAGTTATAGAAGAAAGTGAAGATTCCCAACTTTTAGGGCCAGTAAATATCTTCAACAAAATTATAGAAGAAAACTTTCCTAACCTAAAAAAAGAGATGCTCATGAACATACAAAAAGCCTAAGGAACTCCAAATAGATTGGACCAGAAAAGAAACTCCTCCTGTCACATAATAGTCAAAACACCAAATATACAAAACAAAGAATGCTAAAATCTGTGTAGCAGTATAGGGCAAAACCAGAACAGGGAAGTGGGAAGGGGTGGATGGGAGAACAGGGGGAGGGAAGGGGGCTTATGTGACTTTCCGGGATTGGGGGGGCCTGAAAAGAGGAAATCATTTGAAATGTAAATAAAAAAATATATCGAATAAAAAAAAAACAAAAACAAAAAACAAAAATGGGGAACAGAGCTAAACAGAGAATTCTCAACTGAGGAAATTCAAAGGGCTGAGAAGCACCTAAAGAAATTTTCAACATCCTTAGTCATTAGGAAAATGCAATTCAAAACAACCCCAAGATTCTACCTCACACCAGTCAGAATGGCTAAGATCAAAAACTCAGGTGACAGCAGATGCTGTGGAGGATATGGAGAAAGGGGAACACTCCTCCATTGTTGGTAGAATTACAAGCTGGTACAACCACTCTGCAAATCAGTCTGGAGGTTCCTCAGAAAATTGGACATAGTATTTTTTACCTGAGGACCCAGTTATACCACTCCTGGACATACACCCAAAAGATGTTCTAACATATAACAAGGACACATGCTCTACTATATTCATAGCAGTCTTATTTATAGTAGCCAGAGGCTGGAAAGAACCCAGATTTCCTTCAACAGAGGAATGGATACAGAACATGTGGTATATTTTCACAGTGGAGTACTACTCATCTCTTAAAAACAATGAATTCATGAAATTCTTAAGTAAATGGATAGACCTAGAAAATATCATCCTGAGTGAAGTAACCCAATCACAAAAGAACACACATGGTATGCACTCACTGATAAATGGATATTAGCCCAAAAGCTCAAAATAAACATGTTACAATTCATAGAGTACATGATGCTCAAGAAGAAGAAAGACCAAAGTGTGGGTGCTTCGGTTCTTCTTAGAAGGGGGAACAAAATACTCACAGGAGCAAATATGGAGACAAAGTGCAGAGCAGAGACTGAAGGAAAGGCCTTCCAGAGACTGCCCCACCTGGGGATCCATCCCAGATACAGTCACCAAACGCAGACAGTATTGTGGATGCCAAGAAGTGCTTGCTGAGAGGAGCCTGACATGGCTGTCTCTTCAGAAGCCCTGTCAGAGCCTGACAAATACAGAGTCAGATGCTTGCACTGAGTTCAGAGTCCCCAATGGAGGAGTTAGAGAAAGGACTGAAGGAGATGAAGGGGTTTGCCTGGTCAACAGAACAAGTTCCAGGACAGCCAAAGCTACAAAGAGAAACTGTCTGGGAAAAAAAAAAACAAAAAAATCTTTCAAATAATGACTCCTGTGAGCTTTTTTTTCCTCTGTAAAATAAAGAAATTTGAGAGCCAGTGTGGAAGGCAAAGGAAAATGCTTAGGATGGTTTCTCTCCTGCCAGCTTGCAGAATTCATTGTTAAACTCATAGTCAGGCCTGTAAATTAATGCAACTTTAAATCACTTTTATCTTACACACGTGTTATTTAGCAATATTTAACATATATGCATAGTAAGCCATTGGTAAACATTAGACCTAAGATATTGAGAGTTGAAACATTATCTATAATGTTTTAATGTGGTAATTTTTTTCAAGCTGTGGAGGATAATAGAAATTAGATAATAAATTACACTTATCACACCAAAACACTTAGAAAACACAACTGAAAGACATTAAGCATTGGTGCAGAGCTGAATGTGGTAGCACCTGTAATCGCAGCCCTCAACAGGCTGAGGAAGGCAGACGCAGTTTGAACACTGGCTGGCTGTAGAGCAACTCTGTCTTACAGAAACAAATTAGTTTAAGCATTTAATAATAAACATATCCAATTTGACTTCTTACTTGTATAGAATAAGTGCTAATCACACTTCTAATTCTAAATCAAATCCTATATGAGGTGTAACACTAGCGTGACTCAGCAGCTAAAACCCTCAGTATTTATTACAAAGAACTCAAAGCAGTATCACAGAAGACTCGCCAAGGAAAGTCGGATTGTAAATGTTTGCAAGAACCAAGAGCTGGAAACGACTCAAATGTCTATCAACAAAATAATATGTAGACAAATTATGTCATTAATAGCAGAGGACTGCTCAGAAATTAAATGTAACTAATAGCACACATAACAATATGTTCAGACAAAGACAGTAAGAGAAGAAGGGTACAACACAGTAATGATGTTTCCACTTGTATCAAGTTTTGGAACAGGTCAAAACATAAGGAAAGCAATTGAGAAGTACCTCAAGTCAAAGGCTTATTATCTAAGAAGCACGAGGAAATGTTACTAAGTAATGGAAATATTATTTATGGGCTACAACATTATACACATGTCAAATTCACTGAATTTTAGATATACTATCTTAAAAATTAATAAAAATTTTCAACTTTTTCTATTTCCATGTGTTTAAGACACAATAACACATTTTATAGCAACTATAAGCAAAAAAGAAAAGATACCATGGACATTTTTAAAAATATAGGAGATACAGATAAAACAATGTCTAATCTCAAACTCATAACAATATATACAATTGTGTGTGTGTGTGTGTGTGTGTGTGTGTGTATATATATATATATAATAAAGGGGGGAAAGGGGGAGAAAATGAATCAAATGATCCAGAACTGATGATGAGACAAAGAATCCAGAACTGTGGGAACTTGTCAAAGGGGGCCAGGAATGGGGATAGGGAGGAGGGGGACCACTTACAATGAAATGACAAATTCCCAAAAGCTGATTTGCCAGAAGATTTTGGTTGGCATGGTATCTTTCCCCTCAAAAAGATGTAAGCCTAAATGGATAGCCAATGAAACTATATTTTGAAGAAGATGAATAAATATACTTGTGAGTACATAAGCCCTTCTTTAAGGAGGCCCTGAGGGCCAGTCTCTATCAAAGCAGGCTGTCCTGATTGCTCACACACCTGCTAGCCACACATGCCTACTTTCCTTATACTGTCTTTGTTCTACTTCATCTTTTTTCTATAATATCATCATTTAAAATATTAACTTTACTTAAACTGCAGATTATTTTTCAAATTATTTAAACTATTTCTTAATTTAAACTATTTCTTTTTTTTTTAAGTTGAATTTATCTATATTTTTGTGTGTATGTGGGTTGCCTGCAAGAAGACCTGTGCGCCATGTGTACACCTGGTGCCTGTAGAGGCCAGACGAGAAAGTCAGGTCCCCAAGGACTGAAGTCACAAGATGCTTGCAAGCTGCCATGTGTGTGCTTGGAATCAAATCCAGGTCAGCTGGAAGGGCAGCCAGTGTTCTTCAGGCATGCTGAGCCATCTGTGCAGCTCCTAAACTTTATTTCTACCACAAAACTATACGCCTTAAGAGGACAGGAATTTTTTTGTGTTATTTCCTTATCATAAGTCAACACTTAAAATAGCAGCTGATGTCTCTAAGGCACTTTCTAAATGAACAAATGAAAGAATGAACAGATGCTATACTTCAAAGGAGCTGGGCATAGTAGGGCCCAATGGTAGAGCACATGCCTAGCATGACTGGAGTCTTAGGTCTCAATCCCCCGTATAGCAACCGCTAGAGAAAGCAAAAACAAAAAACAAAAAGCAACAATAACAACAACAACAACAACAAAAATCCAAGAACCATCATGAATATAAAAACATGGAGGGAAATCAATGGTAAATCTACATGTGGTATAAAAGCCATGTTGTCTTTAAAGAATATTTAATTAATAATGTTCAATTGCTTTTAATTTTTAAAATCTTCCTTCCTTGAGTTTTTAACTTTGCTTAGCTTGTTTGCGGTGATAATCCCCGAACTAAGGCCTCCCACGCTAAGGGTGTGTTTCACCACTGAGCTCTGTCCCCAGCCCTGGCTACATGCTAGTTCTAAGGAACATACTCAAAGCATTAAAGTTACAGACAAGTTAAAAATAAAACAACAGGTAGAAGATTTAGATCCATTAAGCAAATATCAAACTATACAATGAAGGTATTTTAATATCATGCTTTGCATACAAAAAGCACGAACAGAAACAAAAAGAAAGTGATAAATGCTCAAAATTCTGCTTCATCGAGAACATAAAATAAGTCTAAATTCATATTACTTAAAAACGTATGTGCTTTAAACGTATGTAAAGTAAAAATCACTAAGAAAAAAAAGTCAGCAAACCATAATGAACTATTTCAAAACATTTCTTCCCATCATAAATAGATCAAGAAAAAAAATCAGTAAAAAAAAAAAAAAAAAAACGCAGCCATGGACAATCCATTACAGCTGGATTGACAGGTGTTCACGTGCTGTTCTCAGCAGTTACACAGGAAACACTACCTTAAAAGCACACGTGAATGTTTACAAGTTATCATACATTAAACTATAAATCACAACAAATTTCAAGAAACAACATCAGAAAGAATACATGCTGACTATAAAACACAGGGATCAATAAAAATTGAAAATTAAAAATTAAACACTTCTGAAGAATTTGTGGGTCAAATAAAAGTAAATGGAAACAAAGCCCAACGAGTGAGGACAATACAGCACTTTCACGGATACAGAATATAAGAAAAGCAGTGCTTGGAGGAAATTTACACATACGATGCTAATTTGGGAAAACTAATGTCCAGTTAAAGAAGTCAGAAAGAGAGCAGGTTAAACACAATATCTAGAAAAAATAAACTGGAGGTAAATGAAAAAAATTAATAAAGAAATTAACACTACATAGAGATCAAAACAAGCAAAATTTGTTCTGAGGGGGAAAAATTTGTTAAACTGAATGAATTCAATCTGTCATACAACCATTTTCTTTACCACTGACATCTCAGCAAAAAAATCCCAGTCAGCTTCTTCACTCCCAAGACCCCCACCCCCTCTTTTCACCCCCATCCCTCCCCCATCTTAAAATCCTGCAGCCTCAAAATACTCCAAAAAGGTTTCCTGAGTCATTTCCCAGAGACTTCTCTGCCTTTAAACTCCCCTAACACAATGCTCTTCCCACTCTAAACACACAATACATTGGTTTGTTCTGGACTAGTTTGGGGATTCCTGTGTAGAGAACAAATACAATGAAACAAAAACCTCATACTTTGGACTCTTGAAAGAGAATCTTGCTCAATGTGCAGACAAGATGTAAGCTCACCATGGCAGAAGCTGCTTTCTGGTTAGGGATCTAGCTCCATTTCTGAGTGATATTCAGATCTTCTTCTCTAGGACAATGCTTTTGCACATCATCTCCATGAGGCCTGCCCTTCCAGGTCTCTGCTCTGGGTCCAAGGCTGCCTCCACACTCACCACACTCAAGTCTAGACCATTTCTCATAAGAGAGTGACTCCACTTCAGGAAGGTTTACTGCCCATTAGTCTACTGTTCAAAATAAACGTCTAAATACTCACCCATCAAACACTGCACCTCACTCTATCTACCAAGAAATGCATGTCTTGATTTGACCTTACATTCGTACATCCAATGTCAATGTGCCCACTTTACTGCCTTCTCATGCCCTGAGGTCATCTGGCACTGTATTATACTCTTCCTGGTTTTGACTCAGTTTTCTTTACAACAAAATTTCCTATTTCCTAAAAGCGCTAATAAGTGATACTCATCCCAAAGGTTTGCCTCGACTTTTGTTTTCTCCCCTGGAAAGCAGGCTATCAAATCACATAGACAAAAGTGTTATCATCAATCCAACATCTGAAAACCCACCAAAAAGGAGGCATTTCATAGAGGCACAAGCATCTTATGACTTCACTGACAGCGACAGTACCGCATGCTAATGGGATGTGAATTCAGTACCTGGGAAGATTAAAAGACACAAAAACAAGCAAGCTAAAACATTGTTAATTAAATAGATGGCAACAAACTCTTTATAAGCAGGCAACGATTTTCAATATAGTTGTCCAATTTAGCTCTTTCAAGGAACACCTGGCCAAAGCCTGAAAGCTAGGCCTTTCTTTCATTTTGGGCTACCCTCACTTTCTCTGGATAAAATTACACTTTTAAATGCCAGAACTCCACTGGCCTTTGAACTGAGTCTTAAAGCAGTAGGGAATACCAGATAAAGGACTAGAAAGTAACACAGACAATCTGGATCTTATTCCTGCCAGAGAAACATAGTAACAATTAGGATGGGCCACTTAACCTGGATTTAAATGGGACTCTCTCCATATTTAAGAATAATAATTAATACCAACTTAATAAAACACTATTAAGTTGCTTTATACACCATGAGATTTTATAAGCAGAGCACTATCTGTTTGGCCAGGTAATTATGAGTCTATCCACAAAAACAAAAATTATTCAAACTCATAAAAATTTAACTAAGGGCAAGCATATTGAACAGTAAAAGGAAAGTGAAATGTTCATATGTTCTCTCTCCTTTTGTTCTCAAGTAGATTCAAGTCTTATTAGAAAACAGGTAAGTCAAAAAGAACTAAAGAAACAGGCGAGGAGCACTGTATATGTATTTGGGACACAAATAATCTAGAGTTTCAAATGTCATTCAGTTTATCTTCAATGATGTTATCAGAGGCTCGTGACACTCAAAAGCCTACACTTGACGAGAATGGTCCCTAGGACGAGCCCTGTTCATACGTACTTCTAAACATTCTCCTCCTCATTTGATCCCAGGTACAGTTAAAACAAATAAAAGAGTTGGAGGTGGGGAAAATACCTCTGGGTGTGGCCTTAATTTTTCTACGGTCTTTAATTTTTGTTAAATTCTGCAGACAATTTAACTAGGTCAACTAACATTCCCTACTGGAGACACACAGTAAACAACAGTGGGGTTTGCACCACATTTTGTAGTTTTGGTCTTACAATCAAGCGAGCAACACTGCCATCAGCTCTGCACTCCTCCCGTGTGCTTCAGCGAGCTCATCAATTTGGAGGCTGCTGACCCTCATCCCTCTCCATAAGCTGCAGAGAGGAGGCCAGACGAGCTTCGGGATGCGTGAGACCGCTCCATCCTGCCCTGTAGCTCTCGCTGGTCTTGGCGCGGTCGCGGCACACATCAAATGACACACCTTCCATTCACTGCTCAATGCCACAGAGCCACTTCCCTTCCGTAAAGGCAGGTCCTACGCACCAAATGCACTTCACTAACTACAACCTGTTTTCAAAACTTCCCAAGAGTATTCTGCAATTGTTTGCTAACTAGAATGTTGAGTATAAAAGTAAAAATAAAAGGTACTGAAGAAGAAAACCTAAAGATCACATGACACCATGCACCCAAGGCCTGAGCGTTTCTCAGTGTCACCTCCTGGTGAAACTCTCATAGAGACAGACTTGACAGCAAACACACAAAGCAGCACTGGGGAAACTGGGAAGGGAGAAAACATTTGAAATGTCAACAAATAAAATAACCAATAAAAATGAAAATAAGTAAATAAAGGGTTAATGATCTAAAAAGCATTCCACGAACCTTCATACTTCTTCACAGAAAAGGTGCCATGCTTACAAAACTAAATGCTATCACTATACCCCAAAGAAAAGAACATTTACAAACTTGTAATTTGCAATAATGTTCAACTATACACGCCTATGTTTATTATAAGGTAATCCACATTTCCATTCTATAAGACCTTTGTCCACACTTGCAAATTCACACATCAAAATAAACTTGTGCCAAGAAATAAATGGGCATTCTTGGTGTGTTGAGGTTTAATTCTTTCCCAGGACATGAGGAACATGGCCTGGAAGTACATTTGTAAAACAGGCATTTCACCCTCTAACAGGAAAGGTACTTGCTCATATTTCTCTAGGTGAGCACGCCCCCTTGTGGACAGTTCCATACTTACCTTTTCAGACGTCTCAGTATTTCCTGGTACATCTCTTTCCTGCTTATTTATCTTTAATATCACTCCTTGATAGCAACAATTGTGAAGAAGTAACAATACTATTAATATTTCAACTAAGCTAACTTCTATTTGTGATTGTTAATTCCTATATACAAGCTTATTATCAAAAACTGAAGCACGAATTTTGACCCAGCAAACATTTAACCATCTAAGAAAATCAAACTTTTGTTGAGTCTACAAGATGAATAAAATAAAATGATTTTTCCTTTGAAATTAATATCAGAATCAGTTTTAGGTGGTTAGTACTAACTTGATTAAATGATACTTTCTATGAACTATAAAGGATAAAATGAGTATGTCCGGCGGGCCACTCATGAGCTAACACAAGGAATAACCATACAGAGCAATCTCAAGGCGGCAGGTGTAAACGTAAATAAACACCCTGAAAAGGACTCCCTGCTTAACTTACTGAGTAAAAGGGGAATGTGTTTGGATCGCAATGGAATTGGAGCAGTCCTTACAGTGGGGCCGGACTGTTCTAGTTCTTTAAAGCATTAGGGGCGGACAAATAGTTGTTGCTTTGTTACCAGTTATTATTCCATAAATACGGCAGCTGAAGCACGGGCAACACCAGAACTGAGACTAACAAACTCACACGTAAGAAAACACTCAGCAGAAAAGTGCAGCCTCCCGAGCCCTCCCCGCGGTTAACTGTCCTGGAGACGAGCTACCATCCCCGAAGCCCGCCTCCGGATGGAATCTGGAATCTCACTCTGGCTCACTTAGTATTTTCTAACTTCAATAAAGGAATCTTCACTTCTGATCTTGTCAGTTTTGGTGTTGAAATGCCTCCTATATCTATATACACATTTCTTTTCCTAGACTTTGGAAAGTTTCTGCTGTGATTTTTATTGAATTTATTTCTATGTTTTAAGCATGGAATTCTCCTACACTGTGATGCACAGAACTTTTGGTCCTTTTGTAGTACTCTGTTAAGTCTAGAGTATTCTTTTAATGCCTTAATATTAACTTACAGGGTCACTCTTGATTGTTTACTTATTAGAACGCCATTTATTTATGGGTGGGGGTGTCACGAATGCTGGGGTCATGTCTGACAGAGGCAATGAACTTGGAAGTTTCAGTTCTCTCCTTCCAGCACTTGAGGAACTTGACACAGCTTGCTGTTGCACACAGTATTACCTCTGACTGAAGAATTCATCTCACAGCCAAAGAAGTACTGCACAAAAACGGAGGTTGTGGCCTGCTGGCTGCTAGGTTATGCTCAGCTAACTTTGTTATACCCCATCGGTGCCACCCACGGTGGGATGAGACCTCCTATACTAATTAACAATCAAAACAACCCCCATAGACATGCCAACAGGCCAATCCATAATACAGACAAATCTCAGGTGAGATTTTTTCCCAGATACTTCTAGATCATGTCAAACTGACAATTAAATCCACCTACGGCAGCTAGTATGGTTGTGAATTCTGCTTCCATTACTAGGCAATTTACTATTTAATACCAGTACCTACAGTGCCTTTCATATCCTGGCTCCAACAAAGTCTTCCTCTTTCTAACTACTACACCGTTTAAGTTTTCGAGTTTTTTCCTTGCAGTCTAGAGGTATTCTGCTGGCCAGCTCTCAGCATATACTCCTGTGACCCTTGCTTTGGGTTCTGTAAGAGTGTACTTCATGTAAAGTCTGGGATTACCAAGCAAACAACTGAGCAAGGTTGGGAAACTGGGGTCACTATCTTTAACGCCATATTTCACCTCTATGAGAAGACTTTCTTGATGTCTCTTCTGCTGTCGTGTGTAAATTTTCTCTCCCTTCCTCTTTTTTACTCTTTAAAAGCTGATGTTCTGAGGCTGTACGTATCACCTCTCCAGGGCGTGGGCTCCCTGGACCACTGCACTCTGCGCTCATTAGCAGCTCCAGAGACTCGTGCGCTGCTGGAATGCCAAGGTGTCTCCACTGCTTTCCAACTAACATCAACTCAGATAGGGAAAACACTCTAATTTGGGTTTTGTTTAAAATTATTCCCATAGAATAAGATAAGTCATTAATAAAAGATAATAAAGTGAGAAATATATATTAAAATACTGCATAACCATGCTTATTAAGAATGTGTTCCAATATCACAAGGCAAATGTCAATAATGCACAACCTGCAACTGTTTCTGTACCAACCCAGTAGATAAAAATATCAGAAACATGGATGAAAAGGTTACTAGCATGGAAGAAAAGTCAACCAAGGAAATTTATATTTTTTTTAAGAAAAGAAACATATGTAAATGCTAAAAATTAAAAACTCATGGATGAAAAATTTAAAAGTACACTGAAAAAATATGGCCAAAGACTCTACCAAACAGAAATAAAAGATATTAGGAATAAACAACATAATCAAAGAAATATTGTAATTAAAAAATAATGAGGAAAAATGAATGGGCACCAATCATTATATAGGAGACTATAAGATAGCATCAAGAAAGGGTCCATGGGATAGAAAACTGAGATTAAAATGTAAAGGCACATGAAACATATCCATGAAACTGTAGCATTAATTCCCCAAATTAGAAAAATAAAAAATTACTCAAATGCAAGCGGCATTTAAAATTCCGCCCCCCAAAAAATGACCATAGAAGATCTTTACAACACATTTAGTCAATAAGTCAAAAACAGTATCAAAATATATAAGAAAAGGGGGCCAGTCACATAGCTCAGTAGGCTAAAGGTACCTGCTATCAAATCAAGAGACTTGAGTTGGAGTCCAAGACCCATATGATGTACAAGAAAACTTACCTCTTCAAGGTATCCTCTGTCCTCCACACAAGCACCATGACACTTGTGTTCATACAAAATATATGTGTGGGGTGAATAAATATATGAAATAATATACAGGTAAACAAATAAATGTAATAAAATGTTTTTAACTGATTTTTTAAAAAAGATATAAGAAAAATATAAGAATGTCAAGATTAACAACAGATCTCTCATCTTCAGTGATAAAAGTCAGGAAAGCATATAACAAAACATTTCAAGTACTGGAAGTAAATAACTGCTAAGCAAGACTGGTATATCCAACAAAACTTCTTTCTTTTTCATGAAGTAACAGCATTAGAAGAACACGAAGGCAGTTTGAAGAAGCCAAGCCAACACTGCAGAAGATTCTTGAAGTTGATATGACAACAGGAGGAGGACAGCCTTGATCATGAAGGAACAAACAAAAGGAGCAGGTAAATGGGAGGTATGAAAGAAATCTTGTTTAACAGAAGGAAACCAGCAAACAACACCGACGGGGAGAAAGTAAAAGATAACAACAACCTAACCAACCAGAAAACACTGTGAAGAATCTAGCAGTAATCGCCTTAAATGGCCTGGAATCACAACTAGAGAGATGCAAAATCAACTGACTGAACTGAAACACAGATTTCAGCTATCTGTTGTCATAAGTCTCCCATCTCACTGGTAACAATACCCAGAGGCTTAGAGACAATATACTAAGAGATTCAGACAAGATGGTACAGCTATTCTGGTATTAATGCACACAAACAAACGAACACACACACACACACACAGAGAGAGAGAGAGAGAGAGAGAGAGAGAGAGAACACACTAGCTAGCAAACATCAATCAGTCTCAGTCCACTATAGGGAGTTTCAGTTCTCTCCTTCCAGAACTTGAGGAACTTGACACAGCTTGCTGTTGCACACAGCATTACCTCTGACGGAAGAATTCATCTCACAGCCAAAGAAGTACTGCACAAAAACGGAGGTTGTGGCCTTCTGGCTGCTAGGTTATGCTCAGCTAACTTTGTTATACCCCATCGGTGCCATGGAGAGGCCATTATATGGGCTAGACAGGTAGCTCAGAACTTAAGAGCTACTTGGGGCACAGATTTATTTTCCCAGGATGCACATGCAGGCCTACAACCAGCTTTAACTCCAGTTCCAGGGAATCCAACAGTCTCTTTCGGCTTCCTCGAGCACCAAGCTTACAAATGGTACAAAGATATACATGTAGACACAATGCTCACACATATAAAGTAAATAAATCTTTTTTTAAGGCCACTATATTTTTGTTTGTTTGTTTTTTGTTTGTTTGTTTGTTTGTTTTTTCGAGACAGGGTTTCTCTGTGTAGCCCTGGCTGTCCTGGAATTCACTCTATAGACCAGGCTGACCTCAAACTCAGAAATCCACCTGCCTCTGCCTGCCAAGTGCTGAGATTACAGGCGTGCACCATCATTGCCCGGCTTAAGGCCACTATATTTTAACAAAAGAGCATTTCACCAACAAGATATAATAGCTATAAGTAGGTTAATATTGAATATTAGGACCAGCAATGTGAAAACAAAACAATGGAACAATGGGTATCAAAGTCCTCATACAATGGTAGAGCAACAATACAAGGCTTCACTATCCCAGGATTAAAATTAACAGCAGCAAAAAAAGCTTTTAGAATTAAGCAACTATCAAACAGACATAACAGATATCTCCAGAATGGTCCATCTAACACAGTGATTCTCAACAGAGGTCACCTAAGACCATCAATAAACACAGATACTTGCATTACAATTCACAACAGTAGAGAAACTACAATTATGAAGTAGCAACAAAATAATTTTATGGTTGGAAGTTAGCATAACGTGAGGAAATGTATCAAAGGGTTGCAACATTAGGAAGGTTGATAACCAATGATCTAATAAATGGAATTCTTCACAATATCTAATGGAATCTCCTCTAAAATAGAACCCATTTTAGGTCAGCAAACATAAAGGAATCTAAATAAATTCCGACATCTTCTCACATGATAATAGAGTAAAACTAGAAATCAATGATACATAAAAATGAAAAGGAGCACAGGTACTGAAAGATTAAAAATACCCACTTACATGATAATAGAGTAAAACTAGAAATCAATGATACATAAAAATGAAAAGGAGCACAGGTACTGAAAGATTAAAAATACCCACTTACATGGCCTCAGTTATCGACAAAACCACTGAAAAAATTCACAAATCTTAGAGATGATGAAAAGGAAAACTTTCCTCAACGTTTAGGATACAGAACAGACCGTTCTAATAGAAAAAAAAAAAAAAACCTTGCCAAATCCTCAAATAAACAAGCTAATAACACACACACAGTGTTAGAAAGACAAGAACAAGCCAAACTAAACGGCAGCAAGTTAAGTCGTGCACACCTTTAATCCCAATGCTCCAGAGCAGAGACAGGCCCCAGGGCCCACCTGGTGGACAGACAGAACTGAATACTGCAGGTTGCCCTCTGACCTCATAGGTATTCCACAGGATGCACATGCCCGCACACCCCTACACCAATGAATACGAAAATAAAAACATCACAATGATCAATACTGAGCCCCCAAACCCCATACAAACACATGAGGTAGTAACAAACTTAGAGACGGGCCCACCTAGCACCAGTTAACGCAGAAAACCCGCACCGTGGACTCATCAGGTGATGAACATATTCTTAGATGGGATTGCTGCAACTTTTAATATATTACCCACCACTCAAGGCAATGATTTCAAAAGGAAGATAATCACTTCAAAGGAAGAACTTCTCATTTTATAGAGCATAATATGTAATGAGCATCTCTTTACAAAAGTGATAGAAGTCCACACTTCTACTTACTATCTTCTTGAAAATCACAGAGCAAAAGACCAAGCAAAGTAACTTTCAAGAAAATAGGAATGATACTCCTCCTTGCACACAAAATGCACAGGCGTGTACAAACGGAACAATGTGAAGAAAATATGTTGTTGGGGGGGGGAGCACTCATTTTCTTTGATCTTAACCTACCTCTCACCAAAAAAAATACAGTGATTTAGAATGATGCAGTTAAGCGCTTACATAATAACTTCAAGATGGAAGGGAAAAGGGAAAAACATTACCCACAATATACTTCAAAAGAATAGAATATATTTATATGAAGCACACAAAGCAAGTCCCAACATTTCCTTTCTGAAACATGTGGCCAATTTAATGTCCCTGTGTGGTGGCTAAAGAACCAAAATTAAAAGTTGTAGCATCTCTTTCGAGTGGTTTTGAACACACGACATGGTATGAAAGCACAAAAGCAGACCTTATTTCACCAATGTGTTTGTTAGAAACTGAAGACTAAAAAAACTCAGACAACAGGCAAGGGCTGACCAGCGTTTGCTGCACTGTCCTGCGTAAGCGCTCACGGACCTACAAGCCAACAAAAATTAACTGAAGCCTAAATTACGTCTTGCATGTGGCGAGAGGAAGCAAGGGTAACTGCACACTCAACTGCAGAATCTGTACTAAAGAAAAGGGGATGTAAACTATTTAGGCAATATGCCAGGAAGAAAAAAAGAGAAAAGAGGGAGTCTGAAACATCAAAAATGTTTCAAGCAATACCCCCAACTTCTTTCAATACTCTAAGAGTTCCTTCCAATCATATCCAGGACTAACTGTTTGAAATTGATAGTTATGAAATCTAGAGTATGGTCTAGATGCATGGTGTCTGTTTTCTAAATGTAAATGTCTTCTCAGTCATGACTAACTTAGTCTTCCTGTGACAGACAGACCAACGAGCTAATAGTCATTCCAAGACGCTATCTTCACCCAGCTATAATAAAAATTAGTGCTGACCAGGTTACCTCTTGCTTTTTGTCTCAGAACACAAGTGTATTTATATACAATAAGAGATAGAAGGAAAAAACTAAGCAATCCCACCCAGAGAGATTGGGGCCAAACGTTTACTACTATTTTCATATTAAAATATAATAAGTTAAACAGTTATCTTTCCTGTTTCTACCTCGTAAGTCACCAAAAAAAGTAATGATAAAAAAATACAATCACTCAGAAGCGATAATTCCTAAAACAACAACAACAAAAAAAAAAAAACCCAAACTATATGTCTCACTTTAAAATATTACACATTAAAATCTATGAAATCTACAGCTAGAAACTAAGTTCACAAAACTAAGTTAATTCACAGAAATTAAGTGCAATGGCATCCAGTCTTCCTCACTGTCTCTTTCACTTCAATAATAAAACTTCTGAGAAGTTACCCTAACTCTTCTTCCCATCCTCACCCCCACCTCATCAACCCATGCCATCCACGCCCACCTCCAATCCATTCAGCACAAACATGGTCGATCCAGACCAGCAGTCTCCAGGTGCCAAACCCAACAGCCATTCCTCAGCAGTATGACCCAGCAAAGACGTTCTTGGAAATAAATGTTCCTCTGGTAGTTCTCTCCCTCTCTCTCTTTCCCTCTCCCTCTCTCCCTCTCTCTCTCTCCCCCTCCCCTTCCTTCTACCCCTCTGCCCTCTCTCCCTCTCTCCCTGACACTCAGAGAGAGGGCGAGTAGAGGGCGAGTGCATCCTAGCACCTTTGCCTCACCAGTGTCTGCTCCTTTTTCTTCAGGTGGTTTCTTGTTCTACCAATTTCTACATCTTAAACTGGCTTGAGATTCAGGTGCAAATCTCTCACATAGTCTCACTATTAGGGTATGTATCAATATGGGTGTATATTCCTTTTTATTCCAATAATTTCATCATAGATACCGCCCTCTTGCTCTGTCTATAAAACCACTGTTCATCAACCTGTAGTTGCTCATATAACCAACTTCACAACTGATACGTCTACCTATCACAGCAAGCTTCCTAATAGTAATGATGAAGGGTTGGGACAAATTTTCAGAAGTTGAAAATACACTAGGAAAAGCAGAGGAGTATGGGTTTAAATGTGCATGTGTTACGGTGTCCTTTGGTGCCACAGGCTTTCTTGCTAGCCTCAGTCGGGCACTACTGGGAAGGTTGTGGAACTATTAAGACGAGATGGGAGGAAAACACTGGACAGCAGGTCCCTGCAGAGTACACTTGAGAACATGGAGAGCCTAATCCATTCTGTTTTCCCTTCTAGAAAGCTAAGGAGTGAGCAGGTTTCTCTCACAAAGGCCATGGCTTTGATGTGCCTGCCTTGTCACAGGCATGACAGCAGAAGGCCAGTGAACACACGAAACATCTAACCCAAAAGAAAACAACTTTCCTCATAAGAAAACTATCTCGGTATTTTGCTGGTGATGTAAAACTCAACACCACCCTAATGTTTTCATCCGTTTTTTTCATGGTGCTAGGGACTGAACCCAGAACCTTGTGTGTGCCAGGCAAAGGCTCCAGCATTGAGATACATGCCTAGCCTGATCTTTTGATAGAACCAAAGCCTTTCCACTGAATGTAGGTCCTCAGACAGTGTTCCATATTTTTTCCTAATAAATGAAGTGACCAATGATTTTGACTTTCACAATATATAAAAGAGAACAAGAAGATAAAAATATTAGCAAAATATTGTAAATAAAGTATACATGGGGTTTTATGGTTTTCAATCTCACTAGCTTATTTTTCCGTAATTATAGTGCAATAGCATTTCCTTATAAGCCTTCTGTTTGTTTTAATTTACTTTTCCAATAGAGCACTAAATATTCATACAATCTTTAGTGTTCAAATAACTACCTTTTAAAACTCATTATTCCTAGGTTTAACTTGAAACAACAGATCATGTGACTGTAATTATAAAGAGCAATGAACCCAAGGATCCTGATGCATTCGACTGCGAGCATCACCAGAGCGTGCCACACTGACATGAAGCAGAAGCTCCACGCGCACTCTGTCCAGAAGGGCCTGGTCCATCCGCCCCTTCAACTGCACTCCCCACCCCCCTCCCTGCCCATTTGCCTTCAAGCACACTAGCTCTCTTCTTCATTGTCCCAACATGACCGCCCTCCACGATGGTCTCTGAACACACAGTTCATTCTGGGTATTATATTCTTCTGCTGACTATAAAGCCCACTCTTCTCTTTCACATTTTAGCTCAAGTATGTCTCTACTGATCATCCTAGTGGACCCAATCTATCTTCATACTCTCCTACCTAGGTTACTATATCATATCATATCTTTTCTTTTTTCATAACAAAACACAACAAACATACTGAAACATGATAATAACCTTAATTATAGGTATATATTTTCCAGTCTCTCGCTACAGCGCTTTGTTTGCCACTGTAGTCTTATTAGCTGGCACACAATCACTTTGTGAATAAAAAAAACAAAAAACAAAAAAACTAGTGATCTGAATAGGTAAAGAAGTGATACCTCTATGTATAAAACTCTAACTGCCACATTATGACATTACTTGGAATTTTGTTTTGTTTTGTTTATTAAGGGAACCAGTGATGGGATATCTAGAAATATCCTGTGAAAAATAGACAAAACACATTCCCTATGACAGCAACATAAAGCATCAACAGCAGTAAAAAACAGGAAGAATGGCTGCTATCTAGGAAGGGGGTTAACTGAAGGACAAGAGCAGGACGTCGTGTCTTGATCTGACTGGGGCTGCAAGAGCACGTACAGTTGTGAAAACTGAAGGAACTGTCTGCTCTCTATACTTTGTTCTGGAGGCAGATCACACACCACAGTCTGTGAGCGATCTGATCAAACTCCTGAGTGCAAGGCTTACAGACAAGCAAACCCAGATCCTCACATTTTTAAAGGACAAAAAGTCCTACATTTCACCAAAGCATGTTCACCAAAGCATCCTAAAGAATGCAGAAACACACACATTCATGTGCATACATACACATATACACAACAGAACATACTAGACAAGTTTTCATTAAAATCTACATATTAGTTTGCTTATTTGCTTCCTAAAACCCATCTTATGAGCTATATAAGCAAAATTGGACCAAAATGTTTGATTAATTACCCTATGAGGAAACATACTGAAAAAATACCTATCATTATGAAAGATGGTTTGTTTATTTGATATTTTATGGCATCCACATAAAACTTTGATAGAAAGCATAAACCAGCTCATGAAGCACTAAAGTAGGACTACATGATGCATATAAGGAACATACAGAATATGTCCTGACACATCAATCAAGAGTTGTGTGCTGGTAAACTCTAAAGTCATAGGATGAACAAGAACGCTGTAGCTTTCAACTTCACTCTGCTATCAAGAGCAAGTACAGAAGGACTGAAACAACACAATACCATGTGGCATCTTGTGGCTACTAGGCAAATGAAATAAAGAATGTGCAAACACTGAGAAGCTGAATTTCGTATTTTATTCAATTTTAATTAAGCTTAATTTTAAAACATTTTCAGCCACTGCCAAATATGATTCTAATAACTAAATATGCAATCGCTGTTCTTCCAGAGCATGGGGGTTCAATTCCCAGTACCCACATAGCAGCTCACAACTCTCTGTAACTACAAGTTCTGACACACTCACAGTGACATACATGCAATTAAAACATCAATGCACATTTTAAAAACCGCTTTTTTTCCCCAAGAAAGGCTTTCTCTGTATATGGTCTAAAGAGAACTTACTCTTTAGACCAGGCTGACCTGGAGTGCTGAGATATCTACCTGCCTCCCGGAGTGCTGAGAGTAAAGGCACACAACACAATATCCAACTCAAATTTTACTTTTTAAGTTTACTTAAGTTTTACAATTTTTATATGTGTATCATGCATGTACAGGTACATATGCTCAAGAGAATGCCACAACACATGTGTGAAAGTCTGAGGACAACCTGTTGGAATCGGTTCTCTCCTATCATTTGGTTTGGGGGAAAACTGGAGTCATCAGTTGAACCTTATGCAGTAAGTACATTAAGTACGTACATTTCCTTGATGAGCCCACCAGCTCGGCTCTGCTGTAATATATACATATATGAATATGCTATATTTCAAACGAACTGCACTGTTCTAAAAGCAGGTCAAGAACATCACTGTCATGCATCAGCCAATTCTTCAGACACCTCCTGACCTTTGCACTTGATTGTCTTCTTCTCTTCAGCTGGATGAAGTCTGTTTCCACCCTTTCTGCCAGCTCTAGTTTCCTCTTATTCCTTTTAAATGCAGCTAAGCTGAATCCTACAAAAGAGAACAACAAAAATATTTGAGAACTATTTGAACAAGAAGGCAAGAAAGATAGTGTCCCCACTGAACAATGCCTCCCCCCAAATCCACTTAAGACTGTTGAACTATTAGTTTTAAAAAGGCTTCCCAATGTACTCTGATGAAATAGAAAAGCAAAAGAAATAGCACAAGTTCATAAACTTAGGGAAAGGATCAAAGCAGAGAAACAGCTGAGCTCTGAAGGTAGACGCCTAGGGATCCACGACCACTCAGCTGCACGGTTCTCTAAGTCACAGTGCAGACCTGGAGATGACACTTGGGAGCCCCACACTGGAAGCGTACTAGAGATGAGTGACGAGAAAAGAGGGGATCTCCGAGGTCCGTCCATCTCAGGGAAGGTAAAACAAGCTACCACACACTAAGAAAAAAGATTGCAAGCTTAACCTTGTCTCTAGACTGAAAGAGGAAACCTTTGCAAAGGAAATCCTAACCAAGAAAGCTACTGATCCATGGGTAGAGAAGAGTTCATGTGATCTGTATGATAGGAAGGAGAAAAAAGTTACCCCGATGTACCTGATGGTTAATCCTCACTGCCAACTGAACTCATTTAGAAACACCAGGGAAACATACCTCTGCCTGTATCTATGAGGGTATTTCCTGAGAGGTTTAAGTGAAGAGGGAAGACTAGCCCTGAATGTTGGTAGAGTACCATTCCATAGTCTGGGGTCCTGGACTGAATAGAAAGAATAAAACAAGCTCAGCACCGATCTTTGTGTCTCTGCATCTCCACTGCAGACCAGTGGACACTTTCCTCACTCTGCAGCAGCCCACACTCCTCTTCTTTGGTGTTTGGCATATACCTCACTGAGTATATGAGTCTGGAATGGTGACTCACACTTCTTATCAAAGTACTATACAAGCTGAGAAAAAAGAACTGTTATGGGTTCGAGACCAGCCTGGGCTACAGAATAAAATTTCTTTAAAACAAAACTAAACTACAGTTTCATGTAACATTTATAGGATATACACACTCATCAACACCAGGGCATTCACCAACCCAGACTATAGGTAGGCACCAAAATGGGCCTCAAGATTTGAAAAACTAAAATCTTAATACGAATCTTCTATAAAATGCTAGAACAAAATTTAGAAATTAATAAGCAAAAGTAGAAAATGAGAAAATACATTAAAATTAAACAATATTCTCTGGAACAGGCAGTGGGTCCTTAAGAAATCAAAAGGAAATCTACAAGTCTCTCAACTTGATGGAAACACTGCATGCCAAAGCCTTAGTTTATTTATCAAATGCAGTACAACAAAAGTTGGCCATAGTTAATTCCTGGGTCAAAGAGCCTCATCTCAGGGAACTAGGAAAAATCCTAACCCAAGGAAGTCTTGAATATCAGAGCAGAAACAAGTGAAATAGAGACTAGAAATAAACTACTAACGATCAAATTGATAACTGACTTTTGAAAGATAATCAACAAAGATTTTGTTGGATAAAAGAAAAAAGAGAAGCGTTATAAGTAGTTTCATAAAAATACAATGAACCAGAAAAATTGTCAAAATAGTCATATGTCTGCAAACTAGAAAATCTAGACACAGAGATAAGTCCTGGGCATATACCATGCAGCCAGTCTGTATCAAGACAGTGAAAAAAACTATACAGCGGTCTAAAACAAGTAATGAAACAGAGGCAGCAGGTTAGTGTCGCATGTGGTTTGAAGATGGATCAGTGGTGAAGCATCTGCCCAGCACGTATGAGGCCTGGAGTTTGTCTCTGTGGTGGTTTAAGTAGGAATGCCTTCCACAGACTGACCCATGTGTTTAAATGCTTGGCCCAGAGAGAATGACAGTACTAGGAACTGTGGCCCTGTTGGAGTAGGTGTGGCCTTGTTGGAAGTGTGTCAGTGCAGAGACGAACTTTGAGGTCTCAGAAGATAAAGTCAATTCACTTCCTGCTACCTGCTGATCTGGGTGTAGCACTCTAAACTCCTGTCCAGCATCATACCTGCCTGCAGGCTGCCGTCCTTCCCTCCATGGCAAAAATGGACTAAACCTCTGAAACTATAAGCAGACCCAATTAAATATTATCTTTTCTAAGAGTTGACAGTTGATGTGGTCATGGTGTCTCTTTACAGCAACAGAAACCCTAAGGCAGGCAGTCCCTTAGCACACAGGGTGTGGAAGAATCTCCCACCAAAGAAAATATTTCTTTCTACAAAATATTTCAAAAAAAATAAATTGCAATTCTCGAACTATTCCAAATATAAACCAAAAGGAAGAAACTCTATCAGATTCATTGTAGTAGGTCGGCATAGCACTGACACAAAAATCAAAAACACAATAACTACAACTGAAACATCCCTGGTGAACAAATAGCAAATTATCATAATAGCAACATGCCAACTCCAGAGCTTCAAAACATCAAGTAAGATTTATCCCAATGATGCAAAAACAAACCAAACATATCAATATAGCTATGATATCACATCAAAAGAATAAAGAACAATATTATGTGATCTCTATTCACATAGAAGAAAAGCACTCAGTAAGACTCAGCAGCCCTTCATGCTAAAACCCTGACAGGATTGGACGCGTCACCACAGCACAGGCTGGAATTTTGACAAGTATGTGGGTAACATGAAATGAGGAGAACTGGAAGCACCTCCTCTGAGAAACCACCTCCTCTGGAACAGGACAAACTGCTCATGACACCTGTTTATTGACATGACATAGGAAATTAAACAAGAGAAGAAAATTTAAAAGTATCAAATTCCAAAGAAGGCAGTCTAATCACCTAGGTGTAGAAAACAGACTTTATACAGAGAGGCCTTAAGAGCTCACCCAACCATTAGAAAAGATGCGAGCTAGAGCACAGCACCATCCCGGCAGCGGGACCAGCAAGATGTGTCAGCAGGTACACCAGCAAGCCTGATGATCGGAGTTCCATCCCCAGGCCCCACACGGTCAAAGGACAGAGCCTACGATAGTCACATGCATCATGATACATGTGCATACATACAGATACAACAGAGAGAAATACATACATACACTAAATAAAATGTAAAAAAAAAAAAAAAAGGAGAAAAAATTTAAAACAAGTAACAGCAGCAAGCATGCTGTGCACAAATAAATCACTCTTTAAAAAAAAAAATGTGTGTTGTGTGAGGCCTGGGCTTAGAACCCAGATGGCCCACAAGTGCTCAAGAGACATCTCTCCACCACCATCTCATCAAGTATTTGTCCTTCATGATTTCATTATAATTTACTGTGACAGTAGATTATCTTCATGACCTAGGATGTCCAGTGTCCTTGGAAGGGCCTAGTAACTAGCTGGGTCACAGTTGATGAGTTTGTGACCATCAAGTGAAATGAGCAAGAGTTTCATGTTGCCCAGCTTAGCAGTGACCACAAATTGCATAAGAATTCTGAAAGCCATTGGGGAATGTTAGAATTTAGAAATGAAAGAAAATTTTTGTGCAATAAAAGTCTTTGTTTTCTGTGATAGTTTCAGGAACTTATCAAATATGTTTTCTCAATTCTTATTCTAAAAGGCAATAGAAAAGCATATTCTTAAACCTGTCTCACACACACACACACACATCTTATTTGTTAATGAATGTCTTAGACATTTTATAGCTATACAGAATTACTAAAGTAAGTTATAAAGAACTACTATTTCTGTGAAGTGAAAAAATAAAATAAACATAAGAAAGTGAATTATATTTACCATTATTATAAAAGTCGGAATATCTAGGAATAATTTTAAGGAAAAGAGCAATCTCTACAGTGACAATTGCAAAACACACAATTCACACACACAAACACACAAGCATGCTACACACACACACACACACACACACACACACACACACACGCACGCACATCAAAGAAGCTGATTACAGAGCTCAGAAACTGCTCAGTATAATTACAGCCAGGTGATTTCTAAAAAAAGGTACCAAGAATATCTATTCCAAGTTTCTACTGCTGGGGAGAAAGTACAAAAAAATAGAGAACTAAAAAAAAAAAAATACGATTTCTCTTAACATAAACAAAATTTAATTCAAAATACTTGACAGCATGAAACTGACAGGCAAATGGATGGAACTAGAAAAACCATCCTGAGACCCAGCGAGACAAATAAGGTCCTTTGCACACGCATGACGGCTGCCAGTTCTGTGTTTTTACATTGCAGTCTTGAGTCTGCCAATGAGTGAGTCTCCTGGGCCTTCTTGTAGGCTCTTTTCCTTCTGCTTATTTACTTGTTCCTATTGTGGGCTGTTAGCTATTGTTTTACATTATTATATTTTATTTTATATTTATCCCTTAGAAGCAAGTTTGTTTTCCAGTGAGAGACAAAAAGGGGGTGGATCTGGATGGGAGTGGAGTTAGGGAGAAATCAGAATACATAATCAGAATTATTATGTGCCCCTCCCCCAAAAACATTAAAGCAACGAAAACTTTCAAGACACTAGTATTTAATCCCAGCATTTATTTCTCTCTCTCTCTCCCTCTCTCTCTCTCCCTCTCTCTTTCTCTCTCTCCCTCTCTCTCTCTCTCTCTGAAACGATATAGGCTAGCTTTCAGATAGAACCACAAAAGCACAGGCAACAAAGGAGACAAGCAAAATTATATCAAACTCCAAACTTTGAGGCTTCTACCAGGGAAGGGAACATCAACAGCATAGAGGGCATGTAAAATAGTAGAAGTTAATATCTACAGTATAAAGCAAATTCTAAAGCTCAACGAAAAAATGAAAATTACCAGGTTATTAAGATAGACTAAAGATATGGAACAAGTGACTTACTTACATAAGCATTCCTCAAAGAAAATATAAAAAAGGCCCTCAAGTATGTGAGCAACGCAAGCATCGCTAACCATCAGGAAAAGCAAACATGAGCTGTCAGCTCATCCAAGGAGAATGCTGTTGTCAAAAGACAGAAATGTCAACTGGAAGCGGAAAGAGGACTCCAATGCCTATCAGTGAGAATGTCAACCTTCTTCATATTAAACCACGTATCCTTTTGTCTTACTTTAACTATCTTTCTTTACATTTAAATCTAAAAAAACTTGTTTCTGAATCCTTAAGGTCAGGAGGCATGGTGCCCCAAGTCTATAATCTGAGCAATTGGACAGTAGAGGAACGAATTTAACTGGGGGCTTGCCTACAGTTTCGGTGTGCTATTAGTATATGACCAAGTGGCAGAGAGTATGGCAGCAAACAGGCATAGCACTGGAGCAGTAGCTGAGACCATAAAATGATCAGCAAGGTGCAGGCAGAGAAAGAACAAGACTGAGCCTGGCATGGGATTTTGAAACCTCAAAACCACTCCCAATCACAGACTTCCTCCAACAAGGCCACACCTACTGATCCTTCCTAAACAGTCCACCAACTGGAAACCAAGCATTTAAATATATATACCTAAGAAGGCCACTCTTATTCCAAACACAAGAACTCCATAGTAAGTTTCAGGTCATCTTAGGTCACAGCATGAATGAAATCCTGCTTCAAAATACAAAGCAAGGTTCTGAAGACATTCCTAAGCAGTTAACAACCTTTGCTGCTCTTCCTGAGGACCCAGATTCTATCACCAGCCACCAAGTGGTAGCTTACAGCCACCTGTAACTCCAGTTCTAGGGGGACCAATGCCCTCTTCTGGCCTACTGCACAAACATGGTACAGGCACAGGTGCAGGCAAAACACTCATACAGAAGAAAATAAAAATAAGCTAATCTTAAAAAGTAAAAAACAGGGAGTCAGGCAGTAATGGCACATGCCTTTACTCCCAGCCTCAGGAGGCAGAGGCAGGTGAATCTCTGAACCAAGGCCAGCCTGATCTACAGAGTGAGTTTCAGAGCAGCCGGGCCTACAAAAAGAAACCCTGTCTCTAAAAACAAAACAAAACAAAACAAAACAAAACAAGAAAAAAACAATTCTTCCTCAGGTGAAGAGCTAAGGAAGAGTTCCCCTTCCTCCCTTCTAATGCCTTCCAGAGAAGGAACCATGGTTTTATTATTCACAATTACTTTAAGTAGCTTAATAGTGATACTTTGGGAATAATTTTACAAACCTGGCATGGTGACTCACACTTGTAGTCCTAGCACCTCAGAGGTCTCCACATGCTCACAACAGGCCAACAGACTAAGAACACCTCAAAATCAAAAGCAAAGAGGAACCCTCCAGAATAAAAAGGTGATTAAAAAGTACACTTGACCTACGTGTCAACTATACATATTTCAACTTACAGACAGTCTACTCTTGTCAGGACAGGAATGATGTAACACTTTAGGTTCGGTGTTTGTACAGCTTAACTCATGAAGGGTTTACTCACTTGTGGTCATGGTGCTAGGAGGGCAAGAGGGTATCCCATGATCCACTGCCCATCTGTAGGCTCCTTCTCCAACTAAAAAGCTAACAACAAAAAAGTTATTTTTTAAAAAAATACATAGTGTCATCTTCTACAGTCAATAAAGTTATAGACGTAATATCAAAGGACAATTAAAGTCAAGTCTTAGAGATACAAGAAATCTAGAGTTGGTGCAAAATAGGACAGCTGCATGCTCAATTTTTCTTTTAAATTTTTCTTCATTGGAAGTAGCTAATGTATATATTGGAAAAAAATTTAAAAATTCAATAAAAAGTAAAAGTAACTTCCTGGGGCTAATAAGATGTTTTTTCTTTGATCCATATAGTTTTAAGATTTATGCATCTAGTCAACCAGGTTAAGAATCTAAGTGGATGTCTTCAGATTTGTTATTCTTGTCTAGAACAATAGCTACTCAAAACAAGCAATAAATGCAGATATGCACAAACACAGTAGTCTGCTTAGCTGCTAAGTTGAATGCAAGGAGAAGGCACAGAGAATGCTGAGAATCATCTCCACTCCAGTGAGTACCGAAATACACCCAGAGGGATTTTCCTGCCTTTGGCTGCACTTCATAATACAACACAGAGAACAGGTCACTTCTGGTTTATGAAAGATTAATTTCCAAAGGCCTCCAAAAGCATGCCAACACATGTAGCAATCCTGTTCTCTAAGTCATTTCATGAGGCAAACAGTCATTGTAAGCAGCAACTCTAACAATCCTTCCCCTCCTTCCACAGCCATCCTCTTACAGATCCCAGCCAGCTAGCAATGGACCCCTGAACTTGTACCTGGCTGTTAGTCTCCTATTCTCTACTTTTCGTTTCTGATTTTCCCATCATTCCCACATTAAAACGCTTTCAAAGGACCCACACTGATTTCCCAGCCTCCATGTACGACGGAGGCTCACAACTACCTAGGACTTCAATTCCAAGAGATCTGACTCTATCTTCGGACCATTGTAGGGACCTGAATTCATGTGCACATACTTCCACACAGACACACATACAAAAATTAAATATTTTTTTATTTTATTTAAAAACATACTACTAAAACAAATCTCAAGACCAATATCTTTGAAGTCTTTATATTCTGCTATTACTAACACCAGTAAGAAATTCAGCATTTTCTTGTGATGAAAACTATCAAAAAGCAACATTTGATATTATGAAAAGGTCACATTTACAAAACTTACAGCAACCACAAAATTATTCAAATAATCATTTTACTATGAATAGTTTTAATGCATAAGATACCTAAATATCTGTATATATTAAATGATAAAAATCCCAGTAAGCACGCAGAAACATAAGAAACATGCCAAAGAAAAGTTAAGAGCTAACTTTCATAACTGTTTTCTTTATATTAAAAACTACATTTGAAAGAACCCTGAAGAGATGAGAGAGAGCCAACTGAAATTACCCAACTTCACTAAGAATCAATGGTCACTGCAAAGAAAAGCTGTCACATAAAATTTAAGCTAAAATGACAATTGAGATTAAGATTTGAGAGATCATTGTGCCATCTTCAGCACCTCCTTCTTTAAAAACAAAACAAAGAACAACAACAACAAAACAAAGAACAAAAAAAACTGATTTATTTAAGCCCTTCCATTAATGTGAAAACATAAACAAGGTAGTAAAATATTAACTGATCAAGAGAGAAGTCTGGGGCTGAACCTTTTTCAACACTTCAGATAAACATCTAGGATTCAATCTCAGTAAACAGAATCATTGTCATCTTCATTTTTCATTCACTAACATTCATAATTTTGACATAAATAAAGCCAACCTAAAGTATGAGAATGTGGTTCAGGTGGTAAAGTGCTTGCCTACTTTGCTGGCTAGTACTTGACACAAGCACTAGACATCTGAGCGGAAGGAATCACATTGAAAAATGCCTCCCTAAGGTCAGGAAATCAGTAAACCTGGAGGGCACCTTAATTAGTAATTGATGGGGGTGAGCCCAGCCCACTGTAGGTCATGCCACTGGGCTGGTGGTCCTGGGTTGTATAATAAAAGACTGAGCAAGCCATGGGAAGCAAGCCAGTGAGTAGTAGCCTTCCATGGCCTCTGCATCAGCTACTGTCTCCAGATTCCTGTCCTAACTTCCTTCAGTGATAGACAATGATGTGGAAGTGTAAGCCAAATAAACCCTTTCTTCACCAAGTTGCTTTTGGCCATGGTGTTTCTCCACAGCAATAGTAACCCTAACTAGTACACTGAGTGTGCATTAAGTTCTGAGTTTGATCTCCTGAGTCACAGGTGAATTGAAGCCAACCTGAAATACATAAGACTTTGTCTCAAACTTTGATATAATCTATGCAATTTTTAAATAATTTAGACATATTAAAATATTCATAGCCGGGGGGTGGTGGTGCACGCCTGTAATCCCAGCACTCTGGGAGGCAGAGGCAGGCGGATTTCTGAGTTCGAGGCCAGCCTGGTCTACAGAGTGAGTTCCAGGACAGCCAGGGCTACACAGAGAAACCCTGTCTCGGAAAAAAAAGGAAAAAAAAAAAAAAAGAAGAAAACAGAATAGAAACTATAAAGCATACTAAATAAGTAGCCTTTGCTTACCATCAAATATTATTGTCTAGGAGTTCCATCACATGAAACGTCATAAAAATGCTTTTGGTATTTCAATATAAACTTTTCATAATATGCATGTATGCATGTATTCATATATACATATATAGTGACATGCAGAAAGAAAAAAAAATCACTTTCCAGAACAGCAAGTACTAACTTAAACTTCTTGAGATTTGTTGTGACTCTCCAAGGAGAGAACTTTAAAGGAGATCACGCAAACCCATTAGAAAAGCCCTTCCCACTCCTGTAGTAAAGCATGCCTGCCACTGTCCCTCCTCTAACCCTCAACTGTCCTAGCGTTGACTGACCTCACTGATACCATTTGTATGCTGCCATGCTCTGTGAGCAGCACCGCCCCACCCCACACACTTGCCCACTCCAATCAATTCTCAAGCAAACCAGCCATTAAAATCTTTGCAAAAGACAAGTCAGAACATATGTCTAGCACTGTTAACAAGGCCAAAGCCTGAGGCTTTGTAGGTCATAGGACCTAAGAGAGAACATGTTACTCTTATTCTGCTAGATGAATATATCAAACCAATAAGCAAAGACATATCACTATACTCAGAGACAAGGGAACCTTTCAACCCTCATCAGGCAAGCTCATTTTTTCAGTTGATGATAAGATGGTAATTAATGCAATAACCCACAACTGGTCACAATGCAGATACCACTAGACAGCAAGGTGTTCGGCCCTAAATGCAACATCTGTATCATACCCCTTTCCTTCAAGGCTCAGAGATCATCTAAGCAGAGGGATTGGAAGGAATATAGGAGTCAGATGTAGTGGATGCCTACAGTGAAACAGGCTTCTGGAGATAGTAGAGCAGATGTACATATGCAGCGACAGCAACTGAATCTTCACAGGCACAGGATCTCACAGATCAAGCCAGACAAACTTCAAGTAGGGAGCATGAAGTAGGGAGCTCATAAGGAAATAGCACCCTAGCTAAGGAGCTACTGGCATCTGATAGCTCCTGGAAGAGGAAAGCTCTGGAAGGGGTTGTGGTCCCTGAGAGGCTTATCTATGTTCTAATAAATGATCCTATACCTGGGCACTTGCTAAGTGGACTCCATGAGTTTAATAAAGAAAATACATGAGACTGGAAGGAAATGGGAAGAGGGGCTAAAGGAAATGGGGGTAGAATAGATGAAAATATTACATTTATATATAAAACTCTCAAGCAATAATAAAAGGTATAGGAGAAAATAACAGGCATTGAATTTAAAAAATTATTTCTATCATTTGACAAATTAGGCTACTGACTACCTAAAGCTCATGAACATAAAGTGCAAGACCTCACTGCACTAGAAACATGGAAAAACTGAATTTGTATGTGGAGCAATGTAATGTATATATGTGCAATGTATAATGTATGCAGTGTATACAATGCATATGTAATGTGTGTGATGTGTGATAGATATATAATATGGGTAATGTGCATGCAATAAGTGTGTATGTGTAATGTGTGTAATACATGTGTGGCATATAATGTATGTGAATATATGTAATATGTATGTGTGTGGTATACATAATGTGTTATGTAATGTGTGTGATGTGTGCATAATGGATACAGTTGGTATAATGCCTATGATGTGTGTTAATGTGTATGGTGTGTATAATGTGTATGCAGTGTGTGTGATATGCGTGTGATGTGTGTGCATGTATACCTGCAGCCATCATGGACATGAAGAGACCAGCAGTCAATGCCACGTCTCTTCCTCTATCGTCTTCCACCTTCTTGGAGTCAAGGTTTCTCAGTGAACCTCCAGCTCAACCACTTCAGAAAGACAGGCTAGTCAGCGGCAGGGATTCCTGTTTCTATGCAGCCCCACCCCCAGAGCATGAACTGCAGGCTGCAGTATCATACCGACCTTTTACTTGGGTGCTATGACTCAAGCACTTTACTCACTCAACCATCTGCTGAGCATGTTTCAGGGGTTTTTTAAATCACGAAATTTTTCAAAACTACATGACTAATTTGAATTTAAAGTTTATATCCTCTAATCTGACAAAATCCATATTCTGAAGTCTGGTTCTGAACAGTTTTAGGATAGTGTTCGGCAGTATCACCTATGAAGGGGTGATTAGGTCCCAAAGCCAGTGAGAGGCCTGCTGAACAGGGTTAAGAGTCCACTGGACTGCTCTGCCCTTCACCACGACTCAGTGAGCAGGTTCCACACAGAAAGAACTAAGCTCTCACTGGGCACTGCAGCTGCTGAGCTGTCGCCTTAGACACCTGAGCTTTAGGACTGTGAGAACTAACTACTATTTTAAGCTATATATATGATGAATAGCTACATTTTGTTACAAGAGTCAGTGAAATTGAAAGATCACTGTTTGTGTGAGTAACTGTGAATATACTGCTGTTTTACTTATGAATAGCACTTCCACAATTATTTTTAAAGGAAATTCAAGGTACGATTGGATTTCAACCACAAATATCTTAGTATATATTCCCAAACTGTTGATACAGGATCTTTCCACAGATCCCAGTGGAAACATTAACTCACAATGCTTCTGACATAGCCTCCCAAGTGATGTGATTATAGGCAAAAATTGATTTTTCTTAAACAAACAAACCATCAAAAATCATAAAAACACAAAACTCCACCTAACCAATGTCAGCCATGGTACCCAACACCCACAATCCCAGTGACTCAAGAGCTGAGACAGACAAACTGCCTGAGCTACAGAATGACTTTCAGGTCAGCATGGGCTACAGTGTGAGGCCCTGGAGTTGGGGGGGGGGGGGGGTGGGGATTAAGCAAAAAAAAATCCTTGGCATAAAAACACTCATGCCTGCCCCTATGAGCTATAGACAAAATGAACATTTTATTTAGGACATGTTAGGAAAGGCTGGTTGTATGTACCTGTCCTTTGTCCCTTAAACTGGTCTCCTGTTTAACAGCTACCAAGCGAATGTTAACTTCTTCAGTTGGCACCTGATGGCTTTCCTGCCACCACACATGGCAGTCAGCAAGCAGACGACACTCACTGTTGAGTGCTCAGATAGACATGTGAGGAGGAACAGGATGGCCGTAAGCACAACAGGATATGGACGAAGTTTACACGCTCCTGACACTGTAATGTAGACTAGGTTCTTTTATCTCAAAGTGTGTCTTATCCTAAAAAGCTATGCAATATCTTAAGACAACGCAAGCAACCCATATAATCCACAATGTACAAATGTAGTAATTAGCCAAGTATCATTGCCCAGTAAGTAACAAAGCATCAGGCCCAGACTAATTCATTAGGGAGCATATTGTGAGCCTGGGAAGTGTCACCCTCAGTATATAGGAAAAGATGAATCATACAAAAATAATATATATATATATATATATATATATATATATATATATATATATATATCACATGGGACTAGCTGAGATTGAGTGGATTTCTAAGGGTCAAATTAATGTTTTTTAAAAAAACAACTTTTCTTTAAAAAATAAAAATACAAAGTAAACTAAAAAATGATAAATCTGGTTAAAACAATACATGTACTAGAAGACTATACTTTTAAACTACTATAGTTATAAAGTAAGCTTCCAAGTATATAAAGATTTTTCACTGCTAGGCAAGATAAGAGTAATGGAATAAACTTGTCTCTTGTCTAATTCAATGAAAAATGCTAAATATGAAAATCAACAGTTTTAGACATTATACAACAGGTAACAAAGGACTGTTATCTTTTAAAAAAAAAAAAAAAAAAAACAAACAAAAATGCCTTGCTGCAATCAGAGAGCTAACTTGCATGATTTCCAGAGAGGTTCTAGGCCACAGTCCAGGAGCCCAGCAGTCAGTCTCTAAGGCAGACATGGAAATGGACCACCAGAAGCCAAAATAACCAGAGTTTACAGAACAAAATACCACAGAGAAAACAAGTTCACAGAGAGATTCCAGACATTTATAGAAAGTACCTTTTTAGTAGTTTGCTGAATGGCGATCACAGCCTAAGAAAGAGGAAATTACTGAAACCCTTGAAACAAAACCAACCAACTGCAAAGGAAAAGATGCCACGTTCAGATAGAGCCAGGAACACCTTAGGCTCCAACAGCCAGAGGAAACTTACTCTAATATCACTTGCTATAGTACTAAGAATTTTGCCTTACAACAATGCAAAATTAGCTCAAGATAAATGCATTCTCTAGCCTTGTGAAACAAAGTTCTAAAGCAGGACCTGAAAAGGACCAAACTTCTTAAACAACCACATCCTGAAATAAAATTTTAGAATGTCTATTAAAATATAAAAAACATTCAATGCACAACAAATTGCAAAACCCACAATTCCTGCTATCTAATAATAAAAACAAAAAAAAAATGCCAAATAAAAAAAATACAGCCTAGAAAGGGGTCCAGGGGTGGCAGGTGGAGGGTAAATCACTAACTGAACATAATCTAAAAGTAATAAAAATAATAAAACCAATAAACAAAGATATTAAAACAAATTTATAAGCCCACTCATATACATTCATGAGAACAAAAGTCTTTTTAAAAAGATACTAATCGAATGTATGAAAATAACTAAAAGTCAGAAATGAGAAACTAGACTGCATGTGGTTTGCTGGAGACTGGACTCCACAGAAGAATAAATGAGAAGCAGTCAGAGTTACAGAACTACAGAACTACACATGACCTAACAGAGCTGCTCCTCAGCCCTGAGGAGTATGGAAGGACCACCTCCTGTGAGAATTAGCTTCAGCTTGCCATACCCAGAGCGGTCAGTAGGAGGTGGCTCCTGCAGTCTGCCTATGAGCATGTCCATGAAGCACTTTATTAACAAAGGTAGCTGACCAAACCAGAGAATGAAGCCAGTACTCAGCAAGCCTCCAGGGTCTCTCCCTCACTTCCTCCCTCCAGTTCCTGCTTGTGCTCCTACTCTGATCTGCCTCAGTGATGAACTGTGATGTGGAAAGAGTAGCCAAATAAACCATTCCCTCCACTATGGTGGTTTTGATTGATAAATTAGTGTAGCAACAGAGAAACATACTAGAACACCTACTAATTAGGAAAAATGTCCTAAAGTGGGATAGAAACAGTTCAGTGACATGTTTGCAAGATGTAGTGAAGGGAAAAGGAGAAAGAAATACCTCAAATCAAAAGCACACCTGAGAGCAGGCCATAGTCACAGATATCTGACCTCCCTTTACTCAGGCAGCAGAAGTGGAGTCCTAAGCCAGCCTAGGCTAAACAGTGAGTTCTAAGACCTCTGCAGCATAGCAAGACCCAACATTAGAATAAATATATTTGATATACCTAACCTACATAGCATCACTACTTACCTACCCAGGACACTATTGTATCAATGTTTACACTCATAATCATGTGGTACACATACACACGCACGCACACATGCATGCACACCAGCTTCTTCAACAAAGAGTGCTGGAACACAATCTGTCTATCTCATATAACAAAAGTCAATTTAAAATGAATCAAAGCCTTCAGGAGGACCTTAAACTTTGAAATACTAGACAATATAAGTCTTCTTGAGAAGACTTCAAGGTGTAGGAATCGACAAGGGCTTTCTGAAAAGGCCACCAACAGTACAAGAAGAAATTCCGGCAACTGCCTCAACAAGGAAAGCTCAGCCTGGAAGCCTCAAATCTTTCGGGATGTTTTATGTCCTAACTTAGGGGGTATCAAATTGTTAAGTCATATTATTTTGTAGGTTTTGGGGGTTTGTTTGGTTGGTTGGTTGGTTGGTTGTTTTAGAAACTATAGCTGGGCATGGTAGTGCACACCTTTATACCAACACTCAGGAGGCAGAGGCAGGCAAATTTCTGTGAGTTCAAGGCCAGCCTGATCTATAAATCAAGGTCCCAGACAGCCAGACCTACATATACAGTGAGACCCTATCTCAACACATAGTTTTTAGTTAACTTTCTTTTTTTTTACACTCTACACCATAAAAATCTATTGCTATTCACTGAAGGAGTTTACTATGAGGGTAGAGTCCTCATGACAAGTATCATTGCACTTCTAGAAGGAATGGTACTCCCTACCCACCTCTGTCACATGCTCTCTCCCTCTCTCTCTCAATTCCTCTCCCCTGTCTCCTCCCCCCACCCCTGTCTCTATCTGTCTCTGTCTCTCTCTCCCTCTCCCCATCTCTATCTGTCTGTCTCTGTCTGTCTCCCTCTCTGCTTATCTGTCTGTCTCTCCCTCTCCCCCAGTCTCTGTCTGTCTCTGTCTGTCTCTCTCTCCTTCTCCTTCGTCTCTGTCTCTGTCTCCCTCTCTGCTTCTCTCTCTCTCTCTCTCTCTCTCTCTCTCTCTCTCTCTCTCTCTCTCTCTCTCTCTCTCTCTCTCTCTCTCTCTCTCTCTCTCTCTTTCTCTCCTCTCTTCTTATCCCCCTGTTCCCATGTTCCTCTGTGACCTCCTCTCTCCCTTCCCTCTCCCAGATACTTCCAATAAGAGGAAAACTATCTGTACGGTAAGAAGAAAGCCCACATCAAACTCAAACAAGCTAGAACTATGCTTTTGAACTTCTCAACCTCTACATTTCTGAGAGTTTAAACTTTGTATAAACATTCACTTGAAGATATTGTGCTGTGGAGTAAATTACTACTAATGCCTCCCTTCTCCTTTGTACTTAGCAATAGGACTAGAAAGCAAATAAAAAAAATTGTCTGTTCACAGCTTTAGACTCTGCAAAGAAACTTTTATAATGTACTTTTTAAAGATTGATTTTTAGTTTATGTATGAGTGCATGTATATATACATAGCCATCATGTACCTGGTAGATACTGAGGTCAGAAAAGGCATCAGGTCCCTAGGAACTAGAATTAAAGATGGGTATAAAACACTCTATGGGTGCTGGGAACTGAACTGGGTCCTCTGTAAGCAAGTGGCATTATCCTCTGAGCCATAGATCTTTCTAATCCACTTTTTAACTTTAACTTCGCCCTGTACTTTTCTGAAAACTGTGACTACCTTATTGGCTTTCCATGATATAGCCCACTGCCCCAATACAAGTTACTTTTTCTCACCACAATGAATGACACCATTATCAAAGACTGAATTCCCTTGTACATATACTAACTTGCAAGTCTGTTCTAAAGCCCTTTTAACTCTTTTATCTCTTCTCAGTAAGATGAAAAAGGTAAAAGAACAAGATATTGTTAATTATTAGTGCTAGTAATAGTTGAATCAGGACTATTCATAATATGCAATGTATAGTTTTCTAAGAACATACCAAAACTGATTACTTTAGACACTAAGCGTCAGACAGAATCTATGATAGGCTCTGAGGTTAACAACAAAATAACACTAACTGACCACCCAGTAACACACAATCCACTTGAGAAGGCATCCCCAATGAACTAACACAGCCTTCAAACACCAGCAACCCAAAGAGGAGTCAAAGGTACCAAGTGCTCACCAGGGGGGAATTCTGCCTGCAGAGAGCTTGCCCTTCTGCCCTTCACACAAGAGTCTGTGCGCAACTGAGACTGGGTTCTTGATTCCTAGAAAATAAATGTAATAATTAAAAAAAAAATCAGAAATGTTTTCACTTTACTTACTCTGCTTCATTTTTGTGGCTATTTCAATAAGACAACTTCAAATACTTTGCAATTCTTATTTATACACACCAAATATACTAACACAAGCTGAATGAGAACACCAAAGCTTAAAGATACTCCAGGGCAGCAGTTCTCTCTCTCTCTCTCTCTCTCTCTCTCTCTCTCTCTCTCTCTCTCTCTCTCTCTCTCTCTCAATTGGATGATAATTATTTTATTCTATTTATTTACCTACTTATTTACTTCTTTATTTCTTTACATCCTGGTAGCAGTTTCCCCTCTCTCCTCTCTCCCCCCAGCCCTCCCCGACCCACCCCAATTCACCTCTCCTCCCTATCTTTTCTGAAAAGGGGAGGCCCCCTATGGATATCCACCAGCCTTAGCATATCAAATTGCAGTAAGACTAGGTCTATCTTCTCCTATTGAGATTAGACAAGGCAGTAGGGCAACAATTCTCACCCAGTGGATAACTACCCCTTTGGGATTCGAAAGACCCTTCACAGGGGTCATCTAAAACCATCTGCATATCAGATATTTACACTAAAATTCATAATAGTACCAAAATTAGTTAGGAAGTAGCAATGAAAAGAATTTTATGACTGGGGTCACCACAATGTGTTAAAGGGTCACAGCATTAGGAAGATTAAAAACCATGGCTCTGTTTTCTGAGGAACCTCCAGACTGATTTCCAGAGTGGTTGTACCAATTTGCAACCCCACCAGCAGTGGAGGAGTGTTCCTCTTTCTCCACACCCTCTCCAACACCTGCTGTCTCCTGAATTTTTAATCTTAGCCATTCTGACTGGTGTAAGGTGAAATCTCAGGGTTGGTTTGATTTGCATTTCCCTAATGACTAATGAAGTTGAGCATTTTTTAAGATGCTTCTCCGCCATCCGAAGTTCTTCAGGTGAGAATTCTTTGTTTAACTCTGTACCCCATTTTTTAATAGGGTTGTTTGGTTTTCTGGAGTCTAACTTCTTGAGTTCTTTATATATATTGGATATTAGCCCTCTATCTTATTTAGGATTGGTGAAGATCTTTTCCCAATTTGTTGGTTGCCGATTTGTCCTTTTGATGGTGTCCTTTGCCTTACAGAAACTTTGAAATTTTATGAGGTCCCATTTGTCAATTCTTGATCTTAGAGCATACACTATTAGTGTTCTGTTCAGAAACTTTCTCCCTGTACTGATGTCCTCAAGGGTCTTCCCCAGTTTCTTTTCTATTAGCTTCAGAGTGTCTGGCTTTATGTGGAGGTCCTTGATCCATTTGGATTTGAGCTTAGTACAAGGACAGAAGGATGGATCAATTCGCATTCTTCTGCATGCTGACCTCCAGTTGAACCAGCACCATTTGTTGAAAAGGCTATCTTTTTTCCATTGGATGTTTTCAGCCCCTTTGTCGAGGATCAAGTGGCCATAGGTGTGTGGGTTCATTTCTGGATCTTCAATCCCGTTCCATTGATCTGCCTGCCTGTCACTGTACCAATACCATGCAGTTTTTAACACTATTGCTCTGTAGTATTGCTTGAGGTCAGGGATACTGATTCCCCCAGACTTTCTTTTGTTGCTGAGAATAGTTTTAGCTATCCTGGGTTTTTTGTTATTCCGGATGAATTTGAGAATTGCTCTTTCTAACTCTGTGAAGAACTGAGTTGGGACTTTGATGGGTATTGCATTGAATCTGTATATTGCTTTTGGCAAAATGGCCATTTTAACTATATTGATTCTACCGATCCATGAGCATGGGAGGTTTTCCCATTTTTTGAGGTCTTCTTCCATTTCCTTCTTCAGAGTCTTGAAGTTCCTGTCATACAGATCTTTCACATGTTTGGTAAGAGTCATCCCAAGATACTTTATACTGTTTGTGGCTATTGTGAAGGGGGTCATTTCCCTAATTTCTTTCTCAGCCTGCTTATCCTTTGAGTATAGGAAGGTCACTGATTTGCTTGAGTTGATTTTATAACCTGCCACTTTGCTAAAGTTGTTTATCAGCTGTAGGAGTTCTCTAGTGGAGTTTTTTGGGTCACTTAGGTAGACTATCATGTCATCTGCAAATAATGAGAGTTTGACGTCTTCCTTTCCAATTTGTATCCCTTTGACCTCCTTATGTTGTCGAATTGCCCGAGCTAGTACCTCAAGTACAATATTGAAAAGATAAGGAGAAAGGGGACAGCCCTGTCTAGTCCCTGATTTTAGTGGGATTGCTTCAAGTTTATCTCCATTTAGTTTGATGCTGGCTACCGGTTTGCTGTATATTGCTTTTACTATGTTTAGGTATGGGCCTTGAATTCCTGTTCTTTCCAAGACTTTAAGCATGAAAGGATGCTGAATTTTGTCGAATGCTTTTTCAGCATCCAATGAAATGACCATGTGGTTTTTTTCTTTGAGTTTGTTTATGTAGTGTAAGGCATTGATGGATTTCCGTATATTGAACCAACCCTGCATCCCTGGGATAAAGCCTACTTGATCATGGTGGATGATAATTTTGATGTGTTCTTGGATTAGGTTGGCAAGAATTTTATTGAGTATTTTTGCATCGATGGTCATAAGGGAAATTGGTCTGAAGTTCTCTTTCTTTGTTGGATCTTTATGTAGTTTTGGAATCAGTGTAATTCCACTCCTGGGCATATACCCAGAGGATTCCCCACCATGTAATAAGGATACATGCTCTACTATGTTCATAGCAGCCCTATTTATAATTGCCAGAAGCTGGAAAGAACCCAGGTATCCCTCAACAGAAGAGTGGATGCAAAAAATGTGGTATATCTACACAATGGAGTACTATTCAGCCATTAGAAACAATGAATTCATGAAATTCTTAGGCAAATGGATGGAGCTAGAGAACATCATACTAAGTGAGGTAACCCAGACTCAAAAGGTGAATCATGGTATGCACTCACTAATAAGTGGATATTAACCTAGAAAATTGGAATACCCAAAACATAATCCACACATCAAATGAGGTACACGAAGAAAGGAGGAGTGGCCCCTTGTTCTGGAAAGACTCAGTGAAGCAGTATTTGGCAAAACCAGAATGGGGAAGTGGGAAGGGGTGGGTGGGAGGACAGGGGGAGAGAAGGGGGCTTATGGGACTTTCGGGGAGTGGGGGGCTAGAAAAGGGGAAATCATTTGAAATGTAAATAAAAAATATATCGAATTCAAAAAAAGTTAAAAAAAAAAAAAAAAAAAAAACATGGCTCTAGGGAACTCTGACCAGAAACGCTTACAAAGTAAGCACTGCTATTTTTAAACACAGTGGTAAAACGGTATACTTCAACATATATTCTGGCAAGAACTACCCACTCTGGAAAAACTGCTAGAATCCTTTTCAGATAGGAGGAGAGCCCAGCCAGTAAAGGTAAATACAAATGTGTTACTGTTCCATCACCCATCTACACACAGACCCCAGGACATGGGACACTGCACACACACACACACACACACACACACACACCGTGGAAAAGATGATCCCACCTGTAATCCCAACCCATGGAATACTGAGACAGGAGGATTACCACATGTTTAAAGGTACCCTACTATACATAAGTTACAGGCCAACCTAGCCTATGGAGTAATACTTTGACTCACAAAACAAGAGTCATGACAGTATCAGAACTAGAAAAAACAATTAATTTTACATGCTCTTTGATATCCATGACCATCACCTGCATGCTAAAGATCAGCTTTGACATCATAGAGTAAATGGAGACAGGCAGCCAGTGGGGATCAGTGTACAGCAGTTGACAGGGATTGGTCCAGATACCATCAGGGGCTGCTGCCTATGGCAACCAGTGATTAGAGAAATTACTGAGCAGACTTTTCTCTGAGGAACAAAGCTGGCACCCCTTGTAGCCAGCGAAATACTGTAAACTCTTTTAACTCTTAGGAGATGGCAAGAAAGAAAATTAAAAAGATAAAATTCTTACATACTGAGTAAATGAAGCAAATTCCAGCTATAATAACTTCATACATACAAACACATACATGCATGCATGTAGACAGACAGACATATTCACACAGAGTGGATGGAGGAAAGCTCCAAGCATTTCAAACATACACATACATACATACATACATACATATATACACATACTGGTAGAGAGAGCAAGCTCCGACACAAACCCAGATTAGTTTTTTTATATGTGTGTGTGTATGTGTGTGTGTGTGTATATATATATATGTGTGTGTGTGTATATATAAAATATAGCTAGTATTATACATATATATAGCTTTATATACACATACACACATACATACAAATTTGAAGGATTGAACAAAGTTCAACACACAATTTCACAAACTTTACATATACACACACACACACACACATATACTTAGAGGGTAGAAGGAACAAGGTTCCAATCCCAAATTCATTTTTTCCTCCATAGCTTACAAATCCAAGTAAAACCACCCAAGCAGTATAAAATTCCAATGTGACTGCTTTCTAGTTTTCTTCTAGTGAATGACTATGAAAAAAGCGTATGCTTCCCAATACCTTTACAAGAAATAACATTACTCAGTACAGGTAAAGACAGCAAATTATTCCCAAGAACCTACATACACTTACAATCAAGCTACTTGTCACAGATTAACAAAGTATAAGAAGCAGTTTTTCCTCAGCCAGTTTCTCTTACTGGCAGACAGCAATCTGCAGTTACAAAGAAAGGAGTAATTATTTTATTACTTATCTTTAAGAGTAATCTTATTAGAATCTTAAAAGAGGGGACTGAAGAGATGGCTCAGCAGCTAAGAGCACTCTTCCAGAGCTTATGAGTTCAATTCCCAGCAACCACATGGTGGTTCACAACCATCTGTAATGGGATCTGATGCCCTCTACTGGTCTGTCTGAAGACAGGACAGCATAATCACATACATAAAATAAATCTTTATAAACTATAATCTTTATAAATAAATCTTTATAAACTATAAACTCTGTAGACCAGGCTGGCCTCAAACTCAGAAATCTCCCAGAGTGCTGGGATTACAGGCATGCGCCACCACCGCCCGGCCAGCAATTCTTAATAAAACATATCAAGAAGCTGAGGGCAAAAATGGGTGTAAGAAATCAATCATCACCAGTCCAGCCTCAGTGACATTGCCAGTGTTATTGTTCCCTGACCATAAAGGTCCCTAGCTTAACTAATAAGAGTGTACCTAGAAAGAACTTCATATTGTTTCCTACGATTTAGAAGATCAGAGCCAGTAGTGAAAACATCTCGACCTAGCTTCACTAACAGTTTTATTTTTCCAAATGTTTTCTAAGGGTGGTGGTCATTGCTGAAGTCTAAGTTCTTCCCTAGGGTGGTGACTGCTCCAACAGCAATGGCTGAAAGAGATCAACACTATTATTTTGTGTGCCAGAGATCCTGCCCAGTGAGGGGCTGGAAGCCACCTTAGCGTATATATCTACATACACATATACATCTATTATTGGATATTCCATGTATGATTCCATGTATAAAAGAGAACACACATTTTTTTCTTTCGGAGATTGTGTGACCTCACTTAATATGAAACACTCTAATTCCATCCATTTTATGCAATTTTTAACTTCAGTTTTCTTCAGAGTAATATTTCATTTTATACACACATACACACAAACAAACACACACACACACACACACAAGGGTTATCTGTTCATCTGTTGAAAGACTATTCAGTTAATTCCAATTCTCTGCTATGGTCTGCATATATCTCTGTGGTAGGGTGTGGAGTTCTCTGAGTATAAAATAGCTGGATCATGTGGTAGTTCTATTTTTAATTTTTAAGAGCTCTCCACACTGATTTCCATAATGGTTGTATTAACTTGGACCCCCACTGTGATTAAGGGTTTCTTTCTAGCCACATCCTTTCCAACATTTGCTGTCATTTTTTTTAATATTTATTTTTAATCTTTTTTTTTTACCACAGTCCAGTTATTATTCCCCTCCAGGTCCACATTCCAACAGCTCCTCATGCCATTCCTCCATCAACAACAACAACCTCCCCTCCCCCACTCCCGTGCCCCTCGTCTCCAAGAGGATGTCCCCACCTCCCAACCCCAGCCCCACCATGCCTCCCCACCCCCTGGGACCTCAAGTCTCTCAAAAGTTAGGTAAATCTCTCACTGAGGCAGACCAGGCAGTCCTCTGCTGTATGTGTCTGGGGCTCAGACCAGCTAGTGTATGTATGCTGCCTGGTTGGTGGCGCTGTGTCAGAGAGATCTCGGGGTTCGAGTTACTTGAGACTGCGGCTGTCATTATCATTTTTAATGATAGTCATCTTGATTGTGGTGCGGTGATATCTCAAAGTTGTTAAAGTGTACATTTCTTTGACAGTGACTGATACTGAACACAAAGCTATTGGCATTTGTATTTCTTCCTTTTTGAAAATTGTGTCTTTCGTCCATCTGCTCACTGGTTGAGTGTCCGCCTTATGTCCTTGGTTTACTTCTTCAATTTTGTATTTCTGGACATTAGCCCAGTGTAGAAGTGCAGCTTGCAAAGATTTTTTTACCATTCTGCCCAATGGTAAATGCCTCTAATCCCAGCATTTAGGAGGCAGAGGCAGGCTGATCTCCTAGTTCAAATCCAGCCTGGACTACAGAATGAGTTTCAGGATAGCCAGAGCTACACAGAGAAATTGTATTAGGGCAGTGGGGGGAAGGAGAAGGAGGAGGAGGAAGAAGAGGAGGAGGAGGGGGAGGAGGTGGAGGAGGAAGAGGAGGAGGAGAAGAAGGAGGAGGAGGAAGAAGAGGAGGAGGAGAAGAAGCAGCAGCATTCTATAAGCTGCTAAAGCTGTTGTTTGTGTTGGCTGTTCCATTTGCTGTCAGAGCACAGTCTAAGAATGCAGCCTTGTGAGCGGGATTCTGAGTGTTCATGAGAAAACTCCAGGAAAACAAGCCAAGAGTCCTGTGACTTGAGGTTCTTCATCATGGAAGGAACCGTCATGGACTGTGGTTTCACACCCCTCCCAGGTACAGCAAATAGGAATGAGTTTGGTTTGAAGTCTTCATTACAACCAGGTATTGTTATTTGTTTCTATGTCTGTATGGAAACCATGCTTGTCCTACATGCATCTTGTTCTCATGGTTGCAGGCTTTACTCATGGAATTGTTAACCTGGGAGCATAAATTGTCTGAGGCTAGGAATGATGTCGGCCACTGCATGAGACATGAGACATTAGTCTGCCTCATTTTAGCTCCACCCTCCCAGGTCTCAGTGCCTTTAGAGTGGGAACTACTTTAGAGTGGTAAAATCAACAGATGGGACTACACAAAAATAAAAAGTTCTGTATAGGAGAGGTATAGCAATTCATTTCTAGAACTGGGAAACTCTCAGAGAGCTCTTCTTGTGCAGAAACCTAACCAGGCAGGGAAAACATTCTAGAGCCATTGATTTTCCTATGCATGAAGAGTTGCAATGGTTTCCCCGAGTTACAACAGCTACGTGATATAACTTAGGTGCTAGCTCAACTTATAACATGTTTACCAGACTAGCACAAGGACCTGATTCAATCCTTAGAACCTGAAAAATATCAGCCACAGTAGGGCTGGGGAGGAGGGTCTAGGCAGGTAAACCCCAGGATTCCATGAACCACTCTAGTCTATTTGGCTAGTTCCAAAGCAGTAAAAGTCCCTGTCTCAAAAAGAAGGTAATGGGTGCCTAAAAAATGATACCCAAGGCTGTGCTCTGGCCTCCACAAATGCAAACATACATTTACCAACACACATAAATATGCACACATGCAAACCATGCACTCACATGCAGAAAAAGATAATAATGGGGTGGGGAAAATCATACCAACAAAGAGATATGCTAACAGATGGCACATTAAGTCTATCATATTTCATAATCTTACATGGTTTTAATTTTCACTTTATACTTGAATTGCTGACTTGTTTTAATGTCATCTTGCTTCACGGTGTTCATTACTTCATTTTTCTGCGCCTGTCTACAGTGTTTTCTCTATTACAGCTCAGCCTCTAACTCACATACTTTCATTTTTCTTACTTGATTCCTTGTTGTTCCCTCTCATTCCCTTCCCCTTTTCAATTCTCTATTAGTAATATCTTCTTAGAATTATTACAACTGTCAAAACTATAAAAACAAGGGAACAACAGTAAAAGCCAGCTCGCCAGCATACCCACAAAGACACAGACATAGAAATGCTGGAGCTCTTAAGAACATAAGTGTCAGGAATGCAAAGAATGATTTACATCAAGTTCTGAACTAAAAAAACCTGCCCAAGAGTGCCAAGTCTACATAGTAAGTTCTAAGCCAGCTGGAGCTACATAATAAGACTCTCAGTTAAGTAGTAGTAGTAGTAATAATAATAATAATAATAATTTGGAATAATTCCCAACAAAATTATTTCAATAATATACAAACCCTTTCAAACAGAGAAAACAATGTCTCACTCTGGAGTATTAGGCCAGCTATGATAGGGTACACTAACAAACCAATTCCCATGGACTTCACCTAATCTTTCAATAAATTTTTGTAAGAAAAGTAATATGACTTTTCAATAAAGGGCAATAAGTCATTTCAAACTTAGGAAGAAATAAGTAAATGCCAATTGTTAACACACACAAAATCTGAACTTGATATGAAAACTAAATGCTCAAGGTAAAAACAATTTTGAAAAATTAATAAAGGGCTGGAGAGATGGCTCAGTGGTTAAAAGCAATTCCAGAGGTCCTGAGTTAAATTCCCAGCAACCACATGGTGGCTCACAGCCATCTGTAACGAGATCCGATGCCCTCTTCTGGTGTGTCTGAAGATAGCTACAGTGTACTCGAGTACATAAAAAATAAATAAATCTTTAAAAAAAAAAAAATCACTTGGGAGGCAGAGGCAGGCAGATTTCTAAGTCCGAGGCCAGCCTGGACTACAGTGTGAGTTCCAGGACAGCCAGGGCTACACAGAGAAACCCTGTCTCGAGAAAACAAACAAATAAACAAACAAATAAATAAATAAATAAAATAAAGGAAGACTGGCTTCCTAATTGTGGGTAGGTACAACTTATTAAAACACAATAATTAGCCAGTTTAGAAAAATTGGGGCTAGAGAAATAACTCAGCAGGGCATTAGCTGCTTGTTCTTTCTGAGAACCTGGGTGCCATCCCAGCACCCAAATGGCTCACAACCATCTTAAACTCCAACTGCAGGGTATCTAGTGCCCTCTTCTGGCATATATTGGATATATCGGTATTGCACACAAGTAGGGCACAGACATAAAAGTAGGCAGTCAAAATACCCATACACATAGAATTTTTAAAAAAAAATGATACCTTAAATACATTATAAAAGAAAAGCTGTTCACGCAAAGAATGCACTAAAAAAAATAAAAAAAGAAAGTAAGAGCTTGGGAGGAAATTTCCATGATGTATATATTTAACAAAGGATTTTTATCTAGATATACAGAATATCTACAAAGCAATAAAATATTCAAAAAATATTAAAATGCTGTAAATGAAAACTTTACAACAAGAATTTCTAAAGGTTGCATAGGTAGAAGAGAAAACACTTAGTGTCACTAAACACAGGAAAACTCAAAACAATACAACTACATTAATATCAAAATGGCTGCATTTCAAGAATAATAATAAAAATGAGTCAGAGTGTTACAGAAATGCTGCTAGTAGAAATATAAATGCAGCAACTACTTTGAAAACTAGCAGCACTCACTAGCAAAACAGTAATACACTGTGGTGGTCTGAGTAAGTTTGCCCCCCATAAATTCATGTATTTCAATGCTTGGCCACGGGGAGTGGCACTGTTAGGAGGTGTGGCTTTGTTGGAGGAAGTACATCACTGTGTACCTGGGTGCCATCCCAGCACCCTATACACAGGCAGGCTGTGAGGTTTCCTATGCTCAAGCTCTGCCCAGTGTGGAATCAGAGCTTCCTCCTGGCTATCTATGGAAGACAATCCCCTTTCCTGCCTATGGATCAAGATGGAGAACTCTTGGCTCCTCCAGCACTGTACTGGCCAGTTTTGTTTGTCAACTTGACACAAGCTTGGAGTTATCCCAGAGGAAGGAGCTTCAGTTAAGGAAATGCCTCCATGAGATCCAGCTGTAAGGCATTTTCTCAATTAGTGATCAAGGTAGGGAGGGCCCAGCCCACTGTGGGTAGTGCCATCTCTGGGCTGGTAGTCTTGGGTTCTGAAAGAAAGCAAACTGAGCAAGCCAGGGGAAGCAAGGCAGCAAGCAGCACCCCTTCATGGCTTCCATATCAGCTCCTGCTTCCTGATCTGGTTGAGCTCCAGTCCTGACAAGCTCACACACATATCACACACACAGAGTAATATTCGCTTCTTAAAATAACCATAGTCACAGAATATATCTCTACTACATAAATAACCCAATTTTTACTGGTTAATAACCAGAGGGGAAGAGGGATAGAAAAGAAAGATTTATGAAATAAAAAGCAAATTTTTATACATTTCTGTATCACCTGAAATGTATTAATGTTAATACATTTCAAACTGCAAAGTTAATAACTATTCTCAATTATGTCTTAAATGCCTATAATCTCTTTAAGGACCAGAGAAAAGTGATGTACTTCTAACCAAACTTGGACACAGACTGCTCTTTTTGATTTGTTATATTTGCTTTTTGTTTTTGTTGTTTTTCAGGACCTTGTAGAAACTAGACAAGTGATGGAGCCAATGAGCTACATCCCTTACACTGGCTGTTTTCTTTAAAAATTCCTTCTATCTAAAATCTTTATGTTCTTAATTTATTAAAGGAGGAATAATAATTATTTCAACATTCATTCAAACAAAAATGAATAAAAATATGGGACTCTGTGTTGAGAAGGATGAAATGGTAGCAGCCTCAGTTTTCAGACAGGGAACTGTGTCGTAACCGCACACGTACCACTCAGTGCTCCAACGGCTCCGAAGTTTAAGGACTTTCCATCCATTATGCTGGCGTCACATTCAATCTCTCCTAAGAGATTTAGATTAGATCCTATTCCTGCATTTGTAAAAGGAGAATCCTAAAAAACAAAAATGAATTTAAATACTATTAGCCTTAAAAGAGAATTAATTAGTATCAGTTTATAATCCCTTCTAAACACTAGAAGGTAAGAGAATATTTTTCAAGTCTCATGCAGTATCAGTTCTTCTCCAGTGACAAATGTCAAAAATATTATGAGAAAATTAGAGACCAATATATTTTGTAGAGATTATACACCAAAATCAAAGAAACAAAAACAAACCAATAAGAACATCCAGCATAATAAGAACAGATATATATATATCATGAAAAAGGGCGATCTCAGGAAAGCAATAGTGATTTAATATTTGAAAAATAAAATCAATCAAAATACCCCATGCTAATGAAATATAAGAATCATGTGAAGAGGCATAGGGAAACGATATTTAACAAATTACACTAACCTAGAAATGGAAAAAAGGTCCTTGCCATGATAAAGGAAACCAACAAAACATCTAAAGCTAACACTGAAATTATGAGAAAGGGGAAAAAGACTGAATAATTTCCCCCTGAAGGGCCCATGTAGGTGTTATACAGGAACCTGAACCTCTCAAAGAGGTAAGAATGAAAACCTGGTGCAGATTGACTTTGCCAACCTGGATCAGACTTCAGGGAGTCTAACGCCAGTCGATTCATTGTGAGTGTATTTAAAGCATAGTACAGTTTGGGGAAAGGTTTCCAGGCAACACGCAGTCCAATCAATGCAATTCCAGGTGCACAAGAAAGCTTAAGGTGTGACTACCAAGTACGTGTGACAATAAGGGTGTGTTCTATAGCTAAAAGGCCTAGAATCTATTGTGGGCTCTGACCAGTAGCACAGAGGTCAGCAGGCCACAAAGTACACAACATGCTGCCTAAGGATGGGTCACAGTCGAGGAGGGAAGAGCCTGTATACTCATTCTGAGTAACTTGGATGAGGTCTGTCTCTACAGCAAAAGTGGGTGAGGTCTGCCTCCAGACAGCAAAAAGGTCACCTGGTTCTTAATAACGTCTACTCTCAGTTTTCTGGAGGAATGCAGGAATTTGATTTTATCTCTTCCATTGAGGAGACATGCCTGCATGATTAACGCTCCTGGGGCTCTGAGTGTATCTCTATGAGTACAAGGACCTCTGTGCCCCAGCACTCCCTAAAGTCAAAATCACAAAAGGAATGTCTATTCTCACTACTTCTTACTCAACAAAATGCAAGTCAACTTTAGCAAGACAATTAAGCAAGAAAAAAAAATAAAGAACTAAACTAGAAAGAAACCAGAAACATCTGTATTTTTAAAATGAGCCCTGGTACCCGTCATCATGTGGCAATCCTAGTGAAAGACCCTCAGCACTCTGCACCCACAGAACCCACAGTCCCCAGAACTACCTCCTGCTACAGCTGGATAATTCCTATTTGCCTGACAAGCATGAGCATGTGACTTTTATTCCCAAACCCTCCTAAATAAAGCATGGCATGGGGACATATGCTTGTAATTGCAACACTGGCAAAGACAGGAAGAACTCTCAGGCTCTTGACCAGCTAGGCTACCCTAATTTACACATTCACGGAAGTAGGGAGACCTTATCTAAAAGAAAATCAGTAAAAAGCACCCAAGGTTGTCCTCTCATCTTTGCACATGCATAGAGGAAAAACAGCCAAAATGATCTTGAAAAAACTACAACTGGGAGACTCACAGAGATTACAAAATTATTCTACAAACTACATACGACTAAGAATAGACAGCAGCAGCAACCATCCCGTGGAAAAAAGATGGCCTCTTCAACAAATGGTGCTCGTTCAACTGGAGGTCAGCATGCAGAAGAATGTGAATAGATCCATTCTTATCTCCTTGTACTAAGCTCAACTCCAAGTGGATCAAGGACCTCCACGTAAAACCAGACACACTGAAACTAATAGAAAAGAAACTGGGGAAGACCCTTGAGGACATGGGCACAGGGGAAAAGTTCCTGAACAGAACACCAATAGCTTATGCTCTAAGATCAAGAATTGACAAATGGGACCTCATAAAACTACAAAGTTTCTGTAAGGCAAAGGACACTGTTAAAAGGACAAAATGGCAACCAACAAATTGGGTAAAGTTCTTTACCAACACTACATCTGACAGAGGGCTTATATCCAAGATATACAAAGAACTCAAGAAGGTAGACTCCAGAGAGCCAAATATCTCCCTTTAAAAATGGGGTACAGAGCTAAACAAAGAATTTTCACCTGAGGAATATTGATTGGCTGAGAAGCATCTAAAGAAATGTTCAGCATCCTTAGTCATCAGGGAAATGCAAATCAAAACAACCCTGAGATTTCACCTCACACCAGCTAAGATCAAAAACTCAGGAGAAAACAGGTGCTGGCGAGCATGTGGAGAAAGAGGAACACTCCTCCACTGCTGGTGGGAATGCAAGCTGGTACAACCACTTTGGAAATCAGTATGGCAGTTCCTCAGAAAACTGGGAATGGTACTTCTGGAGGACCCTGCTATACCACTCCTGGGCATATACCCAGAGGATTCCCCAGCATGTAATAAGGATACCACTATGTCCATAGCAGCCCTATTTCTAATAGCCAGAAGCTGGAAAAAACCCAGATGTCCCTCAACGGAGAAATGGATACAGAAATTGTGGTATATATACACAATGGAGTACTTACTATTCAGCCATTAGAAACAATGAATTCATGAAATTCTTAGACAAATGGATGGAACTGGTAACATCATCCTAAATGAGATAACCCAGTCTCAAAAGAACACTCATGGTATGTACTCACTGATCAACAGATATTAGCCTAGACTCTTGGAATACCCAAGACACAATTCACATATCAAATGATGCCCAAGAAGAAGGAAGGAGTGGCCCCTGGTCCTGGAAAGGCTCAGTGCAGCAGTGTAGGGCATTACCAGGACAGGGAAGTAGAAAGGGATGGAATGGGGAACAGGGGGAGGCAAGAGAACTATGGGACTTTCTGGGAGGGGGATCCAGGAAAGAGAAAATCACTTGAAATATAAATAAAGAATATATTGAATTTAAAAAAAAAAAAAAGAATAGACAGCAGCAGAGCTGATAAACCAGACGTAAGCCTTTATGTCCATAGCCAATTGAATGCTAAGACAATTCCTAAGTAAGAATAGCCATTTCAGTAAATAGTGCTGAGATTAAACACCATGCATCAGGGAAAGGAACTGGATCTCTATCACATACCAAGCACAAAAAACAAAGTCAAAGTGGATCAAGATCTAAATGTAAGTTACAACTGCAAATTTGTTCTAACAAAATATAAAGTCAAAGCATGACCTCCTGGCATGGTGGCATGTCTTTAATCCCAGCAATCAGGATGCAGAAGCAAGCAGGATCTCTATAAAGTCAAGGTCAGCCGGTTATATGGTAAGATATTGGCTTTAAAAAAAAAATGCACTTTTTTTATTGACATCAAAAGCACAAGCAACCTAAGGAAAAAAATAGATTAAACTAGAATTTATCAAAACAAAAATCTTCTGTTTCAAAAGACATTAAGAGAAAAGGGAAACAAAATCAAAGAAAAGTTTTGCAAACCAAAATACTTATGATGAATGACTTCCACTTAGAATTCACAAAAATTCCTCAAACTTTTTTAAATGGGAAGGGGATATAAATAAACATTTCTGCACCAATATATATAAATAATAATAGCATTAAGAGATATTCAATGCCACTTGTTATCAAAACAGGCAAATCAAAACCACAATGAAATACTATTTCACATCCACAAGGATGGATATAATTAGATATTAACACATGGTGACGAGGACATGAAAAAATGAGAACATGCACATACTTCTGAGGAGTCTGAAAGGTCTCCTCAGCTAATTTGAAAAACATCTGGTGTATATGTGTGTGTGTGTGTGTGTGTGTGTGTGTGTGTGTGTGTGTGTGTGTGTACAGCGTCACTCAGTGACAAAAAAGTACCATCAGATATGTTAAATAAAGTATATCTCTATATAAAGGAGTACTAATTAGCAACAAAAATATAGTGGCATATTGATGTATAATGCAAATTGGAAGAGCCATTTTTTTAAAAAAGACTATGCTAAGGAGAAAGAAGCCAGCCACATAAAGCCATCTAAGCATCCCAATTATATGAACTGTGTGCAATAGGCAAACTGTTACGGACTGGCTGCCAGAGTGTGGAGGAAGATAAGACAGGTAATGACTGCTAATGGCTAAGATGTTTCATTCTGGAGTGGTAAAATAAAAGAAACTGAACAGTGGTGTTAGTAGAAGAATGTTTAAATGCACTTTAAACTAACTATACATGTATACAACATGTATGTATACATTTTTATTATATCTCAAAAAGGTCCCATCAGGCTGGTGAGATAGGGAAAAGTTCATGCCATGAACCTCTGGCAACAAGGGCGCAATTCCCAGAACCCAGTGGGAGAAGAAGCCTAAGAAGAAAACCGACTCCCAAGGCTGCACCCTGACCTCCACATGTGGCACTCATATGCCCACAGCCATAATAAATAAAAAATGCAATCATGATGGGAGGATGGGGGAGAGAAGAAGGGATAGAAATGATATACAGTATAGCCAAGTATGAAATTCTCAAAAATAATATTTAAAATGCAGTTTACACACATAATAGGCAGGGCTCTAATAACTCCAAATTAAGAAAGGTAGGCAGGCAACGTGTAAAATTCCAGAACAAGGAAACTGGATGTGGGAGGATCTGGAGTTGAAAGTCTTTCTCCACTACATACAGGTTTGAGACCAGCTTGGGCTACATGACACCATCTCCAAGAGGAAAGAAAAATGTTAAAAATCAGGGCATAATGAAAGTAAGTTTAGGGCTCTGGAGCAATGGCTCAGCACTTGAGAGCACCTGCTGCTCTTGAGGAAACTCAGGTTAGATTCCCAGCACCAACACGGAAGCTCACAACTATTCACAACTCTAGTTCCAGAGGATCTGATGCCCTTCTCTGACCTCCATGGGCACTAAGTACACATGGTGCACAGGCATATCTATGGACAAAATGCTCAGACATGGAATAAAATAAAAAAACCTAATTTCAAAAAAGTTTATAGCTATAAGGTAAAGAGGGCATAAAGGCCTAGAATTGGAGGCCGGTGATGTATTTGAAACCTAAAGAAATACACTACTGCACTCATGAACATAAATATGCCAAGTGCTGCTATGAAGCCCATGAATGGAAAGCTAATAATACAAAATCTTACAATTAAACATCATTGAGACAAGTGAAGAGGACTCAGTTTAGACTGAACACTACTAGAGTAAGTGCTTACAAGCCCAACTCAAAATAGCACTCAGTTCGATAAGGCAACCCAGATAACGGGGTCAATGTAGGTTAACTAACGTATTACTAGAATAATTCTGGATCAATCTAATGCTTACCCAATATTCAGAGTCATTCATTTACAAACTTCAGCACTGCCCTATATTTCCACCAGATCCAAGAAACACTGCTATGACAGTGATTTCCAGTGCACATCGCTCCAGTGAAGGAAAGAGAGTCAGGACCTTGGGATCAACACCAAAAAGTATGATCACAAGGCAGAAAATAAAATGCTGTACAATAGAGAACAGTGAATAGAGAGTGTAAGCATTCTGTAAGGAATGGTCCACTACAGAACCCTGAAATTAGTGGCAGGTTCCTAGGGGAACAGGAATGCCTAGGGGCTGCGAGGCTTGGTTTGGTTTAACTAGACTCTCCTTTTACCATTCCCTTTAGCAATTTTCATCGACTGCACCACCTCTCCTCCTGCTTATTACTGGAAGCAGTAAGTTCCCACCTGCTTATGCTATAAAATCAAATCCATTCTCTGTTCTACTCTGTAAAACTCCTAGCAAGATCCCTATGCCTATCACAATAATTCTTCTCTAAATAAAGTCTGCCTTTATAAGTTTCACGAATAATCTTTTCTTAAATAGCAATCATTAGGAAAGTGTAAATTAAAAACCACACGATACTACCACACCACCACTAAAATAGCCATAATTAAAAAGGCTGACAATACTAAGGACTTGCAAGAATGTAGAGCAACTTCAATCCACATACTACTAAGAATGAAAATAGAAAATCATTTAACTGGTTTGTCAAAAATTAGCATGCACTTACTACAAACTCAATAATTCTACACTTAATTATACACTGACATGAAATGAGCACATATCTTCCATAAGACTTGCTTTTAATCACACTAATCATTAATGTGATTTGATTTGATTTGATTTGATTTGGTTTTGGTTTTTTGAAACAGAATGTGATTATGTAGCCCATGCTGATCTCAACTGAGTACCCCCTCCCCTTAGTCTCTCAAGTGCTAGGATTCCAGGCATGTATCACCATGCAGCCTCATATAAGATTTTGTAGAGCCAAGCAGTGGTGGTGCACGCCTTTAATCCCAGCACTTGGGAGGCAGAGGCAGGCAGATTTCTGAGTTCGAGGCCAGCCTGGTCTACAGAGTTCAAGGACAGCCAAGGCCACACAAAAACCCCATCTCAAACCAAAAAAAAAAAAAGTATTTTATAGAGTCAGATTTCTAGCCAGGGAGTAGCCAGGAATCCTTTAAAGCCTGTCAGACCTAGCCATTCCCTCGTTCAGGCTTACCCTAAAATCCAATATCCTAATATTTCAAGCTTCCAAGGTCCTACAACAGTGGTTCTCAACTTCTGGGTCACAACTCCTTTGGCAAACTTATATCTCCAAAAATGTGTTTATGATTCATAACAGAAGCAAAATTACAGCTATGAAGTAGCAACAAAAATAATTTTATGATTGGAGGTCACCATAACATGAGAAACTGTACTAAAGGTTTGAAACATTAGGAAGGTTGAGGGCCACTGTCCTATGGTGTCTGACCCACCCTGCCCTTTTTCAACTTGCTCCCTTCAGTTCTCTAAGGAGGAGCCACCCTGGAATCTGCTCTACTGTCACTACATCAGAGGACCCTCCTCTGACTAACACACCTTGCCTCCCACTGTCACACCACTCCCCAGTCAGTCTCTTTTCCATCTACTTACTAGTGGTCCTTCTCACTACATTACTGTTTTTTGAGACAGGATCTTACTGTGCAGCGGTGGCAAACCTGGAATTCTCCATGTAAACAAGGCTTCCTGTCTCTGCCTCCCAGCACTGGCTTTAAAGGTGCGTGTGCTGACTAATTTGACACAAGCTAGAGTCATTAGAAATGAGGAAGCCTTAATTGAGAAAACACCTTCATAAGGCAGGGCTGTATGAAAGCCTTTAGGCATTTTCTTAATAAGTGATTAATGAGGGGCAGCCCAGCCCATTGTGGGTACAATCCCTGGACAGCTAGTATTTGGTTCTATAAGAAAGCAGGCTGAGCAAGTCATGGGGACAAACTAGTAAGCAGCACCCGCCCCCCCGCCATGGCCTCTGCATCAACACATGCCTACTACAGGTTCCTGCCCTGTTTGATGTCCTATCCTGACATCCTTCTATGATAAACTGCAATACAGAAGCAAAAACCAAATGAACACTTTCCTTCCCAAGCTATGTTGGGCATGGAGTTTCATCACAGCAACAGTAACCTAAACTAAGACCACCCTAAGATAGTGTCCATCAGCACACATTGTCAAGCCAGCTAGATGCTGATTGTTGCATGACATTCTTATAGAGAAATTCCAGAAAACAAACAAGGCTTCAAATAGCAAGATCCCTTTGAAAGAAGGGTTAGAAGTGGCAAGCCAAGCTGGACGGTGGTGGCGCACGCCTGTAATCCCAGCACTTGGGAGGCAGAGGCAGACGGATTTCTGAGTTCGAGGCCAGCCTGGTCTTCAGAGTGAGTTCCAGAACAGCCAAGACCACATAGAGAAACCCTGTCTCGAGAAAAAAAAAAAAAGAAGAAGAAGAAGAGGAAGAGGAGGAGGAGGAAGAGGAAAGAGGAAGAGGAAGAAGAAGAAGAAGAAGAAGAAGAGGAGGAGGAGGAGGAGGAGGAGGAGGAGGAAGAGGAAGAAGAGGAAGAGGAAGAGGAAGAGGAAGAAGAAGAAGAAGAGGAAGAAGAAGAAGAAGAGGAGGAGGAGGAGGAAGAGGAGGAGGAGGAGGAAGAGGAGGAGGAGGAGGAAGAGGAGGAGGAGGAGGAAGAGGAGGAGGAGGAGGAGGAGGAGGAGGAGGAGGAGGAGGAGGAGGAGAAGGAAGGAGAAGGAGAAGGAGAAGGAGAAGGAGAAGGAGAAGGAGAAGGAGAAGGAGAAGGAGAAGGAGAAGGAGAAGGAGAAGGAGAAGGAGAAGGAGAAGGAGAAGGAGGAGAAGAAGCTGCTCTACCACCTTGACAGGGAAGCTCAGTCCTAACCTACCATCTGGCAGCACCCAGCCAAGACGAGGAGCTGCAACACTTCACTTTTTCACCAGAAGCCGTAACCTGCGTTACCCACTTAGTGTTCTTTGAAGAAATCAGTTTGCACACCTACAAGGCCTACTGTATCTTGGGAAATTTATTGTGTAACTTCTATTATCATCTCTTATAGATGCAAACAAGTCAGTTTCAAATACAGAAAAATCAAAATAGCACAATATAGAATCATTTTATATAAAATGTTTTATATCTATCTAATCTCCAATATTCCTCTGAAGTAACTCAGACATCTATTGATAGATTATTGTAGAGAAAGTATCTTGTATGTTGCACAGATGCATCATCTGTCAATTAAAAAAAAAAAACTATGGCATATTGGAAAGGGTAGAAGAGAAGGTGGAATATCTGGGAAGCAGAAAGAATTCCAAGACAGAGCAAGGTGTGGGCGATGCACCCAGGGTGATGAAGTGAAATGGACAAGTAGTACCCAAGCACAGGAAACCAGCCATGTAGTGGAATAGAGTAAGTTATGATCTAGTCAGAGAATAATCTAGCTATATGGCCAAGGTATTTGTAAATATATTTTGAGTCTGAGTATTATTTCTGGGAGCATGGGGCTGGAGGAAGAACAAGCATTAACTTCTATAGAGCACTAATACATTCGTGTTCATAATATATCAAGTGCAAATTCAACAAGCACATCTTAAAATGAAACATGGAAGAATATATAATTTTTACCCATCAATAATAATATTCTATTGAGATCATTTTAATTAAACTGCCTCTATTGACAAGCAAGTAGCTCTATTCATCTTTACATACATAGTGAGAACTAGTCTTAAAACAAACTTTCACGAATCTTTTCTTTTTTTTTTTTATTTATTTATATTTATTATATGTAAGTACACTGTAGCTGTCTTCAGATGCCAGAAGAGGGAGTCAGATCTCTTTAGGGATGGTTGTGAACCACCATGTGGATGCTGGGATTTGAACTCATGACCTTTGGAAGAGCAGTCAGTGCTCCTACCCGCTGAGCCATCTCTCCAGCCCCTCACAAATCTTTTCTAAGAGTAATAGGTATGTAGATATAATATGCTCAGTGGATAGAATTTGCCTCATGTGCACAAGATCCTGGGTTTGATTCCCAGAAAAGAAAGAGGGGTACATATTCTACTACAGCTTTTTTCTAATTGAAATGATAAAAACAGAATTCAGACCAGCCTGAGCTACACATTGAGAGCCCATCCCAAGAGGAGGGAAGAGACAAAATTAAAGCAGTATGTCTATCTTAGCCAACACTATTCCAAAAAATTATTAACTCTCTAGTATTTCCTTATAGGTTCATAATATCTACAGGATTAAGTATGGCCAAAGAAACTGAGTCACTAATTTACACACACACACACACACACACACACACACAAACATACATGCACACACACTCACACACACTCACACACTATTTGGGAACGTATTTAACAATCAATTAAGTTCAAATTTCCAATAACTAAATGATTGAAAATTTTCCCACTTAAATTCCTTTGTGGTAGTATAAGTTAAGATTCATTCATTCAACAAATATTTATTGGGCACCTATTGCCAGGCAATTATTAAAAGGCCAGATATATTAAATGATTCAGACTTATGGACCACACAATGCTTTAGCTACTCAACTCTGCCACTGAGGTAGAAAAGCAGCCAGAAAAAATACACATGCAAGGAGCATGGCTGTATCCCAAAGACACTGAATTTTGTACCCTGGCATTTGAATTTCATATAATTTCTAGTATCATAAAATATTAGTTTCCTTTTGATTTTGTTTCAATCATCTTAAAAATGAAAAGCCTTTATAAGCTTAAAGACCATCAAAAATAGGCAGAAAGCCCTTTTGGCTTTGTGACCCAAATTTGCTAAATAGAGAGCTAAATCACAAGGCTTATAGCAATGCACAAAACAGAATACAGTCTTCCAACAAGTAGCCTCAATTACTGCTATAGGAGGCAAATGCTAGCAAATTAAATAGAGGCTAAAGGTATAGTTAACACTGTCAAGGCCCTGGGTTCCATATCAAGAAAGGGGAGACACAGTCAGGGCAGGGAAGGGAATAGCATACAGATGTCCCTTGGTATTTGAAGAGGGTACATTTCAGAGTACCTCCACCATGCTCAAATCCCTCTAAAAAGTGGCATTCAGGACTCAGGATGTTGTTCAGTGGTAAAATGTTCTCCAACAATGCATAAGGTCTTGAGTTTAAGCCAAATGTCATCAGTATTATGAAAAAAAAAAAAAAGAAAGTAAATGTTTCTGAATCTTGAATGTTAGACATACTGGCTCCTGCCTGAATACTGGAAGGCTGAAATGGGAGGAAGACACATATTCAAAGCCTGGTGCAGAGGGCTGGAGATCGCTGCTCTTCCAGAGGACCTGAGTTGAGTTCACTGCACCTTCAAGGTAGCTCACAAACCATCTGTTAACTCTGGTTCCAGGGGATCCCATACCATCTTCTGGCCACTAAAGGCAGTAATCATATACATGATGCACAAACACACATGCAGGCACTTTAAATATAAAGGAAAGGTGGGGCAGAGTGGATTGCACAGCTAAATACAAAATAGTATCAAACATAGTGGCCTAGGCCTATAATCTTAGAACTCAGGAAGGTGAGGCAGAAAGATCTACATAAGTTTAAAGCTAGCCTCATAGCTACGATAATATAGTTGCTACATTGTATCATTTAAAGAATGACAAGAAAAATTGTACATATGCAGTACAGATGCAAATTTCAGTTGGAATATTTTTTGATCTGCAACTAGTTCACTATGAAGATTCAGAAATCATGGTTGCCTAGGCTAATTATAAATTAAATGGCATTTTAGACAACAGTACATATAATAATTCAAACCTAAAATAAAAGATAGGTTGTGGTCAGAAAGCTAAAGAGAGATAAGCTAAGTCCCTGATTTAGTCTTTCTTTTGTTTCTTCTGACATTATTTCAGACTTAAACTTGCAATTTAATCAACTATCCAAGAGCCAGAATGATGGCTCAGTGGATAAAGGAACCAGGTATCATGTCTGACAACCTGAGTTCAATCCCCTGGATCCATAGGATGGAAAGTCCTCTGGTCCTCTGGCCTAGACTCCATAGTACATGCATATCAACACAGAAAATACAAAATAAACGAATAAAATTGTAAGTAGTCTAATAATCAGAATATATACAGCTCTTATACAACCTTAATGATCAGAAAAGAAAAATGTTAAATGGTCAAAGGATGTGAAGGGACATCAGTAGGTATTTTTCCCAAGGACATACAAAATGACCTACAACATATAAATAGGTTGAACATCATTTCTATTAGGGAAATAAAGAACCTATGATAAGGTACCAATTCTCACCCACAAGGACAGTCTAACTGACAGGGGAAAAAATGTAATTTGATTGGGAAAGCACTTCTCATATACTGTCACTGCAATGAGAAAATGGTGCATTCCATAGAACAGATCGATAGGCCCACAAAAGTTTAATGTACAAACAACATGGGATCTAGAAAGTCTACTGATACATACTAAGAAATTAAAATCAGGTCTTCAATACCTGTGTGCAGGGCTTTCACACCAAGGTGTTCCCAACAGCCAACAGGTGGAAGCTGCCCCCATAGTCATCAGTGGATGTCTGGATCAAAGTGCTGTGCTGTTTACAAGAACGATGCTCACTAGGCCTCCCAAAAGAGGAATGAAGTGCTGACAGATGTGCAATGTGGAAGCAAAGGCTCATTGTTCTGAACTGAAGAGAGGCTCGCGTTACAGGTATAATTTAAGTTACATGAATTATCCAGAATCGATAAATCCAGAGAGAACAGACTGAGTCATCAGCTGACAGAGACAAGCAAGGAAAGAGTAACTGCCTAACAGGCATGAGGATCCTTTACAGGCATAAAAACATTTGAAAGAAGATGGGAAACTGTTCCAAAGCACTGTCAACATACTGACTGTTACTGATTTTTAAACCTGTCATAAATGACTTTCATCTCATACAAAAGTACAACATAAAAATTTCAATGATTCTATATATGTCTCATTTTATAACTCACAAAATATTGTTACCTTAGTGTCATCAGTGACTTCTAGAGAGGCAGAAGTGTTGTATGTCCTGGTCTAAGTGCTGTGCACACTGGAGTATTAGTCACTATGAAAACTTATTAGAGCTGCCAATAAACTATAAATGTACTAACCTTCTAACATGTATACTATACCAAATAAAAAACTTTAAAACCATAAAGCAAATTTCTTAGAATAAAACAACGGAAGTTTTTAAAGACTGTTACCACCATGGATCCAATGAGTCGAAATGAAATTCTCCATTCTCCTTCCTCCCAAGTCTCATTCATATCATATGAGCTAAATCTAAGGATTCTGATGTTTGGTTTCTGGGTTGTTCTTTTTTTTTTTTTTTTTTAATAAGCTATTACACATGACTCTAACATAGCTGGACCATGGCCCTTGCTTTGAGACACTCGTTTCAATGACTCCCTAAGTTGCTTAATTATGAAAACCCAAGTTGAGAGTCCATAGTGTCTATCAACAGGCGCACAGGAGAAAGAAGTACAAAGCTACACAACTATGAAACACTGCAAAGGTGATCACTGTTGTAGCAGGATTCACACTACAGTAAACATGTGAATCAGAGCAAGGAAAAATATGAGGACGACTGACTGGCACACAGGCAGGCATAATCACAAACCAAAATGACACACTAGCACGTTCTTCTTTCTCCACATCCTTGCCAACACCTACTATCTCCTGAGTTTTTAATCTTAGCCATTCTAACTGGTGCAAGGTGAAATCTCAGGGTTGTTTTGATTTGCATTTCCCTAATGACTAATGATGTTGAACATTTTTTAAGATGCTTCTCAGCCATTCGAAGTTCTTCAGGTGAAAATTCTTTGTTTAGCTCTGTAACCCATTTTTAATAGGGTTATTTGATGACTCCCAAGAAGAAGGAAGGACAGGTCCCTGATTCTGAAAAGGCTTGTTCCAGCATTGTAGGGGAATACCAGGACAGAGAAGTAGGAGGGGGTTGATAGGAGAATGTGTGGAGAGAAGAGGGCTTAGGAAACTTATGGGGAGGGGGGAACTGGGAAAGGGAAAATCATTTGGAATGTAAACAAAGAATATAGAAAATAAAAAATTATAATAAAAAATCCTAACTGACAAGAAAGAAAGAAAGAAAGAAAGAAAGAAAGAAAGAAAGAAAGAAAGAAAGAAAGAAAGAAAGAAAGAAAGAAAGAAAGAAAGAGAGACAGACACACTAGGGTGCTTTCTACTAAGAATGGTGTGGGAGGGTGAATACAATTTAGAGGGGTTAGCAAAACAAAGACTGGAAATGAAGGTTTGGACTCAGGGTACATTTTACACCACAAACACTCAAAGGGCTGATCAAGAATTTGGTTCAACCTTATTTGGAGCATCAAATACTTTGATATGTTTTAGCTGCAGCTCAAAACTCTACGGAGAGATACACTGGGGTAATGGCTCAAAATTTTTCTCACTAGAGTTTTTAAAAATTTGTTAGTTTGATTTCAAAAATAATAAGCTACTTAAATTTTAAGACAATTCCTTTTTACAACAATCTTCAGCCTCTGGGAACATTAAATTACTGTCAAACTCTCAATTCATTTTGTTGGTCCTTATAACAAGGTAAACTCGACATCTTGAGGCAAAACTGTTTTCAGCCATACCTTAACCAAAATAGTATTTGTCACAGTCAAAAGCTCTGAACTCACGGGCTAGCTGTCATTCATCTATGGTAGTTTGTAGCCCTGAAAATAGTACACTCCATTTGGCCAAACCTCCATTTTCTCTTTATAAAGAGAAGTTATAATAATCAGAATATATACAGCTTTGACATTTTTTTAAAGACTTAATTATTTATTTAAGTACACTGCAGGTGTCTTCAAACACACAAGAAGAAAGCATCAGATTCCAATACAGATCATTATGAGCCATCATGTGGTTGCTAAGAATTGAATTCAGGACCTCTGGAAGAGCAGTCAGTGCTCTAAACTACTGAACCATCTCTCCAGCCCAGGTATTTGATTTTTATATGATCACTTAAATGATAAGTATCCAGATTTTTACATGAGTCTCTTAATATTTAAATGCTAAAAACAAAACTCCAAAGGTTTAAAGACTTATTCTCATTTTATGTATAGAAGTGCTTTGTCTACATGCATGTAGGTGCATTATGTACATGTAGTGGCCATGGAGAGCAGGTCATCTGATCCCCTTGATCTGGAGATTCAGGTATGGTGAGCTGCTGTGAGGGCGGCAGAAACTCGATGTGGGTCTTCTGTAAGAGCGGTAATTGATCTCAACCACTGGTCCACTTCTCTAGCTACCAAGTTTGAACTTTTAAACACTAGTATATGAGCCCATCTACACATATCTATATGTTTTCTTTTTGCAATCTCTGACTTTTAATATTTTATAAAAGTTTAGGTCTCACATTTTCACAGAAGTAGGATCTTGACCTTTGAGTAATTAGATCATGCCTCAGAAGGGAGATCTTATGGGACTGTCTGGTAGTTCTCAGAGGAAACTGTTTAAAGTCTGAATTTGGCCCTCCCAGGTTTCTGGTTCTTGTTTTGAGACATAGTCATTTGTTCCCACTATCTATTCACCATGAAGTCTTGAGCAGAATTCAGCCAATGAAGGCACCATACCACTGAACTTACAGATTCTTGAGTTCAATAGTTCCTCTAAAGAGTTCAGTTTCTGCTATTTCTCCATTACATTGGCAAAAGGCTAATTCAGGGGACAACTCTGAGGTCTGCTTATACATCCACTCTGAACATCACAGTCAACGGGCTCGCCCTCCATCCTCTCTTCAACTCCAACTTACCACTTCTCTGAATAACCTTTAGGATATGAGGTAGACTTGATGGGTTGGCCAGTTTCCTTAATTCTAAATAAACATTCAGTGAAAATACAACAAAAATTTTACTTTCAATAAATTTTATTTAATTTTCTTTGCATTATAAGTAATTGATAAGGTAGGCAATGACAGAAACCTATATATGCAAATCACAAAAATAACATTAAAATTACATTAACATTCCCATAAATATTAATATAAACTGAACCCAAAAGTCATATTTTCAGAACAGAAACTAATTAAGGAGTAGAAATATAGTTCAGTGATAGAACCCTTCCCTACCATACACCTTAGGTTTAATGCCCAGAACCATGAGGAAAAAAAAATTGAACAGAACAAAGCACTAAAGAACTGGGACTAATTAACTACCCCTTTTTAAAATCACAGGGCCACAGAAAACAAGGTTAGTCCAAATAGCTGTGCTTACACCTTAAAGCATCCCAGGGGTGCAGCATGCAGCTCCCGTGATGCAGAGGACGGTTTACCATTATAAAGATGCTCACATTATGCTTGTATATCAAAGCCAGTTGATATTTACAAATTCATACTCAGGTAACTAAAATAAAACTCAGAAAAATGTACTTTATTAGATTTATGGAAAGGGCATTTGAGGTATCCCTATGTTACCTGTTCTGAGTTAGTCTGTTTTTTAAGGTATTCTTGAATACTCAGTTATATACCAACATTTCCTCCAAAAAAACTAGCCAATTAACAGTAATGAAAACATAAGTTACTGAGATGCATACTGAGTGTATTTGAACTGTTAGCTAACTATTTCAGTTTTAAAGAGAAGTTCAAGACTTAATGGACTTTAATAAGACACCACAGTTAACCAGAAAACATGTTTATTAGACCCAATTGAAGTCTTTTTCATTCATTAGTACTAAACATATCATACTTTGAAAAAAGATTCAATTATCTAAAAGGGTCTTAAGGAAATATGAAAACTTTCCATTTCACTCCAGAACAACAGAATATCCCTTCTTTTTTGGCATCCTCCCTTTCCTCTCTTCCTCGGGACATATTTGCAGATGCTCTGGCGGCTCGACAGGCATGCTCAGAGTTCTTGCTGTGGTTGATCAAAGTTGGAATGCCTGAGGAAATTACCCAACTAGACAGCCCGGAATTGTGTCCAGCCAACTAGTTACAGTGCTCAACTTAAACATGTGTTAAAGTAATATCTTACACATCCTAGCTGTAAGTTGAGAGAATACTTCGTTTGTATCACACTCCGAATGCTAAGGTTTAATAATAGTGACAGTTCATTTGTTAAAATAATTCAAGTATAAAAAAGACAGCATACTTTTTTCTGGGGAAACAATAGCTCATGTACTAGGAAAAACTCTTATGATCCTAAACTATGTTAGATCCTTTGAAAATATCAGAAAATTAAAAATAAATTATTCTATTTGTTCATTGAAGCATTTGTTAATATGCCATGGCCTGTCAAAAATCTAATCATACTTTTCTTTAAAATATTTTAACAAAAATCATTATATTTTCCTCTTTATTAATCTACCTAGTCATCAAATAAACAAAATATAATTATTCAAAAAAATTACATCATAGCAGTTTTTTCTTCATTTTTAACTGAAAACCACAGAGCTACAGTACAAAGAGTTACTTGTCAAACATAACAGAAATTTGTAAGCTAAAATACTGGCTTCATGACTTGCACATCTGAAATAGGTTTAAAGTGTTTTAGTTGGATTCATTACGATGTCCAGGAGGAAGTTAGCACACACAGTACCTGAAACTGTTCTTTCCATATGAGCTACGATAAAAAGACAAATGCAGCTATTTCTCCAACACTGCCAGATTTGGCAGCCACCTACAATTCCCTTCAACCTAAGTCATTATACTTTTTAACCATGTTGACAATTATATGGAAACATCACTCAAATAGAACTTACCAGATCGTGGAATTACAGTATTTACACCTTCCTTCTTTCATGATATAATGGGGAGGGGGGCAGTAATTACAAGCTTTTAAGTCCTCTACTAACTATATTTCTTCTTTAAAAAGATTTCTAGGAGCTAGAGAAATGGCTCAGCAGTAAGGAGCATTGACTGCTCTTCCAGAGGTCCTGCCTTCAATTCCCAACATTCATGGGATCTGATGCCCTCTTCTGGTGTGTGTGAAGACAGAGCACTCATATAAATAATATTAAAAAAGATTTCTAGCCTACTAAAAATTTGTGTTGAACTCTGCAGATATGCCAGAAGATAGAGGTATGAATGTGTTTCCTAGTCTGATTTTGTGAACTTAGTGTATTTTATAGTGTGGATGGTCTGTGCCAAGAAATCTGTATTTGGAAATCTGGATGCTATGGATCGTCAGGAAATGTATTGATCATGCAAGAGCCTAGCAGACATGAAGTGAAAATTATTGCTATTAATACTCTTTAGCAATAGAAATGTCCAAAGAACTTTTGTTAAACAGGATGCTCTCAATTTAAAATTGCTGTATATAGTAACATACGATCCTTTCTTGTTCACACACTAAGAGTTAGGCAGAAGATAGACACAGAAATAATGGGAAATTTTTTAACAGAATTTTACATAATCTTGAAGCAAGATTTGCATTATATTGTTAAGATCCTTAAAAATTCTATGCCACATTTCTTCTACCTTCTTTTCCAGATTCAGAGTTAAGACTGAATTTAAGAGACACACCCAAAGTTTTTTTTTTTTTTTTTTTTTTTTTTTTTTGAGACAGGGTCTCAATACGTGGTTCTGGTTGTCCTAGAATTTACTATGCAGACCAGACTAGCTTTAAACTCACAGAGATATGCCTGCCTCTGCCTCCCAAGTGAGGTGATTAACAGTCTGCCATTACAGCAGGCTTAGGTGTGTCTGTTTGTTTTGCACACACAAAATCAAAGGGCAATCTTCTGGGACTGAGGAGATGGATCAAGTGGTAAAGTGCTTGCTACCCAAGCCTATGGTCAAAGGTCACAGCTTCAGCGCCCACATGAAAATACCAGGTGTGAATGCTGGAGAGATGGTGTGCACTACTCTCCCAGAGGACCTGAGTTCAACTATCAGAAACCACATTAGACGGATCACAACCATGCACCTACATGAACATGCAGACAGATACACTTAATTAAAAGTAAATCTTAAAAGCAAAACAAAGCCATATGTGCCATAACTTACCATACTTGCCTGTAAGCCTGGCACTGAGAGGCTGAGATCCTTATCCTCAGTGAGCCAGAGTGACAGACCCTGTCCAAAAAATAGACAGCCCTAGAGGAGAACACCTCAGGTTGCACTATGACCTTAACTATCTGTACAAGCATGTACTCAGCATGTGCCTGTATGCTCGCTTGCACAAATGCACACACACACACACACACACACACACAGGATTTTTGTTGTTGTTGTTATTGTTTTAGTTATAAAAGTCAGTTTCCTGGGACTGAGGAAGTGATAGTCTAGCACTTGCCCACACCTGATAACCTGAGTTCAATCCCTCTCAGAACCCTGTATGGAGAGTACCAATTTCCAAAAGTTGTTCTAACTTTCATAATTGAAAACAATGTTTTTAAACAAATGAATAGGAATTGTCTTGGTTGATGACTGATGTGAGAGAGCCAGATCATGTGAACAGCGCCACCTCTGGGCTGGTGGTTCTAGCTGCAACCGGCTACGGGAAGCAAGCCAGTAAGCAGAGGTCCTCCGTGGTCTGCCTCCAGGTTCCTGCCCTGTTGGAGGTCTTGCTCTGACTTCCTTTCAGTGATGGACTATGAAATGGAACTATAAGATGAAATAAACCCTTTGTACTCCAAGTTGCCATTGGTCACAGTATTTTATCACAACAATAGAAACCCTACCTAATATGCACTCACTAATAAGTGGGTGTTAACCTAGAAAACTGGAATATCCAAAACATAATCCACACATCAAATGAGGTACAAGAAGAACGGAGGAGTGGCCCCTTGTTCTGGAAAGACTCAGTGAAGCAGTATAGGGCAAAACCAGAACAGGGAAGTGGGAAGGGTTGGGTGGGAAAACAGGGGGAGGGAAGGGGGCTGATGGGACTTTCGGGGAGTGAGGGTCTAGAAAAGGGGAAATCATTTGAAATGTAAATAAAAAATATATCGAATAAAAAAAAAAAGTTCATCCTTAAAAAAAGAAAGAAAGAAAGAAACCCTACCTAAAACAAGAACTGGTACCAGAAGTAGAATATTGCTGTGATAGACTTGACCATATTTAAAGAAGAAATGTGGAAGGATTTGGGAATTTTGGACTAGGAAATCACTGAGTGTTCAGAGCTTACAGGACTGCTGAGGGAATCTGGAAGGTAAGAATGCTAAGAACAGTGCAGACAACTGGAGCTTGGCTTATCAAGTTTCTAAGAAAAGTTTTGGAAGTTCATAAAAACTCTATTAGGGCTTGTTAGCATTGTGAGTCTTAAGAGTCTATGGTTTTAGTCAGTTGGAATTGAAATATCAGCTGTCATTATGAAGACATTTGAACCTCTAAAGTAACATCTTTGCTTCACTGGGGCAACTGACACTGGTCAGCTAGAGATGGAGTTGGCTGTATCAATGGAGGCCAGCATCATTGAGGTGAAACCTTTGGAAGTATTTCCACAGGGACAGCAAAGAGAAATTGTGGGCCAGCAGGGGCTAAGGCTGGCATGCAACTCAGAAACTGGTAAATCTAATCTCAGAACACGTGCCCTGGCAGATTCAGTCAAGAGGAGTTATCTAATGGGATCCACAGAGCTCGTGAAACAATGGCTGGAAAAGGCTTAAGAAATTCTTCATATTTCCATCAGTACAAAGTAAAACATGACAAATGTTAAGTGTTTTCACTTGGACCATGATACAGAGTAAGCTAAAGCTAAAATCTAAAAACTGACTCGGTTTTCTTTTTATTCTAAAAGAACAAGAACACAAACAAAATAAAAAACAAAAATTAAAAAAATAAAATAAATAAACAAAAATTAAAAAAACAAACCATTGCTTTTCTATTAAGCACACTTTGTGCTACAATGCAGACACGATTTCTAGGGTCTTGGAAAAAGAACAGATGTACCTACCTAATGTGTAAACACGTAAGTTACAAGTTGGTCCTCAGTACTAAAGGCAAGAATCAGCATTAGTCCTCAAAAAGGTGTTTTAAAGAATGTAACTTACTTTTCCTGTCCCAGGCTACCTGGGCTCTGTCTGGTGCTTCTTTGTGTGCACATGGCCACCCAGCCTGTCTTCTACTTAACCAATGCTCTGGCACCAGAGCAAGCAAACAAGGTGTCTCCCCTCTGGGTACAGCTCTTCAGGACACAGGTCCCTTGGCAGCAGATGGAAACTCTTGGGAGAGGTGATTTTCTCTGCCTCTTCACAAGAAGAACATAGAGACTTGTCTGGATGCAACTCCATGAAGTGTAACTGTGTGTATACACCTCAAAAAATAAAACAAAAAAAATGTAGAGAAACATAAAGACTCCACAGACAGCTAGAACACAAGAAATAACGAAGCACCATGGAAAACTGCTAGAGAGGCAGGCACAACTGGGCTCTGAAATAATTGTAGATTACAATTATCTTAAAAGTAAAGAAGAGAGCATCTCAAGTCAAAACCAAAATCTCATGCAATAAATATACTGCAAGTACTATGAGAAAAAAAAAAGCAATCTTTTGTTAAGGTAAATCTTTTGCATAACTATAAATCAAGATTTCCCCTTCCCACAATATACAGAATAAAAAACATCATCAACAAAAGAGAACTTGGACTCAGAAGGGCAGGGGTATGAATGCATTGGCCATATTCCAGCTACAGGGAGCTCATATGTATGACCTGACTGCATCAGGTTGATTCCCAATATGTCCAGAGACCTGTGGGGAAAGGAAAGAGAAGGGGACAGAGAACTGTCCAGCCTAGAAAACAGAACACCATGAATACTCTCAAATAAATGGACTTCTATTTGAGAGTTCAACTTCTCAAACAAATCAAAGATCTTTAGATTGTTTGGTTTTTTTAATTTAAATAAATAAATAAGTAAATAAATAAATAACTGAGGCCTGGAAAGATGGCACAGCAGTTAAGAAAGCTAGCAGAAAGCAGGGCATGGTGGCACAGGCCTTTAACCCCAGCATTCAGGAGGTAAAAGCAGGTGGATATCTTGAGGCCAAGGCCAGCCTAGTCTACAAAGTGACTGACTTCAAAGAACAGCCAAGGCTACCCTGGCAAACTGTGTGGGAGAGGGGGAAGGAAGAGGAGGAAGAGGAAGAAGAAAAGGAGGATGAGGAAGAAGAGGGGGAAGGAGAAGGAGGAAGAGGAGGAGGAAGAAGAGAACAGGAGGAGGAAGAGAAGGAGGAGGTAGAAAAGATGAGAAAGAGGAAAAAGAGGAGAAAGAGAAGGAGAAAGAGGAGGAAGAAGAGGAAGAAGGAGGAAGAGGAGGAGAAGGAGGAGGAGAAGAAGGAGGAGGAGGAGGAAGAGAAGGAGGAGGAGGAGGAGGAGGAGGAGGAGGAGGAGGAGGAGGAGGAGGAGGAGGCAGCAAGCAAGCAAACTAGGTAGCTAGCTGTTCCCAGCACCAATGTCAGATCAACAGCTGTTATCTCCAACTGCAAGGGATCAGATGCTTCTGGCTTCCAGACACCTGCCCTCACACGCATTAAACCACACACAGATATACACGATTAAAAAATAGCAATAATAAAGTAAATGTTTTTAAATTAAAAACAACAAGAAAAAAGCCTGAAGTGATGCACAGAACAGGTGATGGTAACCATCTGTGTCACACAGATTTTACTGGGGTTGGTGACACATCTGATCCCAGAGGAGCAAACTTTCTCTGATAAATATACATATGTCCTCCTTAATGTGTTCTTCCAGCCAGGTATGCCATATGCTAGACACTCCATCTTCATGACCACCACACATTTCAAGCACAAGAAGGTTGCAGGTATTTTATTTCTCCACTGTCTAAGACACAGAGACAATTTCTATGAGAGATGTGCAATGCCTGGGAAAGGAGTGCAGGCAAGCCCTCCAGGTGAACGGATGACTTGGGGACCTCCCAACAACAGATTACTTAAGGGTGACTGGTGTTTTGGAGATCCTAAAATGCATGCAGTGGATTCCTGGCACAAGAGGATATAGATACAGACAAACACATGAATTTTTAAATATAATAATGCAAATATGTAATGATACAAATATCTACTTTCTTCTTTAACTCAAAATATCAGACATCTGGACAAGAAATAACATCATAAAAGACTTCAAGTTTATAAGCAAGTAATCCACTGAATTGTAAAAAGGTTCAAAGGCACAGTACCAAATATAATCTTCCCATAAAGGACTTAGACCAGTGGTTCTCAACCTTCCTAATGCTGTGACCCTGTAATACAGTTTCTCATGTTGTGGTGACCCCCAACTACAAAATTATTTTTGTTGTTACTTCAGAACTGCAATATTACTATTGTGATGTAAATATCTGAGTTTTGCAATGGTATTAGGAAACCCCTGTGAAAGGGTCATGACCTACAGCTTGAGAACAGCTGACTTAAATAATAAATCAGTTTCAGACATGAATTAAGACCTTTCCTTACTAGAGGAGACTTTTAAAGAAAAATCAAGTCAGCCAAAAGACTACAAGGTCATATAACTGAAACAGAATCCATTGAGTTTCTCCTACAATGTTTGGCTTTCTCGGCTGATTGGTCAGTTTAGTTTCTGGTTTATCTGTAGTGCTGAGGGTCAGACTCAAAACCTCAATTACATATCTGTCCCTGAATTGATCAATATTCCCTGCCAAAGAAAACACTTTAAACAAAAAGCCTATATAATTTACCTTTCGTTATATGAAATTTATGTTAGTCCTAGCAATAAATTTTGGTTTTTGTTTTGTTTTACAAGACATCGTTTCTCTACGTCCTAGAACTCGCTATGTAGACAAAGCTGATCTTGAACTTATAAAGATCCAACTGCCTCTACCTCTCAAGTGCTGGGATTAAAGGCATGCACCACCACTGCCTGACTAATTTTTATTTTTAATTAAGATATAATTACATCAGGCCAGGCGGTAGTGGTCCACGCCTTTAATCCCAGCACTTGGGAGGCAGAGGGAGGCAGATTTCTGAGTTCAAGGCCAGCCTGGTCTACAGAGTGAGTTCCAGGACAGCCAGGGCTACACAGAGAAACCCTGTCTCAAAAAAAAAAAAAAAAAAGATATAATTACATCATTTTCTCCTTCCCTTTCCTCCCAACTCCTTTCAAGTCTACCTCCCTTCTCAAATTCAGAGTCTCTCTTTTTGCTGTTGTCAAACATACATAAAAGAGTAAGTATATAAATACGACTCACTGAGTCCTTTCGGTATTCCCTGCATATGTTACATGCCAGGCTGACCATTTGCCACCGGGTAAATCATTAGCGCTCATCCCTAGGGCTCCTTTGCCACTCTCAGCTCTCTCAGCTCGCCTGTAGTTCTTGGTCTAGAGGTGGGCCCTGCTTGCCCTGTCCTTAATGCACACAACTGCTATAGTAACCATTTTCAAAATAAGCTCACTAAAACTCTCCATGGGCCCTAACAAATGAAAATCTCTGTCAGATTCACGTCTTTCTTCACACAAGCCTGCAACAGCCTCTCGGAAGCTCACCACTAATAGGTCACCCATTATTCCTTAGTAGTACTTTTTATACCAGTCCTGTGCTTCTGTAGAAAAATGCCTCCAGGAAAATAGAATGGCAACATTCCATGCATAGTTCATTTTCACTCAAAGTCTGTGAAGTAGTAACCTATGAAAGCAGTAACCTATGAATCACTCAGAACTCTAATTTCCTCAAAAAAGAAATATTTACAAAGGCTACATCATATAAAATGTGCAAAGTAACAGTCTCACATTTTTAACCTACGGTCGCCAAAAAATACTGTAATCTCCTGAACCAAAAGAAAAACAAAGCAATAACTCTTACCCAATGCATATGTCCAGACAACAACACGAAGTTGGTTCCCAATATTACCTTCTCTGTTGAAAAGGACTGAGCTTTAATACCCAATAAACAGAATTCACTTTCTCATTTGCTCTATGATAATCTGTAAAAGCTATAAAACAAGACTAAATAAATTCATCAATCTCCAAACTAAGATATATGAAGTGACCTGAAGACAAAGTGCACTTGGAGTAGCATCTGCATTTTCACACTATAGAACACCTATCGCAAAGGAGTGGTCACCTTCCCTCTCAACCCAGCAAGGGAGAAGTGGGGAGAATACTAGGCAGGGACGGCTGTCCAATGCCAAGTGTCACTGACATGAAGGCACACCACCTCCTGTATCCAAGAGGACAGCAGCTGTGTTTGGAGTGGACTAAATCATCTGTTTCTAAGGAAATCTGAAAAATTGTGAGTCTAGGTGGATTCTGCTAGCTTTGTGCACATAAGAACAAAGTGTAATGTAACTTCCCACTCATGCAAACAACCAGAGTCAAATTCAACAGTTTACAGACACACACACACACACACACACACACACACAAGCACATATACATCAAAATAGGTGGGGGGGGCTTCTTGAGAGAGATTTAGGGGGAGAATGAGAAGGTAAAGACGGTGAAATAACCAAAATTCAAAATACACGTGTATGAAACTGTCACAAAATAGGCCTTTTAAAGGAAGAAATAGGAGAGGATAAAACTGACACAGCAAGCACAGGCTACAGTTTGATATTCTGGGACCCCTATTTGGTTTTGGGCTATGCACACACCTCCAATCTTGTAATAATGCACTTGGAAGCCTGGTTCACTTACCTGCCAGTGCTGTACACACACATCACTCTCCAAACAACCTAGCAACCACAGAACTCCTTAACCTTGCATCAGGGTACACTACTCCCATTTCTAAGCAATAGTATTTGTTTCCCTACCCCTGGTAACCAACAAAGTTAAACAATTGCTACTGAAATATAATCCCAACATATCTAAGTATGAAGAACAGAAGGGCCAATGCGTGAATGCAGGAGAAGTGAGGCAACAAACACTGAGCCCTCACTAATACTACCTTACCATCTTATGCCTATGGGTAAGCAGAGGACTAAAATCAAGTTTATTATGGGGAGGAATGTACAATTGAGAAATTAAGCTATCAAGCTAAAGAGATAACCACCTAAACTACACCCCTTAATGATCAGCTTCTCACCTTTAACACCCTGTAGAAAGAGAGCCAATGCTGTGACCTGGAGCCCAGAGCATCTTTACTCATGTGACCCCATCAACTTTGACAGTGTACCTCTCTTTAATCCAAATAAAATCATCTTGCTTCTTTCGCAATTCTTTGTCAGTCCTTATCCTCAATTCTTTGTATAGTAATCCAAGAACCTGGAAACACAAGGTCCAAACACAACCACCACATATATATTTACAGAAATTCCACAATAAGACCCACTTTATTGTGTGCTAACCAAAACAATCAATTCAATGGGGCTTAGAAGAAGAAGCAAGTACAATGCCCCACGCCTGTAGTCCCAGTGGCCAGCAGTGACTACTTAGCAAGCCACCCTGTGTTACATTAGGCCCTATCTCAAAAGAGAGCAACCACAGTGTGCATACCAAGGTTATGAAGGTGTGTGTGAAAAGTTCCTTTTGTTTCACCTTGACTCTTCCTCCTCTATTATATAAAGTTGATACACTAGTATAAAAACATTCACTGTTTGGGAAAACACAAATGATCACACTTTATTCAATACAAGGCTAGACATGCTTTCTAGCAAATAAGAAGCATTAAACCATTTCATTTCAGTTACTTCAGTCTATAATTAGACAGTGCTCAAGGAATAATCTAGTTTTCTAGCAAAGAAATAATCTAGCAAAGAAAAAAACATAACATCCAGGATTACATGTGTCAAAAAACTAATTTAAAAACCATAAACACATTCATATAGGCTCATGAACATATCCACCCTCTGGAGTGAGTCAAGCTTGATAATACATATCTGTAATCCCAGTTCTGGGGCATCTCAAACACGAGGATCACAAGTTCAATGACAGCCTGAACTACTAAAGAAAGACCTCATGTCCTCCCATCACCCCAAAGAAAGCATCTTCTAAAGTCCACAGTATAAGGCATACCTAGGAGAAGACTGAACTGAAGAGGTTGACTAAACTTAAAGGTGAATGATACTCTCCAATATAAAATAAGTCAGTTTTCCTCTTTCCAAGGACTCAGAATTAATAGTATTCATCTAAACAGAAAATTTAAGAATCAAATTTTCTTATATCTTTCCACTGACCCAAACTACTAGAATAATTCTTCAACTAAACTTCACATGAAATTCTACCTTGGGTTTAATGTAATATATTTCAAACACTTAAGGAGACAAAAACAGCAGTGGACAGTAAAAGTAATGACCATACAGTTCTATTTGGGGGGGACAGGGCAGGAGGGGAGCGGTTCTCTTAAAACACAGAAAACACAGTCCATCATAAGGGGGAAGAACTTGAGGCAGGAACTGAAGCAGAGGCCATAAAGGACCTTAGGGAGAGGCTTGCTCCCTCTGGGCTGGCTCACCCTACTTCTATCTACAGCCCAGGCCCACCTGTCAGAGATGGCACCACACATAATGGGCTGGGCTCTCCTACGTCAATTAACAATTAAAAAGCCTCAAAGACATGCCCACGGACCTACCTAATAAAGCTATTCCTCAAGTGATGTTCCCCTCTTACCAGTGTGTCATGACAACCATCACACTGCCATCACACAACTATAATCTCAGTACTCAAGAATCAGAGAAAGGAAGACTACAAACAGGCAAAACATTTATACACATAAAATAACTCTTTAAAAACATTTTAAAAAGCAAAATTATAAATTAAATTTACTCAGGAGTAACTCATTAGTTTTGCTGTTTGTGGGTTTGTTGCTGTTAAAATACAGTCATTTAAGTATCCAGCCTCTTTGAATGTTTGAATTGCAGGTGTACACAACCCTGAGGGCCTGCCAAGCGCCATGCAAGAGGAACAACACAAGGCTTTAGAACTCAGAATGAGGTCCCCAGGTTACCACGATCCTGGGTGAGCCTCTGTGTGGCACAGCCCAGAGGACCATGTGTCCCGAGGACTTTGTGCTGTTATGGAGCTCTGCTCTGCTTGCAGCCTCTCATCCCTCTTAATGGAGGCTGAATAATACTCTACTCAATGACACCTTGACCAAAGAAGAAATAAAGAAAGAAATCAGAGACTTTTTAGAATTTAATGAAAATGAAGGCACAACATACCCAAATCTTTGGGACACAATGAAAGCAGTGCTAAGAGGAAAACTCATAGCCCTGAGTGCCTCCAAAAAGAAAATGGAGAGAGCATACACTAGCAGCTTAACGACACACCTAAAAGTCCTGGAACAAAAAGAAGCCAATTCACCCAGGAGGAGTAGAAGACAGGAAATCATCAAACTCAGGGCTGAAATCAATCAATTGGAAACAAAGAGAACCATACAAAGAATTAACGAATCCAGGAGCTGGTTCTTTGAGAAAATCAACAAGATAGATAAACCCTTAGCCAGACTGACCAAAGGGCACAGAGAAAGTATCCAAATTAACAAACTTAGAAATCAAAAGGGAGATATAACAACAGAAACTGAGGAAATCCAAAAAATCATCAGATCCTACTACAAGAGCCTATACTCAACACAACTGGAGAATCTGGAGGAAATGGACAATTTCCTTATCAGATACCAAATACCAAAATTAAATCAGGACCAAATAGATCATCTAAACAGTCCCATAACACCTAAAGAAATAGAAGGAGTCATAGAAAGTCTTCCAATCAAAAAAAGCACAGGACCAGATGGTTTCAGTGCAGAATTCTATCAGACCTTCAAAGAAGACTTAACACCAATACTCTTCAAACTATTCCACAAAATAGAAACAGAAGGAACACTACCCAATTCCTTCTACGAAGCCACAATTACGCTGATACCAAAACCACACAAAGATCCAACAAAGAAAGAGAACTTTAGACCAATTTCCCTTATGAACATCGATGCAAAAATACTCAAAAAAATTCTTGCCAACCGAATCCAAGAACACATCAAAATGATCATCCACCATGATCAAGTAGGCTTTATCCCGGGAATGCAGGGTTGGTTCAATATACGGAAATCCATCAATGCAATCCACTACATAAACAAACTCAAAGAAAAAAATCACATGGTCATTTCATTGGATGCTGAAAAAGCATTTGACAAAATTCAGCATCCTTTCATGCTTAAAGTCTTGGAAAAAACAGGAATTCAAGGCCCATACCTAAACATAGTAAAAGCAATATACAGCAAACTGGTAGCCAGCATCAAACTAAATGGAGAGAAACTTGAAGCAATCCCACTAATATCAGGGACTAGACAGGGCTGCCCCCTCTCTCCTTATCTTTTCAATATTGTACTTGAATCATATGAAAACTCTAAAGGGGCTTCTAGCCCCTCACTGGGCAGTATCTCTAACACTCACAATAATAGTGCTTGATCTCTTTCAGCCATTGCTGCTGGAGCAAATGTATGTATGTATGTATGTATGTATGTATGTATGTATGCATGTATATATGTATGTATGTATGTATGAAATGCTTGCAGCCTGTTTGCTAGAGCTTTGCCCTAACCATTCTAAGTGTGAATATGTATATGTCTGTCTACAGGTATGTATGTGTGTATATATGTATATATTTGTGTGTATGAAGTTATTGGACTCTGCCTTTTGTTTCATCCAGTCAGAGTATATGTCTGTGTGTGTGTGTGTGTGTGTGTGTGTGTGTGTGTGTGTAAGAGAGAGAGAGAGAGAGAGAGAGAGAGAGAGAATTTTATCTCTTTCCTTCTCTTTCTCACCAGTCCAAGGAGTTAGAGTTCATAGTTTTTCCACTGGCCACAGGGTAAGTTAAGCTTTGCTCCCTCAGATAAAAGTGCCGAGTAACTTCTTTAATTGCTGGCTCCCTTTGGCAGCAGCCCCTGTAAGTATCTAGATCTACCACTGTCAACAGCTCTAAGCACTGACCCACAACGGCTGCCTGCCTTAGATTAACCTTTAGTACCAAAAATCAAATATTCAACATGATATAGCTTTAACTTATAAAAATTAAAGTTAAAAAAATAAAAAATAAATAAATTAATTAAAGGTACTCTAAATTTTTAAATCTAATTTTATGCAATGTTGTGTTTATGGCTGTCATAATATCACATGTCTGTATTACTCCTCCATCTTTTTCCCCAAGCCTACACTGACTCCATAATGATACTCTCAGCTCCACTTTCTGCAAAAGGGACAGCACTGTGTATTTTGAATAAAGGAAGATCTGGCAGTAAATGCATCAACCTTCCTTCTCACATCACTCATCTCCTTGTATCTGCCTTTACATTGTGAGCTGGTCATCAATACTTACAGAGCTCATCATAAAAGCTGCTACAGTTATGAGGTGCTTTCACTATAATCTATATGGTACTCTAGATGACAGGCATATAGCAATCTTCATAATTCTGTAAACAGGAATTATTTTTATTTTATTACAGATAGAACTGAGTTGACAGGCAGTCATAAAGCAACAGACAGGCTCTAATACACCCAGAGGCACGTGGCTATGATTGGCATCCTCATCCCAACACCAGACGTTTCAGGAACCAAACTTCAACAGAACTAATGCTCCTCTCTCTCTCTCTCTCTCTCTCTCTCTCTCTCTCTCTCTCTCTCTCTCTCTCACACACACACACACACACACACACACACAAACACACACACACACACACTTCCCATCTACCTTATTGTGTTAGTATGAAGTTAGATATGTTACAAAGATAAGTTAAAAATCTACAAAGTGCAGCTCTATGGTTAAATCAGGCAGACAGCTCCCGAATTACTTTTCCAAGGAAAGGCATTTGACTGATGTCCTGAGGTAACGACCTCCCACACTTGGGACTTTGTCTACTTTACCTCTCACTCTCTCCTTCCCACCCATCACTACACTCCTCCATGTCTTAACATTCCTCCCCAAGAAGTCTTCAGGTCCAGTAAAAGAACCATCACTAATAATCTTGTTACCTTACTAATCTCTCCTCTCTACATTCTCAAAAGCCTCAAACTCATCAGCACTCCAGCTTCACAGAAACAGAGAGTCCCTCAGTGTGGACTACCAAGAGCCTCTCTCCCAACTCAACTCCTCAATGACCACCATAAACTCGGAACTGTTCTGAAAATCCACTGGAACAAGAATGATTTCACACATATGTCTTCAGGATCTACATCAGTTACATTTGAGATAAAAATTGTCTTCCCACTTTAGACACTTCTAGAAAGCTAGAATCATGTATTTGTTAAAGATGTATCTCATTTTGGAGGTGTCAATTTCAAAAAGTGTGCTACTGAAAATACCTATCACCAATGAATTTATAAGCATGAATCCTACAAAAACAAAAGGAAGAAAGAACCAACTATTTTATTACTCAGGAATGTCTTCAATGAAAACAAAATCTTTTACATGGCTTTGCTAATATTAATGAGAAATACTAATTACAAGACTTATAGCTGACTAGCTCACCATCTCAATGCCATTTAAAAATAAGAAATGAAAACGCACAAATACGTTACATAAAATATAAAAGACAAAAGAAATACCTCAAGTTCCACCAGAGCAGCAGTCACTGCATCTGTCGCAAGAGCGCCAGCCTGTAGCTTCTCAATTGCCTGTGAAACCAAGAGGAGACAGTATTCACCGTAGATACTGACAGCTTCTCAAACACACCATAAACTCTACAAAGGTGTAAAACATATTAGCCACTCAGTTAAAAGAGAAATTGGTACGAATTTCAACTCCACACTGACGCTGTGGCTGGAAGTTGTGGTTATATATATTGAGCTTCAGATGCTTTAAGGTACAAATTTCTCAGATTTAAGAAAATCAATGTTTTAGCCGGGCGGTGGTGGCGCAAGCCTGTAATCCCAGCACTCTGGGAGGCAGAGGCAGGCGGATTTCTGAGTTCAAGGCCAGCCTGGTCTACAGAGTGAGTTCCAGGGCAGCCAGGGCTATACAGAGAAACCTTGCCTCGAAAAAAAATCCAAAAAAGAAAAGAAAGAAAGAAAAGAAAAGCAATCAGACTGATTATCATTCTTAATATTACCCAATTTAAAACCACTCTAAGTTAGCCACCAAAGTCTAGGTATAAGGAGTGTGGTGAGTAAAAGAGCTTCACTCTCCACAGAGCATTCAAAATGTTATGGTCTGACTCACCCCACCCACCCCCAGCATAGCTGGAGCCATTTTGTTCCATGCCTGCCAGCTATTTCATATTGTTACTGTAATATGCCTGCTAATCATTGGCACAGAAAAATGACTTGACTCAGAGCAAGGTTATGGTAACCACATTCTGTTATGGTCTGTATGTTCTGAAGTTTGTTACTCTTAAGAAAGTTCACAAAGGTTCACTTAAAGGTCAACATGAAGAGTTATTTCTAAATGGCTGGAGTCAGGGCTGATCGTCAGCAGCACTCCCCCAGTCTTGACTGGTACTAGGGTGTGCATTCAATAAACCATCCCTGTCTGGCTGAGATTGGTGTTCAGGTGGTTTGTGGAGTGAATCCTAGACCACAGCATGCGGTGTGTTGGCCAGGAAGCGCCCTTCCCTCAAGCAGCCCTCAGTTACTGACAGTGAACACTCCTAAGCCACCTGGGCCCTCCATAGTAGGGAACACTTTTTCTGTACCTGCCCAGTTCTTTTTCCTTTTTCTTTGTTTGTTTAGTCTTATTTATGGTTCATTCTGGAGAGACCTGAGGTATAAAAACTAGATATAGTGTTTCCTTGGGTCTGAGGACAGAGGATGCTTTAACTCCTCTCGACTAGGTGGTTGGAATACAACCCACCTCTTTGGAGCTGAGCTTGGTCCAAGAAAGAGAATGCTGCACTGAAACTCGGTGGTGTCTGTTTTCTGTCTTCCAATTTCAGTCCATTTTTTTTTTTGGCGCCTCTCTCCTCTGTCTTTAACTCTTCATTATGGGATACATGGGTCCCTTTGGTGGGGTATCTGGGTCCCTTCTCACTCCCCAACTCTATTGATTGTCCTTACTGCACGGGTCTGTCTATGTTTGTCAGTTTATGTTTGTAGGTTTGTTTTGTTGCTTGATTATTGCTCTATGTTTCATATTCAAAGGAAAATTGGTTAAAACTTCATCTGCTAGCCATTTTCCCCTTGACTTACCTTTAACTCATTTTAAGGATTTTTAGGGAAAAAGCAGCCTGAATTGGGACAACAGAAACTGATAAACCTGGAGCCCTGCACCTGCAGCTGGGAGCCACTGCTGAGAAGGCCCTGCCGAGGGCAGCTTGTCTGTCTGTCTGTCTGTACAAGATGCTCTTCAAAGGGTCAGCAGCTCAACTTCTCTGGTAAGAAAACTGACAGCTATGAGACCTGGGTTCAGCAGGTTGCAAGGTGTTCCTCCCTTGAAATTACGCCTTGAACAGGTAAGAAAAATTTTGTCTTGTCTATTCTAAATATATAAATGTGTAAGGCCACTCCAAGTTTGTTTCTGTCTGCTCTTAAAATGTTTTTTTACTATGTTCTGTTAGTCTTGCTTATAGATTAACTGACTCATAAGTTATTGGGCATAGTTAAAAAAAATCTGTAACATCCTTAACAAAAGTTAGCTTAAAACTGGTAACTCAAGGTGGGAGCCATTCTGGGCAACAACACGGGGCACGCTGTAAGCAAGGTCTCTAAAGACATTTTTAAATTAGAATATTTCAAAGGAGTTCCTGACCTTAAAACCAACTTATAAGAGATAAGATTTAAAATGTTTCTTTCTTTAATGAAGTATTAAAGCTCCACCTTTATGTATTCCTATACAAGAACTTTATGATGCGCTTGATATTGATTTTTAAAACACTGGATTATTTTTTTTTAAAAAATTTAAAATTGGTTTTGTCTTCTAAGAATTATGGTTATGCTCTGATCTATGTCTTCATTCTTTAAAAAGATAATTTATTTTTCCTAAAAATAATTTATTAAAAAGATAATTTATTTGTTTTACAAACGAAGCTTTAAAAAATTATAATCACATATTTAAAGCCATAGGATATTTTAAATTTTTTTAACTATTTTATTGGAATGTCTTTATTAATAAATGATAGTTACAATAAAAGAGTAAATTTTAATGAAAATAACAATAATGATGATGGAAACTATAATGACTTTAGAAACTATACTAGACAACAGCAATCAAACTATGGACACATGAAGGGGGACAATTTTGATTGAAGCAGCTCAGGCAGTCCCTATGGGGGTAACTTTGGATCTGATGGTGGACATGGTACCAGAAGATTTTAAAATAAAACACAAACAGGTTACAGTTCTCAGCGGGAGAGAGAACAGGTGTCAGGAAAGCTGTAGGTCACTTTGAGACAGTCATCCCAAATGCATTAGAGGAACTGTTAATGTCTGCCACAGAAGGAACAAGGATCCAGTCAGAAAAGTCACTGCAGCTTAAGCAGAAAACCCTTCTCTTTAAGGACTATCATAGCCACAGTTTGCACAAAATACAACTTTACACTAATACAACGATGTCAATTAGATACAGATTCCTGAGGTTTTTTATCTGTTATAACTTTGATGTTTCTTTCCATTATATCAAATATATTGCTTTGTAAATTATAGTAATAATACTAGGAATAAAAAAAAATTAAGGAATTTATTAGCTTAACATTTTTGGAGGTATAAGAATCACTGGCCTGTGGCATCACCCCCATACCTTTCGCTTCCACTGAGCTCCAGCAAGGCTCCAGCAGCCTGCTCCCGTCAGGCCAACAAGCCAAGTCCGCTCAACCACGGCCTGGCCATTTTACCACCATGTTAACCTTTTTCTTTCCTGACACTGGCTTCAGCTTAACTAATCATACAGCAAACTTATATTCTAGAATTATATACCACCTAAAGGTCAGAAAAGTTCCTAGCCTCCTTATGAAATATGTTTATGGAATATGTTTATAGGTCTAAACTTTTTTTTAATACTAGAAGAGCTTCAATTCAAAACTGTAACTTTAATCTCAGGTACGAGGCTAAGGCAAGAAGAATGCATGAGTTCTGAATCCAAGCCCAGCCTGGACCTCAAGAAGAGCAAATGATGCATATTAATTTAAAAAGAAGAATCCACAGGTGGAAATATTCATTTTCAAAAATATTCTTGATACTATAATGTCTTCTTATATCAGAATACTCTTTTGTAATACATTCTAGAGAGGTAACAGTCTGTAAAAGTTACCTTTCTTGGGCCTAAACTTAGAGGAAAAAAGAAAAAAGAAAAATTGGCTTTTTAATGAATTATTAAAACTCTAATTATCAAAGACAAAGCCCAAAAATTAACAATGTATTTCTAATTAAACTTTTTTGTTATTGTTCTTTATTGTACACTTTATGAGTATTTCGCTGGACTGTCTGGAAGGGTGCTACATATGGCTGGTGCCCTTAGAAGTCAGGGAGGAGCAGCCGGGCAGTGGTGGCGCACACCTATAATCCCAGCACTCTGGGAGGCAAAGGCGGGTAGATTTCTGAGTTCAAGGCCAGCTTGGTGTCTACAGAGTAAGTTCCAGGACAGCCAGGGCTATACAGAGAAACCCTGTCTCGGAAAAAAAAAAAAAAAAAAAACAAATAAAAAGTTAAAAAAAAAAAAAAAAGTCAGAGAGGATATCAGATTCCCCCAGAACTGGAGTTACAGATAGTTCTAAGTATACACATAGGTTCTGAAAACTGAACCAAGGCTTTCTCCAAAGGCAGCAAGTGCTCTTACCCACTGAACTATTGCCCCAGCCCCAGACACATAACCAAAATTTGAAGACAGTAATTCACACCAGCTGTGGTGGCACATGCCTTTAATTCTAGCACACAGAGGCGAGGGCAGGAAGATATCTGTGAGCTCGAGGCCAGCCTAACAGTCCACATAGTGGCACAGTGAGTTCCAGGTCAACCAGGGCTATGTAGAGAGATCCTGTCTCAAAAGAAAGAAAAAAGAAGGTAACCCTGTGGCTAGAGAGTCTCAGTGACTAAGAGCCCCTGTTGCCCGTGCTCTTACAGAGGATCCACATGGCAGCTTAAATCCATTTCAAAGTCCAGTCCCTGGGACTCTAATACCTTCTTCTAACTTCCCAGGGCAGCAAGCATGCATGTGGTATTTACACATAAGTGCAGACAAAACACTCATACACATAATATAATAAATAAATATAGACAAGAAAGTAACTCATTAGATAAGTTAAAGACGATTACAGGTCAAAATAGATTAAATTTATAGGACTAAAGCTGTAGAAAAATAAACATTTCTTTCCAGATAATTGAAAAGATTTCATACTTGAAAAATATATGGAAATATTTAAGGATAGCTCTATCTCTATCTCTCTCTGTCTCTGTCTGTCTCTGTCTCTCTCTGTCTCTGTCTGTGTGTGTGTGTGTGTGTGTGTGTGTGTGTATGTACTATATAAAATCCCTATGTGTGTGTATACTATATAAAAACCCTATAACAAAATACTCAAAATTTATGGTAATCCACTAATAAGAAAAAGCTCATATCTCTGATAAAGTGTCATTCTTATAAATGGCATTTAAATATAAATAAAAGAAAAAATACCCATATATAATTAACATTCTGTACATGTAAAAAGTGATGAAAAGTTTGCCTACAAAACTCTATAATAGGGATCAAAATAAAAAACAAATGTTTTTTCTGAATTCATCTCTGCCCCCAAACTAAGTGGTCAACAATGGATCAAACCTCAGAAGTCAAAGGTGCAGAACGCTGCAGTGAGCAGAAGGGCAGAGCTCACTACAGGAGGAAAACGGGCATTTGCTCCTCCCACGCTGAAAAGCAGGGCAGGGCCCAAGACCATCTGAGAAAAGACCACTCTTCCTTCCTTCTTTCTTTCTTTCTTTCCTTATTTCTTTCTTTCTTCCTTCCTTCCTTTCTTTTTTTTAAATGACTTCCCATCAGAAAACATATTGAAGAAAGAAAAGGCACTGACCTTATTAGCAAGAACAGTTTTTTCCACCTTCCCATTGAGTTCAGTCATTGTGGAAATGCATAAACGGACATTAAACATTAAAAGCTACATGTGCCCATAAGTACAAAAGCACAGACTTCAGAAGGAGAGGAAAAAGCTAGGCAACAGTCAATAAATAAAACGCACAGACCAAAGAGAACTGAGGCCCGGCAAATATGAGTAAAATGACTTTGGGAACCAGCCAGACCTCACTAGGAATAAAATTTAAACCTCTAAATCTCAAGGTACAGTTAGTTCCGTGTGTAAATCACAAGCATTACGCTCGCTCTGCTCATACCTTCTGACAAGCCCGTTTGCATACATGCTTATATTCCTTGGCTTTGGACTCTGAATGATAGCCTGCACCTACAACAGGAAAACAAAAACCAAGTGTTAGTCACTGCTGAACTCCCAGGGACCCCGCAGATGAGAAGAGCGTCCACGCAGACACAATCCCAGTGCCTCAGCTGTATGGGATTCTCAATGCTAACACTTGATATCATGCTTTTCTCCCTATTCTAAAAATTATCCTGTCTGATCACCTAAAACCAGCTCCTGTCCCCAAAGAGCCTTCAGAGGATCACTCCATATTCCCTTTCAAGAACTCTACCAGGACCAGAGATGCCTGCAGCAAGCCAGAGAACTTAACCTGAATTTTAGTTCAGAGATATATGTGGTAAGAGAGAACCAACTCCCACAGGCTGTCCTCTCATTTTCCTATGTGTACTGATCTTCATAACTGTCCTATGGCACTGCGCTCCACCATCATTACCACACAAGTTAAATAAATAACCAAATAGCCAGGCGATGGTGGCGCACGCCTTTAATTCCAGCACTTGGGAGGCAGAGATAGGCAGATTTCTGAGTTCCATGACAGCCTGGTCTACACAGAGAAACCTTCTCTTGAAAAACGAAAAAGATAGATAGATAGATAGATAGATAGATAGATAGATAGATAGATAGATAGATAGATAGATAGATAGACAGACAGACAGACAGACAAATAAATAGATAAATGTACCTTTTTTTAATTAAAAACAAAAAGCAACTACTAAGTTCAGGAGCTCCTTTGGTATGGAGCTGAAAAGGCAGGTGATGGTGCCAGGAGCAAGAACCTTGAAGTCCCTCTCTACTGATCTTCTAAAAGACCCTCCATTCAGGAAATTACTATCTAGAATCTAAAGTTCTCAGGAACTCATGACTCCAAAAGTCCTGACACTGTTTTTTTAACAAATACTAAGAAAGTTACTTAACAGTTTGGCTCCAAATAAACTACTTTCCTTGAGAAATTTCTTAGAACTAGAGAGATGGCTCGGTGGTTAAGAGCACTTGTTGCTCTTCCAGGGAAACCTGGTTCAGTTTCTGGGACCCACATCAGTCAAGTTAATAAATAAATAAGTAAACAACTATTTTATTATTTTGATGCCTTGCCTGTGTATCTGCCCATATGTGTATATTCATGCAGGTGCCAAGGAAAACAAAAGAAAGTATCCCAATCCCAGGAGCTAGAATTCCATGTGACTGTGAGTAGCTCAACACCAATGCTGGGATTTGAACTTGGGTCCTCATGAAGAGCAAGAACTTTCTGATTTTTTTTAAATGTATGCATTTTTATTTTATGTGTATGGGTGTCTTGCCTGCATTAATGTCTGTCTATCACTTACGTTTAATGTCCTAAGAAGCCAGAAAAGGGCGCTGGATCCCTCTGAACTGGAATTACCCACTATGTAGGTGCTGGGAATAGAACTCTGCTCCAGTGCTCTTCTTAATGAACCCTCTCTCAAGTCCCTTATTTTTAATTAAAGGGGCTCAACTCAGGGGGTGGGAGCAGAAGGAGGAAGGGGAGCAAGATAAGGAGGAGGAGAAACAAGATTCAACTCTTGAAGACTAGGATTCTAACTAAAGTTCTTTACTTTGACTCTCCTCCTCCATGAGACTCCACAGAGGTCAAAGCTAAGGAAGGTTAAGTTCTATGTCCAAGCCTCACAACTCTCCTGTGAGCCTAGCAGAACCATAACATAATTTTCCTCAAGACTGAGAAAAAACTGACCCACAAATAGTATCACAGGGAGCTGGAACAACAGAAACAATGCTAAGCACCTCCAGTCCCTCAGGCCCAAAGAGTAATTCTGTTTCATGAGAGAAAGTTTACACAGCCTCTATCAGTCTTTCTCAAACGTGTCTTCATTGTTCTCTAAAACCCAAGTTCTCTAAAAACAGTGGAAAAATAAAAATCAAGTATTAGAAAACAGAACCATATGACCCAACTAAACCATTTCTAGCTATACATACCCAAAGGCCTTTATATGTGTTCTTAAGATATGCCTTATTACAGACATACTTGCATATCCATATTCACTGACACTCTATTCATAGGAAATGGAATCAATCTAGATACTCCAATAACTAGCAAATGGATAATAAAATGGGGTACAATGGAATATTCCCTAACTGTAAATAAGAATAAAATCATGAAATTTTCAGGCAAATGGATGAAACTGAAAAATTAGCCTGAGGGAGGTCACCGGGCCCAAAAAGACAAACACTGTATATTCTCTCTCATACATAGATCCTTGCTTCAAATCTTTTACTTTGTGTTTTTAACCTAGAGAAGTCACTCAGGGAGAAGGGATATCAAAATACAGGTGAAATGAAACATTCAGAGGTAGAATACTGAGTGTAGAGAAATGTCAAGCAGATAGTAGGGTAAAGTGGACAGGAAAACAAGGAGAAAAGCTAATACAAATGAAGAGTGCAAGAAGGAGCAGACTATGATCTTACTATGCGAATACTGATCCATAATAGAGCAGAACACGAGATCTGAACAAGGGAACAGGTAGAACGAGGAGCTAAAGGTTGAAGAGGGGATGGAGTGCAGGGTAGGTTAACCAAAAGCAAGAATGTATGAAGAAGCATCATGATTTTGTAACCCCATTATTTTGTAAGTTAATTCAAATACATTTAAGTTTTTCTTTAAAAAAAAAGTTTGAATGACAGTACCCCACATGGGTGCACCAAGGTTGCTCCCAAAAGATGGGTTATTAAATGAAATAGCTTTGTCGTGTACATGTTATCTACCAAGGAGTTATTGGCCATGTGGCCCCAGAAGCACCCAAAACAATACCGACTATTGCCTTTGTTCCTGGCTGCCCACCATAACTACTTGGTAATACCTAATGGCTGAAGACACCTCACACCTCAGTTCTGGGACATAAGAATCAATCTTGAATCTATCAGGAAACTCTTTCCTTACCAGCTAGCTTTCATGATGCTAAAAAGTGCTAGAGGAGAAGAGACATCAGTAATGTCCTGAACCCTGAATGCTAGAATACAAACCTTCTGGGGACCATGTATCCACCTGTGCAGCCGTGGAAAGACTGCTCATGGTATAACCACCTACTCTCTTGATTAGATCTGAGATCTGCTACACAGGAGAGGGTACTATTACAGTCAGAATCCATAACTAGTGAGGTCATAAGCCCTACAAGAGAACCTATCTATGTTGCCTTACTAAATTAGCATTTTGCCAAACTGCTCTCTACCCATGTATCCATACGCGTGTGCTATTCTCAACTGGGTCAGAGAATCCTCTTACTGAACCAGACTCAAACAGACTCAAACTTCCACAGTGCTGAGAACAAGTAACAAGAGAATAGGCCGTCAGTGTGAGTGCTCAGACACAAATGGAACATACTTATTAACTACCACTCCCAGCCCCTGTAAGGCTCAGAGAACATCAATGCAAGAGCAGAAAGAATGTAAGGGACTGAGGATGAGAGAAATGCTGTAAAATGCTGTCCCCTAGACTTGGAAAGGCTATTACATACACAAAATCACAGCAGTTGTGGTTACACAAGACCTACACAGGATCAAACCATCTAAAACAAAGAAACAAAAAAACTCCAGCATGGAGGTAAGAGTGGCTCCTGACGGCTGGTGAAAAATTACAGTCACTATTCCTAAGGGTGATGGCTGCTCAAAGGTTGCCCCAACCCCAGTAAATGACCCTTGGATATGTGGGCACCATTAAATGGAATCAGTTATTTTAAAAGAAAAAAAGTAAGACAGAAAGTTGGAAGGAGATGTGTTGGCGGCATTGAGGAGAGATAGAGGGAAGAACTGCAGAAGATAGGATCAACTTTTCAGAGAATTTCAGAGAAACTTTTTCAAAGAATTGTTTAAAAGTTAACAAGAAAAGCCAGCAGGAGTTATCATTAGAATATCAGAAATGCTGTAGTCTACACTAATAGATGCAGTCCTATGGGGTGGAGCATGTGATCGTAGGTCTGCTGTGTCGCATCTCTGGGGCCCCAATCTCTCAACAATATTTCCTAAGTCTTGAGATATTACTGCCAAATAAGCTTAGTATGTAAATTCTTCTGAGGAGAATAAAGAAAATTGGGGCTCAGCACGTCCCCAACTGATCTGCAGATTCTGGTTAATGCTTGCTCAGTTCTTTTGACAAAGGAAAGAGAGACGGGCTCAGCGTGCAGGGCACTCCCATGCAATAGCACACGGCAAAAACATAATTGCACTATTATGTTTGCACTGTGTGAATTATTGCAAGTGACAATGGCATTAACTATGCAGACATAATTCTCTGCTTTTTTATTTTTAGATTAAAGGTTAGGGCTGAAAGATGGCTCCATGGTTGGCTGCATGTACCACTCTCGCAAAGGAGCCCAGCTCAGTTCCCACACTAGGTGCATTAGATCCACCTGTAACTCCTGTTGCTGAGGATCTAAGACCCTCTTCTGGCCTCTCTGGGCACCTGTACTTACATGCATATATTTAAATATAAAATATTCTATCAAAAACTTAAAAGTGGCTACTTTGTTTTGGCTTCCCTCCCCACTTTGGCTGGCAGGTTGGTTAGTTGTTTGGTTGGTTTGGATTTTTCAGGGTGGCTCCAGTTGGCACCTAGGCTGGTCTCAAACTCACAGTACTCCTCCTGCCACAGCTTCCCAAGGGCTGAGATGGCATGTGCCCCATACACAGTTGACGGTTTCATTATTATTGGTATCAGGTTAGCCAATGACTAGCTAGATGAAAGCAAAACTCTCTAATCAAATAAGACCAATGCTGGACAAAACAGTTGTTCATTATTTGAAAAATATCATCTTTTAAATATGTAAATATGTGAAATAGACACTTTGTAACAACAAACTATTTGAATTTCTAGTATCTTTGACCCTGCCACCCTGAATTTATCCATCTCTGCTGGTGAAGCAGGGGCAAGTGTGACCAGTACTTGAAAGGGAGAAGCAGAGGTTGTCCTTGATCACACAATTTCCTGTCATAAGTCAGCTTGCGCCCTATTATTTCTGGCCTCTACCTACCACAGCCTTTAGCTGGGGGATGTTATCTTCAAGTATGTATCTGAAAGAACAACAGAATCATGACAGTCCAAAAAAAAAAAAAAAAGCAAAGTTGTCCAAGCAATCTAACGCTGTTAAGGTTTGTCCAAGTTCTTGTACTTTTTCCCAATAACTTTAAAGACCATTAACTCACCAATACTATGGCCACATTGTTGACATGGTGCTCCAGGGATGATAATGAAGCAGAGATCCAAAATCAGGAGTTAGTCCTGGGTCTGTTTTAACTGAGTAATTCCCATCACTTGCCTCATGAATCCTTTTCTTTCTTTATCTGTGTGTGTGCATGCACACGCACGTGTATGGAGGTACCCATGAGTACCAGCGTTCGGAGCTACCTGATGTGATTGCTGGAAATGGAACTCAGGTCCTCTGAGAGCAGCAAGGGCTCTTAACCACTGAGCCATCTCTCCAGCCCCCATCTCCCTTTGTAAAAGTACCTACCTGGATAGGGAATCAGGAGGAGATGGGATGGGAAAACAGAAGAGACAAAAGAAAAGGGAATTAGCCAGTTTAGTAGCCCATGCCAAGACAGGACACTCAAAACTATGAGGTAAACCAGTGGTACATAACAAGATTCAATCTTGAAGCTAAGCTATAGATCTATATATGGTGGCTCATGTCTGCAGTATCAGTGCTAAAAAGTTAAGCTGGAGAACTGAGTTCCAGGCCAACTTAGGCTACAAAAACTGAGTTCTGGGCCAGCCTAGGATAGAATGAAACCATATCTTAAAATAAAAGCAATGGAGGGAGGGGAGAACTAGCTGGCTCAGTTGGTAAAGTACCTGTGGCAAGCCTGGCAGGCTGGGCTGGCTCCCCAGGAACACATGGAAAAGTAGAAGGAGAAAACCATCTCCACATTGCTGTCCTCTGACCTCTGTACACGCACCCCAGCACAGACACCCCCACACACATATGCACACACAATAATAATGAATAATTTTTAAGAATTAAATAAAAAGGCAAAGACTGATGATATACCTCTATGACCAGGCAATCACCCAGTGCACAAAAGGCCCTATAGCAAATCCCAGGAGAAAAACAGGGTATGACTGATGGGTGGGGGAGGGTGGGAAGGAGGTAGGGCGGGGGGGACTGAAAGAGACAGACAAAAAATTTAAACTTCCTGTATTTTGTGTTTGATAATCCCTCTGGAATAGGTTCCATGGGACTTGCAAGTTGTCCAGTGTAAAATTAGCCCATGGTTAATGACTAGACAAGATATTAGCTTCATGATAAATAAGTCTACTCTGGGCAAAGCTAAGAGGGGACTTGCTATTTTTTTCTCTGCAGATGTCATGGAGTTTACAATGCAAGAAAATTAATACTGCCCAAAAGTAAAGACTTGCCCTCAAAGCCACATCTCCTCAAAGATGGCAGATCCAGGAGGTAAAGCTTTACTGTGTCCTCATGGCCCTCTTAAGTGGACAAATCCCAGGATGAGACGGTGGGTTTATGAGGCCAGCTCAGCAGAATAACTGGAGTCATTTAAACTACTCAGTCTCTGGTCCTGAGGTTCTTCACTTTTTTCCAAGACAGGGTTTCTCTGTGTAGCCCTGGAACTCGCTCTGTAAACTAGGTTGGCCTCGAACTCAGAAATCTGCCTGCCTCTGTCTCCCAAGTGCTGAGATTAAAGGCATGTGCCACCACCGCTCGGCTGGTTCTTCACTTATAATACTGGGAAAATACAGGCTGGTAAAATGATCTACTTCAAAATATAATTCTTTTATTTTTACATCCATCATTTATTTTGTGTATGTGTAGATATGTGCATGCAAGCACACACACAGAAGCAGACATATGTAGAGGTATCAAGTTCTCAGGAGATAACTTGAAGAAATCGGCTCACTCACCACGTGGATTCCAAGGATCAAACTTAGGGTTCCAGCTAAGTGCCTTTACCACTAAGTGATCTCTCACCATTACCAAAATATACTTCTTTAGCATATGATAAGATGGCATTCAGGAGGACTGCAGACAGAGGACTAGAGGGAAGGAGGCCTGTACTATATAAGACAACTATATCACTATATGAGCAGGATTCCTCAGGAGACCACCATTCTGGCTTCCTTATATCTAGTAAAAATCCTATCAAATTATCCCTGTCAAAAGATTGCCATAGGATGACAGACTTCTGATGAGTGTAACCTGAAAAATCATCTTTATATAAGACAACATCTGTTCACAATTTATTTCTTCTTTTTCTCCTCTCATAACCTGTCACCACCTCTCTGACAGTGATCTCAAGCTGCTCTTTCTGTAGCCTAAAAGATGTCAACCATCTGGCCCTGTCTTTGAGTCTCAAAAGACAGTACACATATGCATGGTAATAAGACAGTACACATATGCATGGTAATAAGACAGTACACATATGCATGGTAATAAGACAGTACACATATGCAAGGTAATAAAACAGTACACATATGCATGGTAATAAGACAGTACACATATGCATGGTAATAAGACAGTACACATATGCATGGTAATAAGACAGTACACATATGCATGGTAATAAGTTTGCTAGTTTTTCTCCCATTAATCTTTAAATTGTTGGTTCACTTCATAAAGAATCACTGAATCTGTAAAGAGCAAAGAGAAGCTAAAGCAGTCTTACCAAGCTGAACTGTGAGCTGTCAGGATGGCTCAGTGGGTAAGGGGACTTGCCACAAAGACTAATGACCTGAGCTCAACTCCCCAGGACCTACACGGGACAGAAACCTGACCCCCGTAAGTAACTCTCTGACTTCCATAAATGTGCATGGTGCTCATGCCTAGACACAGAAACAGATATACATGTTACAAGATATTTGATTATTATACAAAGAAAATCTAATTGTTACCAAAATATAAAAACTTAAATAGATATCAGATGCAGTTAAATGTGTCCCTAAAAGTCTCGATAGATAAGAATGCTAAAGAATGAACCGTTCCTGCCTGTTTTAAGGTAAGTTGCTTGGAAGAGGTCTTCTGGTCTCTGTTCTATGATCCCAGGCAATGTCACTTACATAGCCTTGAGCTACCCCACCATAAACGTGAAATGGTTGGGGAGAAGGAGGTACTGACGTGGTTTGAAGCCACTCCCACCCCTACCATGACAGTGACCTAGTTATGGCTGCCAAGGGTGAAGGGGAGGAGCTAAAGACTTTTATCATGAAAAGCCCTCATAGAAGAAATTTCAGGTAAGTAAAAGAATTTTCTCTTTGGGCTTGCAGAAACAACCAAGAAGCAACTGACAGGATATAGGGGGAAAAAAGTATTCTAGAAAAGAGAGTTAAGGAGCGCTCCTGGCTTTGGAGGAGCTAAAGAGGAAGATGGACTAGCTTGGGTAGATTGACACAGATAGAAAGAGATTTTTTTTTAAAAGATAGATTTATTTATTTATTTATTTATTTATTTATTTATTTATTTATTTATAATATGTGAGTACACTGTAGTTGTCTTTTGATACCAGAAGAGGGCATCAGATCTCATTACAGATGGATGTGAGCCACCATGTGGGTACTGGGATTTGAACTCAGGACCGTTGGAAGAGTAAATGGTGCTCTTACCCACGGAACCATCTCACCAGCCCAAGAAAGAGATTTCTAAAGACCTAGAATTTTAACTGTAGAATCAGGCTTATAAATAGATATTTTGTATGTAGTTAAGAAAATAAAATTACCTTTCTGAGGTGGCAGGTTTACCTCAGTTTATGCCTCCAGGGTCTTTATTAGTATTCAATTAAAATTGATTACCAATTTAATATTAAATATTAGTTCAATTTAAATGGATGTTATACATACATGAATGAATATTTTAAAAAGGCTGAATGTTAAAAAAAAGACTGAGTATATATTGTAATTGTACTGTAAGACAGCCATTTTCTACAATCAGGCCTAAAAGAATTTTTCAGTAGCATTATTCTATAAAACATAACTAGAATTAAATATTTACTTTGCTTTCAAGCCAGATATAGTGGTACACACCTTTAATCCCAGCACTTGAGAGGCAGAAGCAGAGGCAGGTGTATCTCTGTGAATGCAGTCAGCCTGGTCTACAGAGAGAGTTCCAGGACAGCCAGGACTATATAGAGACACCCTGTGTGAGGGTAAAAAGCAACAATAAAGCAAATGATGGATGGATGGATGGATGGATGGATGGATGGATGGACGGACGGACGGATGGATGGAATTTCAAGATTATTTGGGTTTTAACATATTGATCTAGACATACGTATGGTGTGTTATGTAAGGTAAAGGGAAATAAGGAAGACATCGGAATAAGTGACTTTGCAGCTGAGATGTAGAAAAGGCCTTCACTCCATTAACAGCTAACGAGCTCCTCTGGCAGATTACAAAGTACAGTCCTCACTGTTCTTCAAATCAAGAAAAGGAAAATCTTATTTTCCTTTCCATTCCACCTCACCTGCAAGGCCTTACCTGCGTGCACCAGCACAAAGCCCCCTCGTTTCTCCTCACAGGGCTGCTGTGTTTCTAACTCCTTGACTGTTACTTTAGCTGCAGATGCCTGAGATGATTTGGAAAGCAGTCCTTCTCCAGAACTCATCCCCTTCTCCATGGTCATTCTCCAAGATTATCATCTTCTATCAGGAGAAGAGCATCCTTCCATCCAACTGCATAGAAGGAGTCACCCTGGAGAAGAACAGCACAAGATTACCTCCATTTCTCCTACCAACATGCCCATTACTTACAAAAGTATACACACATATTTTGCAAAATAGATATTTAAGATTATTGAACTGGATAATAACAACACAAAATGAAAAGTTTACAACTTAAATCTCTGCCCAGAAACAGTACTTGTCTGAAGAAACAGAAACAAAACAATTTACTATAAGATCTAATCCTGTCTGGGTGTGGCGGCACACACCCTAACCAGAGCTTGAGAGGAAGGATTGAGTTTGAGGTTCGTGTGTTCTGTTTAGTCAGTTTCAGCAACTCGGGGTTACTAGTGAAATCCTGTCTTTTAAAACAAACAAATACTACAAGAAAAAAAGCTGAAGTAGTCTAAATTTTGTCTTCCTATTAGCCAGGGTGAAGTCAGCCAACATAGTGTAACTATCACTATTTCCCCCTGCAAACTGATCTCTGGGACATTTTGGAATCACAAGCACTGCTTGTACACTAAACACTGATACAAAATCATAGCTTTCTGCTTAAAGAAAGCAGCAAATCCATACCTAGATATGAAGGAGTTTTAAATTTGTATGTATTAGTATTGCATGTGTACGTAATGGCAGGGCAGAGGGCAGAGGACAACACTGTGGAGTCTGTTCTCACCTACCATCTCTCCAAGGGTTCCGGGGATCAAAGGCGGTTGCCAGACTGCACTGTTACAGCTGAGGCTTCTCATCAGCTAGCATTTGTGTTACCTGTTTGCTGGCCCAGGATCTCACTACGTGGTTTAAGCTGGCCCGAACTACCTACCTCATGACTTGCCTACCACAGCCTCCTGAGGGCCAGGCGTACAGAGCAGCACCACTGTTCCCACAAAGAATCTCTCTCCAGATTATCATCAGTTCAAGGCTGCTCAATGCAATAGTATATTAAGCATAAATGCTAACAAAGTTATGTCTAAACCAAGAAATTAAACAAGCACTCCTTCAAATAGCTGTCAGCATGAAAAGCATGAAGTTCTGCACAGGTCAGTAATGAGATTAAAATGTATTAAATAAACTTTCAAGCAACCTATGCTTGAACTTTGTTCCTAATTTTTTCCATGCATTACACACTCAAAACATTAAACAATCCAGGCTCAATACAACAAAAAAGTCAGAGTACATTCAAAATTAAAAAAAAACAAACTTTAAAGTAGCATTGAGCCAGGCGTGGTGGCGCACACCTTTAATAATCCCAGCACTAGGGAGGCAGAGGCAGGCGGATTTCTGAGTTCCAGGCCAGCCTGGTCTACAGAGTGAGTTCCAGGACAGCCAGGGCTATGCAGAGAAACCCTGTCTCAAAAAAACTATAAATAAATAAATAAATAAATAAATAAATAAATAAATAAATAGACAAACTAAAAAGTAACAATGAGATTTAAAGAAAATATGACAGTGAAATAGTCAAAACTTTTTAAAGGATAACATTAAGCAAAAATATTCAGTTCATATTAAATTGAAATGGAAGAGGGTCAGGTTTGGTGGCATGTATCTATAATTCTAGAATATATAAGGCTGAGACAGAAGGGTCACAAATTCAAGGTCAACAGGTGCTACACAGTTAGAACCTGACCTATAAATAAATTAACTCAATTCAATTAAAAGCAGCCACCACAAAGAATGAAGAAGTTCTAGATAAGCATACGTGGAAATCTCATAAACATCTGGCTAGAAAGTTATTTTTAACTCAGAAGCTTGTGGCCATCCTTGTCTATACAATGAGTTCTAGAACAGCTTGACCAGTATGAGACACTGAAGAGGGAAGCCTTTGGGGGGTGGGAGTGAGGCAATTGGCAGGAATCTGACATTGGCCAAGGACAAGGAAAAGGGCTTCCAGCAGGAATCAGACATTAGGGCGTGACGAGGAAGTAAACTCAGGCAGGAATTTTAATCTTAGGGTGGAACAAAAGAAGTAGACGTCAAGCAAGAATATGATTTGGGGCTTGGGCAAGGAAGTGGGCTCAGATATTTCGGTTATTCTGACAAGCCCTTGGAAACAACTGTCAAGGGAGTGCTCACTAGACTTAGCTTATAGTCTGGCTTGTTCCTCACTGTACCCCTCACCCTTAATACCTGCACGTAATTAAAATGGTATTAAAGCAGAATGGGAAAAAAATAAACCTGCCTCAGTCTCAGAACTGACTGGGGTCATGCTACAATGTTGTCTAATTGTCTTTTTTCTTTTTAATCCTCACTCCTGCTCTGGAGAATGACTGAGCAGGCTTGGTCATTCTCAAAAAAAAGGGGGGAAATGTATGCAAAGAAACATATGCTGAGGCTGGAGAGATGGCTCAATGGTTAAGAGCACCGACTGCTCTTCCGAAGGTCCTGAGTTCAAATCCCAGCAACCACATGGTGGCTCACAAACTATCCGTAATGAGAACTGACACCCTCTTCTGGAGTATCTGAAGACAGCTACAGTGTACTTACATATAATAATAAATAAATAAATCTTTAAAAAAAAAAAAAGAAAAGAAACATATGCTGTATTACCTGGAAGGAAGAAGTAATTATATATGCAAAGTATGCATCTAGATAGATATAACAAAAAACAATACAATAATTTTACTGAAAGGATATTTAGATTTAGGACAGGGTGGACGTTAGTAACATCACCATTTTAATTTAAAACAGTTGAATGCATCACATAGCACATTCACACACACATGCATGCGTGCATACATCATGGCTAACCTTGGCTCTACCTCATCTGTAATAACTAAAGCCCAAGCAGAATGGCTTTCTCAGCTGGCTCATTTAAGGTGGGAAGACCTCCCCTAAATCCAGGCCACTCCTTCTGGTAGCAGCCCACATACGAAGACGTGAACGGAAGCTTTCCCCTTTTCCCTGCTTGGCAAGTTCATTTTTACCACTAAGGCATTTATTCCTTCACTGGTATTAGAACCAACTTGAGGATTCCAGCTGAGATAGTCACCTCTTGGACTAAAAGACTATATCAGATTTTTGGCCTTTCCTTTAAGAGACAGCCATTGTTGGACTAGTGGAACCACAGCCTGGAATGGACACTAATAAATCCCCTTTAATAAACATATGTGTATGTGTATATATACATACATATATTCACCTATATAAATGTCTATATGTTCTATCAGTTCTGTTCCTTTAGATAGCCTTAAGCACTAGTTAATGAGCTAAGTCCACGATCCAATATAAGAGATTCCACTTAAAAATTGATGTAATGTAAAATAAATAAATAAATCCGGTTTTCCTTCAAGCCACTTAGTTCCCAAGAATAACAACTCTGAGACTAATGCATGGCCAGACGCTTTGGCTCATTCCCTGACTAGATTGTAACTTATTCAAACTATTCTATGTCTACGCCTTAGTTACCTCTCCTGGCCTACTTCTTCCTTTGTGTCTCCTCAGCACCTCAATAGAATCTCCACGTCTCTTCTGAGTCTCCTTTTAGTCTCTCACTATTTCCCAGAATCCTTTCTCTTCCTACCAGTGTCACACCTCCTATTTCCTGCCTCAGCCTATTGGTCATAAGTTTTTTTATTGACAGGTGCTGCTTAGAAGAGATTCTCGCTACACTGTAAGGAAGGAAATGTCATATTCTGGATTTACATTAATTTCTAAGTGACATTGTTATAATCTTACCTCAGAAAAGAATATAGAAAAAGCATACCCAATGACTCCTAAAGTAGCTATTTCTATTTCACTTTTCTGAATCTTGAATTTATAGAGACATATAAAATACAGGTCAGTGAAAAAGAATTAAAAAAAAAATCCCAGTATTTGATTTCTGTCGATCAGACAGAGTGGGAGCATGACATTAGATTAACACTAAATATTCCTGCAATGTTTATCTTACTTGTCACTGTTATTACAACTATCATTATTTGAAACTGTTGCAGCACACTTACACCAAACATTAGCCCAAGGAAAATGTCTATTGCTTCAGCTGAATTCTGAAGCAACATCCAAAATGAAATGTTGTCAGTGAACAAGCACACACAGGTATTAAGGGTCTACACACTAAGAACACTGGGCTGGTGAAGCCCTCAGCTTGCATATCTAAGGCTCAGGATTTGACCTCCAGCCCCACAAAATCACAACACTATTTTAAATACCTCAATCTTTAAAGAATTCTATAGCTCATTTTCATACTGTCTTCATTTCTGAATAATGTATTTAAATATGAATATTTCACAACTTCCTACCAGTAATGACATTAAAATTCATTGTGATTATTATTTCTTGACTCTAGCAACTTGCTCATTCTCTGCAAAATCTTCTAAAAGAATTAATGATAACATAGATGCTGAAAAGACAGCTCAGTGCTACAACATGAGTACCTAGCACGCACAACCTCCTGGAATGGATATCCAAAGCAAGACGGCTCAGTCAATAAAAAAAGCGTTTGCCACGTAAGTCTAGTGACCTGAGTTCCAAACTCAGAACCCATGATAAAAGAGAACCCACTCCCAAGAGCTGACTCTCACCTCCACTCATATGCTGTGGCACAAACACACACAATGGTTTTAAGTTTGGTTGTTTTATTTAAAAGGATGAGGATTGTTTCTTATGTCCCAAGCTGGACATGGTAGCACATGTCTATAATCCTAGCACTTGAGAATCTAGGGAAGAATTAAGAATCGGAAGTTAGCCTTGGCTATGTACAGTAACTCTATCTCAAAAACAAAACAACAAGAATAAAAAGTTACCAGATTATACAACAAATTCTATTTCCAATTATATACCCAGAAAACTGAAATCATCCACATACAAAATTCTATCTGAACAAACTTGTCTAAGATACAAGTTCTGGCTTCCCATAAACTGTACTTCTTAATCTCCTACTTACACTCTAACTTCCTGCTCTTCAGGCAAGCATGACCATCCACAATGCTTCATGAGGCCTCTAGGCCTATGTTCAACATCTCCAGAACTGTCCTTTCTGCCAATCTTTCTAAACAAAGAAAGATTGGCAAAAAGGACAGTTTCCTCTCAGCAAATCACACTTTTTTCAGCTTGTTATGTTCTGACTTGAAATAAAATTATAGCTAGAGTGAGCCACAGTTTTTCTGGAGCGCAGTCTTGGTGTTCCTTACTGGCTTATGAAAATGAGCTCATTTCATCTCAGACTGCACCAAAATCCTATAGGTGTCTTCCTCAAGCAGTTAACTTCTTTTTCCTCTACCCTGTTTAGTCCAAATACCTCTTAGCATAAATATCACACAGCATCTGCACTTTTCTCCACAAACACAAGCTATCAGAGAGCAGCCTTTCACAAGAGAGAATAAAAAAAAAAACATAACCGGGGCTGGAGCAACAGCTCGGCGGTAAAGATCACTTGCTTCTCTTGCAGAGGACATGAGTTAGTTCCTAGCACCACATGCTGGCTTACATCCATCCTTGATTCCAGTTCCAGATGCCCTCTACTGCCCTGCACGGATATGCTCATGGTGTACAGTCTTTATGACATTATCACACAGTTTAGCATAAACTAAAATAACCCTAAAATAAAAAAAAGGCATAACCAATCTATCCGTGCAATGACTGCAACATACACAAAACTGCAAATTTCCAGTTTTGACCATATTATACACATACACTTGGTATGTGATATCTTAAAGCGCCTGATTATAAAGAACAAAATCCTTAGTTGCAGCAACTATGTTAATCTCTATTCCAAAACATTTTCTAATAACCACTGCTGTTTTTAATAACCAAACGCCTGAGTGTGTAAGTTCAACTTCCTTAGCTTGCTATTCAAAGAAAGGTCTTAGTCCAATGGCACCCAATAAACCTTCCCTTCCTCTCCTCCGTATTATTAAGTTGAACTCGGATGAATCACTATGCCCTCTACTTCAAAACACCTCCAGCTCCAGCTTCTTGCCGGCCAGCTGCTTCCCCTACCCAGTCCGAGCCGCCTCTGCACTGACTGGATGCTAACCTCCCTCGGGACTCGAACCCGGCCTCTAAGACACTCAGCGAAGCTCTGACCCCACCGCGACATCTGTATGTGACACATTCCGGGCCCGCTGCGGACCTGGGGGACGTGAGTTCCCTGTAGCCTGGGACCGCACAGCGCGCGAAGAGCTCCGAGAACTCCGCAGCCAAGGGAACTGGCGGGCCCCACGCGTGACCGCGACTCGGAGCGGGGGAATCCGTGGGCCCCTGCGCCTGGCCGAGCAGGTGGCGCCGTGCGCGCCGTCCCGTGCGGTGGGGAGAGGACGCCACGCGGACCCGCGGGACCATACGGAGACCGAGGCTAGGCAGCGGCGACCCGGACAGCGTGAGAACGAGGGACACTCACCCGCGGCAGCGTAGAGCACTCATTACCCAGGAAGTAGTCGCTCGCCCGTTGCCAGGGTGAGGAAGCGGGAGCGGCGTGAAGCCTTTCCATTGGTCGACGTGCACACGTGGCCGGAAGCAGACGCCCAGCAAGGCTGAGGCTTAATCGCCTAGGCTGTAGCAGCTTCTTAGGCGTCAGAGCGTGGGCACTCTGCAGTACTGTCGGCCTCTGATAGTTGGGGATTTTTTTTATTTCATTTAGTGGTATATTGGGGGTTTGATGTCATAGCTGTACAGTCAGCGTTACCCACCTTGCTTTCCCTGTGCTCGGTAATTAGCTTTCTGGTTGTGTCTATCTCTTACCCACGTGGTTGGCAGACTAGAGGTGTTGCACGTTATGAAAATAGTAGCCATCATTGATTGGGGAGTTTCCGAAGAACCCTTCCCTCATCCTTGTAGTCTCGACTCCTATGGAAGACTAGGATGCCACCTAGATTGTGTATAGTGGGTTCAGCCTTACCCCCAGGAAAAAGGAAAATGTGGTTTGCCTTGAACTGTCCAAAATCAAAGACCAAGAGCCAGTAGCGCTCTCATAAAGTTTCCCTGTAACTAGTATTATGAGCCTGTTTGGGGGAAGCAGATGTTGGAAGGAATAGAACAGTGCAGGTTAAGTATCAGTCGTCTGAAATACTTGGGAATAAGTATTTGGGATTTTTTTTCTTCAAATTTTGAAATACTTGCTTATACATAATAAAACGTCCTGGGTGATGGGTTATTTCTCCGCCGGTGAAATAAGCCAATTCAAGCCATATTAGATTATATTAAAGGCAGAATATTGGGAAGCTGCTTTCGGTGGTAGTTAACTGGCTCCAACGATTAAGGCCAGGGGAGACATGGAGGTAAGATTAAGAGATGGAGAACAAAATAGACCAAAATATCTCAATTACAGAGGGAAGAGCCTCTGGGAGAAAGGCAGTTCAACCCCTAAACTGTAAAGTTCAGGGTTGGGGGCAGGGTTCTCTGGGATGCTGGAATAACCTAGAGATCAGGTCTGCTTTGGTATGTAAAATATACGCCTCAGTCCCTTGTCCCCTGTCCAAAAAACCAAGCACAGAGAATGGGACTCCTGTTGCAAAAAATACTCAGTTGTTTTTCATGCATACCTTATACACAGAGCCTATAGGTAATTTTGTCCTATTTAAATAGTTTTGTGCACGGTGTGGGAGCAGCTGAGGTTTTGGATTTTTAGATTAGAGATGTTTCAGCATGTACTTTTTCCTATGTGAGGTCCCAGACCAGCCGTTTAGGATCACCTAAGCGCTTACTTAAAAATGAAAATTCTTAGAATCCACCTAAATCAATCTTTGTTGTTGTTTTGGGTTTTTGGTTTTGTTTTGGTTTTTTTTTTTTTTTTTTTTTTTTGTCTTCTTGGTTTTGTTTTGGTGTTTGTTTATTTGTTTGTTTGTTTCAAGACAAGGTTTCTCTGTATAGCCCTAGCTGTCCTGGAACTCTCTTTGTAGACCAGACTGGCCTCAAACTCAGAGATCTGCTGCCTCCCAAGTGCTGGGATTAAAGGCATGCAGGTCTTTTAGCAAGCTCTTTGCGTGACTGTAATGCATCTAAAGCATTACTGAACTGTAGACCTTCTTGACTTAATCTTAGAGGTGGAGCAACAAGGGTGATAAGCCCCCCCCCCAGAGGAAAGTAACCAATAATTGGGGTTTTAGAGTGATCAAGAACTAGGTGCAAGAAGGCAGTTTGAGGCTGAAGAATTTATTGATTTTTTTTATCCTGACATTCCTAGATTAAAATATATGAATTGAAAAAATTCAACTGCTGGTAATCCCAAATATATAATTACTAATTCTTGTATGTCCAGGATATCTTCCAAATAATATTTTCTTTTATGGATGAAAGTTAAAAGACAGTTGTGAAATGTATCTGTTTAAGGAGCACATTAGAATTGAAAGGGAATGTAGAGACCCAGTAAGGAAAAAAACTTCTTAATGGTTAAGTTAATGAATAGTAGCAATTATCAATAAAGTAGAAATTATCAGCAAGGATTCTGAAACAGAAGAATCAGTGTTTATATCCCCCTTCTACCATTTAACTATAGCATTAAACAACTTGCTTAATCTTCCTATTATTTAATTTCCACATTTGTAAAATAAGAATTAAAAATTGTGTGAAATAAATAAATAGATGAGAAGTATGTTTAAAAGTATCAAGATAAACCGGATGTGGTGGCACATGCCTTTAGTCCCAACTCTCAGAGGTAGAGGCCGGCCTGGTCTACTGAGTGAGTCCTGGGACAGCCAGAACCATAAAAATCATAAAAAATAAAATAAAATTTTAAATTTAAAAAACAAAAAGTATATAAATTATAAATGTTAATTGTTTTTTTTTCTTTTTTTTTTTTTTTTTTTTTGAGACAAAGTCTCACAGTGCAGCTGAGGACTCTTCCAGGAATGCACCTTCCTCACCTTCCTAGTGTTAGGATTACATGAGCCACCATGCTGGTTTAAAGAACTTGCAAAATACTTTTTCTCAGAAACTCAGGGATTTCTACCTTTCCATTCCTCGTCTCTATCCTTCTTTCTTAGGTAAAGGAGAAGGGAGTGGAAAAGAAAACGGGGGTATAGTAATATCATACAAATTATAGAAATAGACAAATAGGGATAGGTTAGCAAATGTACTTTTAAGCAAAACATTACATAGCCAGATCTTACATTGGTAGATGTCTTTATAATTGATACGAAGTTGAAGTTATAATCTCTTATATTGGTTCAGAATTTATTTGATATAAATTTAAGGTTTTCATTGGTATAAATTTATTATTGATATGAAACCGGGATTAATATTGTTACTCCATTGTAGGCATTGTGCCTATATAACACATCTGAGAATACAAGGTTTAGATCCAGTTCTTCTATAACTGCTATTATAAACTGTTTTTAGATGATTAAGTAATACAAGTTAAGGGCCAGATAGCAAAATCATGGTTGTGAGTTAATTAAAAGGGTTTTCCTGAGTTCTTTTGATTAGAAACAGCTGAGAGTAGTCAAGGCCTAACAGTTCAGAGATGCTTTAGGTAGATAGAGGGTCTTCAAAGGCATCAGAAGTCCACAGACTATGACATCTATTGACATTTCTTTATTAAAGATCATTTGACTAGAGACCTGTCTGCTCCTGACAGCTCCTTTCTTGAATTCAAAGAACTTGAGCATCAATGGAGTTGTTTCAGTTGTGGCGAGACAGTCACCAGGCAAGAATTGCCTCATTTCATCTACAGACAAATACTGTCCAAAAAAAAGGACACACTATGTGGAATAGTCTACTGACAATCTCTGCCAAAACAGAGTAATCAACGCTTCAAAATTCTGCATTACCAAGGTCTGTCAGATGATCCTGGCCAGAAGGCTGAAGACTGATGCTCCAACATTTTGGTGTATAGGGCCTGTCCAGGTGATCAGCGGTCTCTATAAATTGGCTAAGTTTTAGAAGCTATATTTTGTGTTTCTCATACTTTCAGGTAATATAGTCATTCTTGGATTTCTGATGGGGTTGAAGACTAATAGTCTTATAGCCAGTCCAAACTGTTTAGCATTTAGAAACATGATACAGATTTGAGAGGATGGCTTTCAGATGGGTTACGCTAAAGCCAGGACTTGAATTAGGTGTAGAATTAGAAGTCTTTTAAGTTCGAATAGACGACAGGGGTACTACTTAATTGATAAAAAATGATTGACTGGGTGTTAGGTCTATCCTGTACATTATAAATTACAAAATGGTAATAATTGCGCTCAATTGTCTGAGATAAAAGAACCTTTTAATTGGACAGAAAGGGGGAAGTATTGTGGATAGCCCTGTATTTTGTATTTTGATGCTAATTCCACTCCTCAGAGGGGCTACAGATGAGGAGTTGCCTTGTGAACCTTCTCCCCACCTTAACATTTCAAATAAAAGCTTGAGCCAATGATTGGGCAGGAGAAAGTGGGAGGGGCTGAGAGTCTAAGGGAGGAGCACGGGGCGGGGATAAACAGAAGTGGGAGGAGCTACAGAATCATGGGAGGAGCTACAGAATCATCAGAGAAGCAGCAGAGAGAGATGCTGGGGGCCTGGAGAAACAGCAAGTTATATGGGATAATATAGATGGAAATAGAGTAGTGTAGTGGGAGATCTGCCCAATCTAGGCTTGTAGCTTGTTTTGTTAATTGATTGAGTTGAGCTTTCTTTTACGGGGAATTGGATTGGAAACAAAGTAGCAACACTAGTTAATAAATGTGATAAATTTTTTAAAAAGATTTATTTAGCTGGGCAGTGGTGGAGCATGCCTGTAATCCCAGCACTCTGGGAGGCAGAGGCAGGCAGATTTCTGAGTTCAAGGCCAGCCTGGTCTACAGAGTGAGTTCCAGGACAGCCAGGGCCACACGGAGAAACCCTGTCTTGGAAAACAAAAAACAAAAAAACAAAAAACAAAAAAAAATCCAAAAAAAAAAAAAGAGAGAGAGAGATTTATTTATTTCACTGTAGCTGTCTTCAGACCCACCAGAAGAGGGCATCAGATCCCATTACAGATGGTTGTGAGTCACCATGTGGTTGCTGGGAATTGAACTCAGGACCTCTGGAAAAGCAGTCAGTACTCTTAACCACTCAGCCATCTCTCCAGCCCCAAATGTGATAAATTTTAAAGACGCCTTTTCCACACTTTTTTAGTTTTTGTTCACCCATGCCTGCCAAAGCTCATGATGATGGAACAGATAACTGTTTTATGTACATTCAAGAAGATTAACACCTTGACCTCTAAGAAAGCATGATTTCATTCTCCCCACCCTCCCACTCACCTCTCCTCCCCTGTCAGCCACCAAGTGATCTCTGCTTGCCTGTACTGCTGTTTTCTCTTTCAAATGCCAATAAAACTGTCTTTGAGGCAGGCTGCGATTTTAATCCCAGCACCTTAATCCCAGGGAGGCAGAACAAACTGATCTCTGAATTCAAGATCAATCAAGACTACATAATAAGACCCTGCCTCAAAAACATTAAAAAATACATATATCTAAAATTGTCCTTGTATTTCCTTCTGAGTACATGTGCTTTTCTTAATCTGTTTTAGTCTCCTTAATCTCTGAGAGCAGTGTCCCTGCAAAAGTGGCACCATATCCCCTGGTGACACTGTGTGGGAACCCCGTTGCCCTTTCACCCAATGACTATGCCAAACCATCTGCATCCATAGTAAACGGGAGATCAGTAGGGATGAAGGATGATCGAAAATTATCCAGCCAAGAGGTGGACTGGTGAATCTCGCTAATCCAGTGCTGCTTCTTCCAAAACTGGAATTTCTGCTCAGGATAATGCAAGGATAAAATAGCTGCTGTGATTTAGGTCAGGTCCCAGATTCCCTGCAGCTGAGCCAGCCCTGGCCTTTCCAGGTTTGCTCCTTTGCCTTTTCTTTCAATTACATAAACTACCCGCCAGCCTCCCAATAAATTCCTTCCTTCCATGTGCTTTCACACCGCCAGCAAAACAAAGCAATTTAGTTGACTCAGTCCTGATGACAATACATTGTCCCTGAGAATCTGACCAAGACTAGTGGAATTAAAAGTGGTCTAGCTGTTATCTCTGCTTCACCCAGGTGTCTGTCTGTCCATCTGTCTCCCCGTGTGTCTCTGGCCAACTCTGTCACCAGTCCTTACCCACTGAGCAATCTACGTGTGTTTCCTGAGCAACATATCAGTTTGTGGTTTACTTTAGCATCTTTCTCTGCATTCTCAAAATGTCACTTTTTACTATGAACAGTGCCCTGCCCAATTCCCCCGCATAAAATGAGAGATTTATTGATCTGAAACCAGTGTGAGCTTAGTATCAGCTTTGCCCCAAATACTTACATTTAAAGTGTAGGCACAACCCCCTTTGTATCTCTCTCGGCTCCCTACCCTACTCTAGCTCTGTCAGTAGCACACAGCCTCAACTAAACTTATGTGTAATTTTTTTTTAAATTTATTTTGGTCATTGGTCACCAAAATGTGAGGGCAGATTTTTTTTGTAATTAAAGTCAAATTTCTTTTTAATTTTTTTTCTGTGCATGTTGTGTTGTGAGTGTGTGCAGTTTGTGTGCAGGTGCCCATATAGACAGGGCACTGGACACACATACACACACACACACACACACAGTGAAACAAACAGAAATCTCCCTGCCTCTGCCTCCTAAGTACTAGGATTAAAGGAGTATACCACCACACACAGGGGGAAAATTTAAACAAACAAAAACAGGTGAGAGAGTATAGAAAGATAGGGAAAATTAAGAAAAGATGAGAAGGAGCTTCCTCCTCCTGGAGTCTGGTTGAACTCATTACCATCCAAGCCAAGAACTCCAGAACAATTTACAGGATTTGAGGGGTTGTTTTATAGAGATGTTTCAAAAGTGGATATTAAAATAGCAATGAATCACCCTTAAGGACTAAAATCATATGGCCTCTCTTCTTTCCTGACTGTTTTTGGGAATCTCATAAGAAACACCACTTACAGAAAAAGACACATCTTAGCCCTTTTATCTTACTGAAAACCCTCTTGATCCATGGTTTTAGATTGCAGTCTTATACAACGCCTTCCCAGAGACACCCTATAGTCTATCATTTATTGAAAAAGAGTCAGAGACTGTGGCAGCACACGGAAGACCTGCACAGATTCAAGCAGACAAAGCCCTAGCACGTAGAAGGTAAAGTGGACACAAAGTCCCAAACCTAACCAAGAAGTTTGTCTGCCATTGACTCCTGGAACAACAAGGTAAACCAGTTTTCTCCAGTGGAATGACACAAGGTAAATCAACCACGATGCAAGCCAGGAGCCAAGCCCAGGAGTAGTGACCAATGCAAAGACCTATGGACTCCATGAGGTTTTTTTTTTTTTTTTTTGTCTGTGTATGTGCTCACTTTTTGCTTTGTTTTGTCTTTCAGTTTTGTTGTATTGAGAGAGAGAGAGAATGAGAGAGAGAGAGAGAGAGAGAATGAGAGAATAAGAGAATGGGTGGGTAGAGAGGCAGAAAGAATCTAGAAGTAGTTAGAGGAAAGAATATGATCAAAATATGTTGTGCAAAAATAAATAAATAAAAGAAAAAAGTAAAAATTGGAAAAATGGCTTCTAGAAATATAATTTTATAGCCACCAAAACCATATCCATGGTTACTGCTAAGTCATTTAAGCAGGACGTTCCCTTGGGAAGCCTACACTCTTGGACATGCCCTTTCCCTGAGCACCACTGTCTTAGTCAGGGTTTTACTGCTGTGAACAGACACCATGACCAATGCAAGTTTTATAAAAGACAACATTTAATTGGAGCTGGCTTACAGATTCAGAGGTTCAGTCCCTTGTCATCAAGGCAGAAGCATGGCAGCATCCAGGCAGGCATGGTGCAGAAGAAGATGAGGATTCTACATCTTTATCCAAAGGAAGCCAGGAACAGACTGGGCATGCTCTGGCATCTAAAAGAAAGATCTCCAAGCCCATCCCCACAGTGACACACTTCCTCCAACAAGACCACACCTTCTAATAGTGCCACTCCCTGAGACGAGCATATACAAACCATCACAACCACGCCCCTTCTTTTCTGTTTATATTCCTGAAAAACTTCTCCCCCTAACAAGCTCCTAACTGTAAGATGGAGAGGCTCAGCATTTCAGAGTTTTACTGCTCTTGAACCCAGCACACAGGCTGCTCACAACTGCTTGTCCTGATCTAGGGGCTCTTGACACCCACTGTGGCATCTATGTGTATGTGGTGCATAGAACCTCATGCAAGCATCCATGCAAAACATAAATAAGAACAAGTAGATAAATCTTAAAAATAAACTCCAAGTCTGTGTCATACTGGCTCATCTTGAAACATTTCCTCTGCAGTAAATTCAAGAATCCTAACCTTATCTGAGTAGAACCCAACCTTATCTGAATGGAAGTCACTAGAAAGAACTCAGGCTGCCAAAGGCAGCAGCATGGAACTGTGTCTTTGGTACTTTCCTTATGGAGATATTTTACAAAATCAAAGAACTGTCAGAACAGATTTGAAACACACAAGCTCTGGTTCTGTAGCACACATGACTAGACAAACTTTTCAGGACACAGTTACAGGATGGATCAATTTCATCTTTCCAGTATTTGTGTCTCCATAGTCAAGATTCTCCATAGTCAAGATTCAAATTCCAAGGGCATAATCTGTGCAGATTAACTTGGATGGTTGCTCATAAGAGAACATAGTCCTTGAACTCACAATCCCACTGTAACTACTTAATTAGGATAAAGTAAATTACTTACTAGAGGAGGAATGTGGATACTACAATGCAAGGCCAGCCAAGGTTCATTGTCCACATGTGTTAAATATAAAATTATCAAGAATTAGAGGACCACACAGGATATCTGTCTAGGATGTGCTTCTATTCCTATGAATTATTTTAGTTTATTTAGTTTTGTTGTTCTGCCTGTCCCTCTGTTTTGATTTTCTTTTGTTTTGGAGACAGGGTTTCACTACTTAGCCCAGATTGGCCACGGAATTTACTAGGTTGCCCAGGCTGACCTTGAACTCCCAGAAATTCACCTGCCTCTGCTCTCAAGTGCTACAGTTACCAGTATAGTGTTACACGCCCATTTATTTCCATACATTCAGTGTACTGTCAACACATTTCCAGCTTATCATTTGTTTGCAAATGTTAGCCTGTATTACTTATCAGTTTAAAACTAATAAAATTTGTTCATCTCCCAGAAAAGAACCCACACACGTATGGTCACTTGATATTTGACAAAGGAACTAATAAAATCCTGTGGAAAAAAAGATAGCATTTTTAATAAATGGTGCTGGATCAACTGGAGGTCTGCATGCAGAAAAATGCAAATTGACCCATTCTTATCTCCTTGTACAAAGCTCAAGTCCAAGTTGATCAAAGATCTACACATAAAATCAGACACACTGAAGCTTATAGAGAAAGTGGGGACAAATCTTGAACACATGGGCACAGGGGGAAAGTTTCTGAACAGAACACCAATTGCTTATGCTCTAAGAACAAGAATCGACAAATGGGATCTCATAAACTGCAAAGCTTCTGTAAGGCAAAGGACATAGTCAATAGGACAAAACGGCAAGCAACAAATTGGGAAAAGATCTTTACTAACCCTACATCCGATAGAGGGCTAATATCCATCGCATACAAAGAACTCATGAAGTTAGTCTCCAGAGAATTAAATAACCCTATTAAAAAATGGGGTACAAACTGGGCAGTGGTGGCACACGCCTGTAATTCCAGCACTCTGGGAGGCAGAGTTCGAGGCCAGCCTGGTCTACAGAGTGAAACCAGGGCTACACAGAGAAACCCTGTCTCGAAAAAAACAAATCCAAAACAAAAACCAAAACAAACAAACAAAAAAAATGGGGTACAGAGCTAACAGGGAATTCTCAACTGAGGAAACTCAAATGGCTCTAAAGCACCTAAAGAAATGTTCAGCATCCTTAGTTATCAGGGAAATGCAAATCAAAATAACACTGAGATTCCACTTTATACCAGTCAGAATGGCTAAGATGAAAAACTCAGGGGACAGCAGATGCTGGAAAGGATGCGGGGAAAGAGGAACACTTCTCCATTGTTGGTGGGATTGCAAGCTGGTAATACCACGCTGGAAATCAGTTTGGTGATTCCTCAGAAAATTAGACATAGTACTACCTGCTGACCAGCTATACCACTCCTGAGCATATACCCAGAAAGTGCTCCTACATGTAATAAGGACACATGCTTCACTATGTTCATAGCTGCCTTATTTATAATAGCCAGAAGCTGGAAAGAACCCAGATGTCCCTCAACAGAGGAATGGATACAGAAACTGTGGTATATATACACAATGGAGTACTATTCAGCTATTAAAAACAATGAATTAATGAAATTCTTAGGCAAATGGATGGAACTAGAAAATGTCATCCTGAGTGAGATAACCCAGTCACAAAAGAACACACATGGTATGCACTTACTAATAAGCGGATGCTAGTCCAAAAGCTCAAAATAAACAAGTTACAATTTACCCAGCACAGGAAGCTCAAGAAGGAGGACTTAAGTGAGGGTGCTATGGTTCCTCTGAGAAAGGGAACAAAATACTCACAGGAGCAACAAGGGAGGCAATGTGTGGAGCAGAGTCTGAAGTAAAGGCCACCCAGCAAGTGCCCTACCTGGGGATTCATCCTATAAACAGTCAACAAACCCTGACACTACGATGTGAAGTATGTGACAAAAGGAGCATGCCATGGCTGTCTCCAGAGGGGCCCTGCCAGAGCCTTACAAATACAGAGGCAGAAACTAGCAACCAACTATTGGAACGAGCTTGGGGCCCCCAACGGAGGATCTGGAGGGTGGTCCGGAGGAGCTGAAGGGGTTTACAGCTCCATGGGAAGAACAATGACTTTGGACACCCAGACACCCCAAGACTCCCAGGGATTGAACCATCAACCAAGGAGTACACATAGTTCCCACCAAAAATGTGGCAGAGGAATGCCTTGTTGGGCATCAGTGGGAGGAGTGGTCTTTGGTCAGGTAAAGCCTCAATAGAGGCCCCAACAAAGGGAACCGGAGGGGGGGAGGGGAGGGGAGTTGGGGAAGGCGGGAGTGTGTTGGGTAGAGGGGCATATACTTGGAGGCAGGGGGTGGTTGGAGGGGTAGGGAATCATTGGGGCTGTGGGCTTTTGGGAGGGGGGAAATTGGGAAAGGTTTTATCATTGGCAATGTAAATGAAGATACTCAATACAAAAAAAGAATAAAAAAATTTGTTCATCTATTATAATACAGGGAAGAGTTCTGATAAAATTGGGGAGGAATTACTTTTTATTTTAATGTTTCTTTTTGAGTATGGGGATGACATTGAAATGAGGCAATTTTCATATTTATCTTTTTTTTTTTTTGGTTTTTTTTGAGACAGGGTTTCTCTGTGTAGCTCTGGTTGTCCTGGAACTCACTCTGTAGACCAGGCTGGCCTTGAACTCAGAAATCCGCCCTGCCTCTGCTTCCCAAGTGCTGGGATTAAAGGCATGCGCTGCCTCCTCCCGGCTCATATTTATCTAACTTTAAAAAGCTTTTTATTGTGGAAAGTTTTGAAGAAAGCAGTGAGAGTAATCTGCTGGAATGTTCCGGACAGCAGTAAACCTGTACTTTATCTGAGTTTATTCTGTTGTTCACACTTTGTCCACGGAAGCCTCGGCTGCCCAGGTCTCCTCTTGGCTACCTCTGCCTCAGGCTTGCCAGGCCCTTCTAACTTGCACCGCCAGCTCCCCTGCATTTCTGTTTCCTGGCTCAGCACCATCCCCAGAGTGCTGTAGCTTGCTCAATCTCAAGGCCCAAACACAGTTTAGAGGTACTTGGAAATAAATATTTTCCCAGAAGCAATCTTTGGCCCAAGAGAGAAATGCTGTCTGTCCTTTAGGCTAGTTCCAAGAGGCTACCTGCAACCTTCCCACGTTCTCAGAATATCAAGTCCTGCCTGTTACAGAGGACTCTCCTTTTCCCCAGCATTATTTTTTAAAGTTCCCACGTCTGCCTCCTACAGTAACCTGTGCAAATATTCGCTGCTCCTGTAAGACCCCAAAAACTGAGGGTGCCCTAGCACCCCACGCCCCGGAAGGAGACACCCAAATCACTCGAGAGAAACGGTCTCGATGCAATAGCATGAGGATTTCTTTATTCCAGAATTCTGGGTTACATAGCCGTGCACCATGCAGGGTTAGAGGACTATGGACCACGAGTGCCGAATTGCGACAGCTTTATAAGTTTACAACAGAGCCCTCGAATCACAAACCAATCATTTCTTAGCATGGAGAGCCCGAGAAATGTGAGCCGATTTGTACCACTCCATAGTTTTTAGGCCAATCAGTTTAAATTATCAGAGCCTGTGGCTCAGTGGACCAATTAGTTTCCTATAATGTCTACAGCTGCGTGAACTCCTGCATAGAGGTAATAGCGTAAGTTTACAGAAACAAGATAAGCTTAGCCCATTTCCAGTTACCTTATGGGGCCAAGATCACCTATTCAAGGCCTGTCTGCTAGGTCTAAACAAAGGACAGGCTCTGGAATGTGACCTTTTACCTAGTTTCTAACAAAGCAAGATAGCATTTTAAACTTCTGATTTCTTGGGGTCATTAGAGTTAGGCTGTATTATTTTCTATCCTTTCACTCCTACAGGTTTGCATTCTGAGAGAGGACCCAAACTAAGGCTGACATTGTTCTGTCATAGCTTTTGGTGACAGTCAAAGTCTAATATAGTTTACCCAGTGCACATGTGGTAGACATTTTTAGATGCTAGACAATATGACTATTGCTATAAAGAACTAGATCTGCTTTTCTACAGAAGTAGATACCAAAAAGATTTTTTTGGCATTTGTTATGAAATATAATATGACGAGGGGGTATCTGGCGGGCCCATGCCAAGGTGTACCCCTGAGAAATCTGCCTGAGACAGGCAGACAGATGGCAGCAGAGCCATGGGGGCAGAAAAGGGGAGACAGAGAAGGACAGAAAGGGGGAGAGCTAGATGGCTGGGAGCACGTGTGAACAGAGAGAGCACACTGGAGTGGCAGGGTAGACCTATTTATCCCCCCCCCCCCCCCGGACCTATTTATTATATGCAGCCCACACCTCAAGCACCTGATGGTGGCAGGTGAGGATGATGTAAGCTTTAGCTGGGAGGAGCCTAGTGGAATCCTGTAAGCCAGCCATATCCATGTGATTAATTGAATTACAAAGGCAAGATGGTGGCCGCGGTGGGATAAGGGAAAGCAGCTACAGCTGGCGTAGCTCAGGAAGAGTACTTACCTAGCGTTTGTGGAGCTTTGTGAAGCTTCATAGCCCAACAACACAAAGCCAATAAAGCAAACAGAAGACAACAAGGCTTCCAAAGCGAAAACCTTGACTCAGCGCCATTACCTCATCACTACAGTCACAGCATTCTAGAAAAACCTTGCATCCTGCTAGCCCCAACCAACTCAACAGCCAGAGCAAGTACCTGTCTCTGTGGATGACTTTCCTCAAGTCCTGTGAGATCTGTTGCTGTGACCTATTGCCAATATAGGCTCAGCTTAAGTAGATTGTGCCCTCCCTCCTGCGTTTTCATTATTAGGGAAAGGAAAAAACCAAAAACACAAAACTCTTAGTCAAGGGAACCAGTAGACATTTTTTCCAAGTGCAATCTAGCCTTGCTGCTGACTGTGATCTACCCTTACTGTTGTTTTGTTGTTGTGGTGGTGGTGGTGGTGTGGTGGTGATTTTTTATTTGTTTGTAGAAATTTATCCTAGGACCGGGTCTCATCCTCCGTTTCCAATTTTTTTGTCTACTTTCTACTATAACATAATTGATAAATTTACTTCTCCGCCAGTGAAATGAGCCAATGTAAGTCTTATTAGATTATATTAAATACAAGTCTATCAGAAAGGTGCTCTGGAGCCGGGTAGTGGTGGTGCATGACTGTAATCCCAGCACTCTGGGAGGCAGAGGCAGGCAGATTTCTGAGCTGGAGGCCAGCCTGGTCTACAGAGTGAGTTCCTTGACAGCCAGGGCTATACAGAGAAACTCTGTCTCTAAAAAAAAAAAAAAAATCAAAGAAGAAGAAGAAGAAGAAGAAGAGGAGGAGGAGGAGGAGGAGGGGGAGGAGGAGGAGGAGGAGGAGGAGGAGGGGGAGGAGGAGGAGGAGGAGGAGGAGGAAGAGGAGGAGGAGGAGGCAGAGGAGGAGGAGGAGGAGAAGGAGGAGAAGAAGAGGAAGAAGAAGAAGAGGAGGAGGAGGAAGAAGAAAGAAGAAAGAAGAAAGAAGAAAGAAGAAGAAGAAGAAGAAGAAGAAGAAGAAGAAGAAGAAGAAGAAGAAAGGTGCTCTGGGGCAATTTCACTGGCCCTAAGGACTAAGGCCAGGGAAGTCACCAAGGGAAGAGAGAGGGGAGCGAGGGGGAAGAAAGAGAGAGAAAGGGACAGCACAAAGAGAGAGAAAAGAGAGAGGAGAACACTGGATTATATAGGGAAGAGCCTCTTGGAGAGGAACAGTTTAGGGTTGGGGCAGGGTTTGCCACGTTGGAACTGAGGGATGCTGGGAGAACCTGGAGGCCAGGTCTGCTTTGATAAGTAGAAGATGCACCTCAGTCCCTTGTCCCAGGGTCTGAAACTAGATAATAATGAACCCTTTTTATCTCAGAAATAAGAATTTTAGATCAACTTATGTATTAGTTTGGGTTCTCTAGAGTCACAGAATATATGGGCTGTCTCTATATAGTTAGGGAATTTGTCGATGACTTACAGTCTATAGTCCAACTCCCCAAAAATGGGCGTCAGCAGCTGTGGATGGAAATCCAAGGATCTAGCAGTTGCTCAGTCCCACGAGTCAAGCAGGCAAGGAAGAGTGAGTCAATCTTCCTTCTTCCAAAGTCCTTATGTAGATCTCCGGCAGAGGGTGTGGCCCAGATTAAAGGCATGTGCTTCTGAGCCTTTAATCCTAGATGATCTAGAACTCGGAGATCTCCTTGCCTTAATCTTCTGGAATTCATAGCCACTATGCTTCAAGATCTCCATGCCAAGATCCAGGTCCGAAATTTATATCTCTGAGCCTCCAGATTAGGATCATAGGTGAGCCTTCCAATTCTAGATTGTAGTTGATTCCAGACATAGTCAAGTTGACAACCAGGAATACACACTACAATATTGCTTAGCTAAAAAGGAAGAGGGAATGGGAAACATGGGAGAAAAAGGATATAAGCTGTTACTAAAGAACTAAAGTATGTTTTAGGAACTGAATGCAAATGACTGCACCCATCCAACCTAATTCCCTAGCTTTGCCCCCACGTCCTGCCGGCCACCATTCCAGCCAGGGGTTCTCTTAGCATGTGTTGGCAACTGAATTGCCTTTCAGCACTTTGAGACTGGAGAGCACACCTTGGCCTCCAGGAAAGCTGGACGCAGAGGTCACAAGGCAGCCCTTTGTAGCCTACTGTCTTTAATGGGAACCAGATGCCTGCCCTCTGCCGGCTCACCTAAGGTTTTCAGCCCTGCTTCTTTTCAAACTACCCAGCTGTACAAACAAACTTTTATCCATTGCTTGTGGGAGACTGATCTGTCTTCTTTTCTCTTAGGAGAGCTTGGCTGTGTGGATTCCAAGGTTTAACGCATTAGAATAACAATTATACAAAGGTGTTCACCTCCACCACCCCCCACCTCCGTTTGCATTCTCATTCAATCTTTAGCTTCTGTTTTCTTCACCGCCAGGAAAACTGCTGAAAGGTTAGCAGGGGTTTAATCCACTGAAAGTTTGAGCAAAGGAAATCTACATGAAATGTGAAAGTATTAAAGAGATCTGTAGGTTTGACTGAGCACCACATAAAAAGCAGTCAGAGTGGTATATGCCTGTATTCTCAGCATTTAGGAAGTGGAAAGATCAACAAGAAAACCACATTCTTTGAGTTCCGGAAGTAGCTACCAACCTCTTCAACTAGCATGGCACAATTTTGAGTCTTATTTTCCTTACAGATAAAATGAAGGGTCAAATTGTCAACGCAGAAGAACACCACTTTCATCTCAAAGGGAGTGAGAAATACACATTCCAGTGTGTTACAGGTTCGTGATGTCTTTGTAGTAACACACTAAGAAAACCATAAATCAGGCACTTTTCACCGTCAGATAGGTGGAGTAGAGAAAAGTAGGGGAAGCCTCTTGGTATAGGTCTCAGATGCTATATGATGGCATTTTTTAGCCTCTGGGTCCGTTGAAGTTAGGGCTCTGTATATTCCAAAAGGATTTACCTAATAGGCACAAGGGTGTTAGGCCTGTTGGAAAGGAATATTCTCAAAGGTAGCATTTCCTCTAGGCTCCACCCAACAGTTACCTAGCAACAGCCTAGATAGGAGCCTGGCTCACCTCTCTCTCTCTCTCTCTCTCTCTCTCTCTCTCTCTCTCTCCCTCCCTCCCCCTCTCTCTCCCTCTCTCCTCCCTCCTCTCCTTCCTTGTTTTTGGGTGGCGGCGGGGGGGGGGGGGGCGGGGGGGTGTTGGTTTTTTCAAGACAGGGTTTCTCTGGGTAGCCCTGACTGTCCTGGAACTCACTCTGTTGACCAGGCTGGCCTCAAACTCAGAAATCCTCCTACCTCTGCTTCCCAAGGGCCTCTTACCTTCTTTCTCCTCTCTCGCTGTCCTTCTCTGTCCTCTTTCTTTCTGTGTCTCCACTCCCTTCCCCTGCCCCCTTTCCCATGTCCCTCTTATACTAGACCCTTGTGTCTTTTACCTCGGGGGCAGAGGGAATACCTCAGTATGGGCCCGCTAAGGCACCCCTCCCTCCCACCACACCATTCCACATTGTATATCACTCAGTGTCAAGCAAAACAAGCATTTTTCTGAGCAGTCATTATATTCTTAGCAGTCAAACCCAGATATCCAAACTGATGAGATGTTCCCCTACTCCAACTCCCTGGAATCTTAAGGGTCTTTAAATTTTGGTGTTACTAAGTCAGAAAAAAAGTAAAATCTGTGGGCATTAATTTTACTGTCACATAAAGTTCATCTGAAGTTAGAAAAACTAAGGCAAGGAGAAATGTCTTATGGCCTGTGTGAAGCTCCTATATGCTACACCACTGCCACCACTACCCCTGGCCCTCAACATTTTATTTGTGAGGACCTTGTATAGCACAGGCTAGCCTTGAACTTGCTAGGTAGCCTAAACTGGTCTTAAATTTCCTATTCTCTCCATTTTGGCCCCTGTGTTTTGGGATTAAGGGTGAACCTTTTACATTTTACTCTAAGGATATTCATCCTCAGTAGGTGTAGAATTTGGGATTTGTCCAAGATTACATGATTACTGTTGAGCAGAGCAGTTATAGGATATGGAACTTCCAAACTAGTTCACTTGTCTTCATTTTTGTTCCCAGCAAAAATGAAAAGTTTCAAACTTATAGGCAACTTGAAAATAAAAAGCTGAGTGTGGGGTCTCGTGCCTCTAAGTCCAGCACTTGGAAGACAGAGGCAAGAGGATTATCACAATGTGTAGACTAGGATACTCTACACAGTAAGTTCCAGAGCAGCTAGACTACAGTGAGACCCTGTCTGTCTAAAGAAAGAAGAGAGGGGGTGACAAAGAAAAGGGAACTCATGGTTTTTATCAGGAACACAGTTGCCAAGTACTACCAAGATGACAACGTGAAGGCTGACCACCATGACTTGACCACCTCTCAATACTGTTAACTGGGATGGAGTTTCCAATTTATGGCACACATCAGACCATAGCATATGGTAATACTTTACACCTAATTTAATTGTACTTGCTTTGTGACTTGTCTATCACCGTAGCCACTCATACATGAAGTCATAAACCTATCATACTTTTAAAAGATCATTTGGAACCACTTCTGTGGTGTCATACTTCCGTTGTCATAAGCCTAGTAGTATGCAGCTGAAGCTTGCATGGGCAACCTGGCTTGTCCTCATGCATGTATGAGGTCCCTGGTACTATCAGAGATACACACAAGAGGGCAGAGCTGGAAGTCAGCTCCAAAAGATAACAGGAAGCCTGGAGGAAAACCATAGTCAGTATTAACAAATGACTAAGAAAAAAAAGTTACTGGTAAGTGTACTAGGAAGAAAATAAAGGTGCTGTCAACATATCATGTCAGAGAAAAAAACTATTGGACAATACCAAGGAAGCTGTATCTCTTAGAAGATGTGGCATTTGGAGTATGTCTCAGTGGAGAAGGATGGAGGGAAACATCCACGTCAAGACATGAAGGAGGGTGAATCCGGTAGAAAACACAGATACAAAAGTCCAAGGAGCTCCCACGACAGAGAGAGAGGAGCCTGGCAAAGGATCCCTCGCTCTCTCTTCCTCGTGACCGTCACTGTCACCACCAGTAGCCTTGTGGCATAGTTGATAACCAGTGCAGTTTTTTTTTGTAAATTGAATCCCTACATCCTAATTGTGATTGTTGGAAGTAGCACTTCAGGGACTTTGCCAGTTGCTCTCTAGACAAAGATAAACAACTCTAAGAACAGTTTGGACACACAGAAGCCCCTGAGGCCTCCAGAAACAAGTGGGCCCTAAACAGGAGTGTTCTGATCTTTCACTAACTTTGCAAGTCCAGAGAACAGGCTCGGGTTTCATCCAAAACAGCCAGTGGTTTCTTACGCTCCGCTTTTAACATCATAATTGGCAGGCTGTAGGCCAAATAAATGTTAGTTTATCTTGTGTAAATGGTTTAAATATGTGTTTTAGCTTTAAAATGATCCAAAACCAACACATTGCATTGCTTTCAAGTGCCTCTTTGACCTGCCCTTGGTAGAAACCAGATCATTTACAGTTATATAAGTAAAATGCCTACATCTTTTTAAAAAAAAAAAAAGATTTATTTATTTATATGTAAGTACACTGTAGCTGTCTTCAGGCACTCCAGAAGAGGGCATCAGATCTTGTTACAGATGATTGTGAGCCAGGATGTGGTTGCTGGGATTTGAACTCAGGACCTTCACAAGAGCAGTCAGTGCTCTTAACTGCTGAACCATCTCTCCAGCTTCCATCTTTGGAGGGACTATTCTACCCTCCATAATTCCAAGATCATGAGATAGGCCCCTTCTTTTAAGTCAACATTTTCCTTAGTTGTGAACTACAGAATGCATGCTTCAACTTTTAGTTTTATGGTTTTTTTAAAACCATGCCATGAATAATACCCAAAGCATCAATATTAAACCAGATTCATATTGTAACTGAATGAAGAGAATGTTTGGATTGAGTCTGTGGTCAACTGACCTTTTTTTCTAGTTTGTTCTACATGTAGAGTAGGACTACATGTAGAATTGGACTAGGAAAGTCCAAAATATTCCTAGAAGCAGAATTTTAAAATAGAGATTGTATGGGATGTGGCCATTTAAATTCCAATTTACCACAAGGAATTTTTCCCCCTGGGAGTCAAGTCATATTTATGAAAAGCAAAATTTTTAAAGTACAAGAGTATCTCTCTAAATTCTCAGAATGTGACTTTTGCTCATGCAAATATTGGTACACCGTCTTTTTATAACAATGGTTCTAGAAATGTGGAAGAAATCATGTTGGATACTGTTATGCTCCACCTAGAGCCTAGACCCTCTCAGATCCCATCACTCATATCTGTGTCAGCCTCCAGTTCTTTTGACACATTCCTCAGACAAATCCACTTGAAAGCAAGAAACGTTTGTTTTGCTTCTTGATCTCACAGAGTTTGGACCACTGATTTGGACATGTGGTGGTGTGATACACTACAGCAGGAGCATGGCCAAATAGGAATGAGCAAAGGAAACTGACCAGGGACTCTATCCACTTGGAGACTACACCCTTGTCAGTGAGCTCACATTCTTCTACAAGGCCCCACATCCTAAAGGTTCCAAACTTCCCAACAGAGCCATGGAATGAGGACCAAGGCTTAGTGCATGGACTTTTCAGGGATCTTTAAGAACCAAACGAATATGTGTGTGTGTGTGTGCGTGTGTGTGTGTGTGTGTGTGTGTGTGTGTGTGTGTGTGTGTGTGTGTGTTGGGGAGTTGGTAACCTTGGAGACCAGAGCTGTCTGATTCCCTTGGAGCTGGGATTACATAGACAGGTAAATGGATAAACACTACAGCTGTGAGCTGCCTGACATGGATGCTGGGAAGTGAACTTGGGTTCTTCTGAAGAGTAATTCATGGTTAATCACTGAGCCATTTCTCCAGTTCTTTTTTCCTATTAAAAAGAAATCAACTGGGGCTGGAGAGATGGCTCAGCGGTTAAGAGCACTGACTGCTCTTCCAAAGGTCCTGAGTCCAAATCCCAGCAACCACATGGTGGCTCACAACCATCCATAATGAGATCTGATGCCCTCTTCTGGTGTGTCTGAAAACAGCTACAGTGCACTTACATATAATAATAAATAAATCTTAAAAAAAAGAAAGAAAGAAAGAAAGAAAGAAAGAAAGAAAGAAAGAAAGAAAGAAAGAAATCAACTATTGATTTTCCTCAGCTTCCTTTGGCCAGAGGACTATTTTTCTATTTCTGTCTGTCTTTTCATGTGTTTGCCTATGATATATCTAAGTATGGAATTTTTGTGCTTAGTTGTAATCAGGATTTAATGAGTTCTTGTTGTTCAGAGTAATGTTTCCATTACATTTGGTAGTGTTTAGCCATTTTTGGGGGGTTTTTTTGGAATGGAGGTGTATGTTGGATTCTACAGAACCATCGTGGGATCCTGCAGAGATTGGGGCCCTGCCTGAAACTGTTCCCTTCTTGTATTCTACCTGCTTCCCGTATTTACTCCCTTATCTGAGTCTCTCAAAAGTCTTTCATAGCATATTATCTGCATACACTGCTCATCTCAGGACTTGGTTCTTGTCATGTAAGACCTAAGGCGACATTCATCTGCTCTATCCGTTCATCTGGAGGGTAACCTAGTCTTCTAATCTCCAAATGCTTTTGAGGGCCTGTTGTGCGGCTACAGAAACAGGGCTCTAGGCAAGTGGAAATGGCAGAGTTCCTGAGTTCAGGGCTCAGGCTGTCTTGACTCTCATTGGTCTGGAGGTCTAAAGGAGAGCATTACCAAGGGCAAGTGTGCATTTCAGGGTGCATCTTACCAAGGGCAAGTGTGCATTTCAGGGTACATCTTAGACATTCTTAGCCAGCACTCTGGAAGCTGAAAAGTAAGGAAAACTAATAAATATCCATTGGAAAGTTATACCAATCACCCAAACTAATTGAATAAACCCTTTCCTCACCAACTTGCATTTTGGTTATTGTTGTTTTGTCGAAGCGGTGGAAACCATAACTAAGACAGGTGGTCTGGGGCCCCACCATCCAGTTTGAGTACATGCACTCCAGTAACTTAGTGTCCTCTTTCTAGCTTTTTACCTAAGCCTCTGCTATCTTCTATTACTACTACTACCCCTGGGAGAGAACAAGCATTTGTGACATAGATCTTTAGGGATACTTAAGATCCAATTGCTGAAGGAAATTACAGTTCAGATAAAATCAGGGTTACTGACCAAATGAACTTTTTTTTTTTTTTTTTTTTTTTTTTTTGGTTTTTTTGGATTTGGTTTTTGCGATATAGGGTTTCTCTGTAGAGCCCTGGCTGTCCTGGAACTCACTCTGTAGACCAAGCTGGCCTTGAACTCAGAAATCCACCTGCCTCTGCCCCCCAGAGTGTTGGGATTACGGGCATGCGCCACCACCGCTTGGCCCAAATGAACTTTTAAACAAATTTTTACATTTATTTATTTATTTATTGCACATGGATGTTTTTTGTGCATGACATGCATGCCTAGTGAGTGTAGAGACTGGAAGAATGTGATTAATCTCCTGGAACTAGAGATACAGATGGTTGTGAGTCCACCATGGGAGTAGCAATTGCTCTTAACAACTGATCCATTTCTACAGCCTCAAATGATGACATTTGAAATTATTGAGATATAAAAGACTATGGACAGAATACTTGAATATATTAAAGGAAGATAGTAAAGGGTCTTGGCCAAAACAGTTTAGGGAAGGAAGGGCGTGTTTGGGTTCATAGTTTGAGGGCACAGTGCATCATGTTGGAGTGAAAGTTTTTTGTTTTTAATTAAAGTTACCCCAGCAAGTATCCATAGTTTCTGAGCTTCCCTCTTTGCACCAATTTACCAGTCACCTTAGATTGTGAAGGCAATTCCCAACCAAGAAATGAGACACGGTCACCATCTATGTCAGATATAAAAGATGTGTACCATCTTAGCTCCTGTGTTCCTTCTAGTCTGGTTTGGGTCTCGGGGCCCCATTTATACAAAAAGGATTGCCTAGAGTCACTTTGATCATGTGTTCTTTTGTGCAACAGTGATTTGTGATTTTTTTCTTTTCTTTTCTTTTTTTTGTTTTTTTTTTTTTGTTTGTTTGTTTGTTTTTGGATTTGGTTTTTTCGAGACAGGGTTTCTATGTATAGCCCTGGCTGTCCAGGAGCTCACTCTGTAGACCAGGCTGGCCTCGAACTCAGAAATTCTCCTGCATCTGCCTCCCAGAGTGCTGGGATTACAGGTGTGCTCCACCACCGCCTGGCAATTTGTGATTTTTAACAGTAGGGAGGGCATAGGCTGCTGGTCACACTCTCTCCACAGTGAGGAAGCAGAAAGAGATGGGTACTGTGACTCAGATCACTTTTTTCTTGTTATTTGGGTCAGGATCCCAACCATGTGGTACCTGTAGTGGGAAATTGCTAAAATATAGTACTGCCCCACCAGGCCTCTGCTCCAAGTCCCGGCTGATCTCTCTCTCCTGCCCAGCACACACCCCTTCCAAGTATCCAGTAAAGCATGACACTTAAACTTGAGTAGTCAACCAAATATATTTATGTATATGAAACTCCCAATTACATAATGCCAAATTACAATGATAAAGTTTTATCCCAATATTTCTAACTTCTTCTTTTTTTTTTTTTTTTTTTTTTTTTTTTTTTTTTTGGTTTTTAGGATTTGGTTTTTCGAGACAGGGTTTCTCTGTTAGGTCTGTCTGGGCCAGTGTCCTGAGCAGACCTAGTGTGCAAACTCTGCAGCCACTCCCACATCACCCAAAGGAAGTTCCACTACCAGGCGCTCTATCACGCCCAGGACCATACCTGTCTGTCTGGGCTGGTGCCCTTCAAACGGTCAATTCAGGAACTTTGGAAAGTCATGGAACATTTGCCCCTCCAGAAGGGAGAGACTAATTAACATTCCTCAGACTACAGGGGTCAGAGGGAACCTACCTGCGAGTAGAGATATATTCTGCAGGATAGACCATTGGCCACCTCTAGACGAGGAAAGTCCTTGTCACCTCCTTCCCTAGGGACCAATCAATTTAAAAGTTAGTGTTCTGTCAATCACATTATGCCTAATAGTGGCTGCCCTGAGGACTGTATAAAGGTCCGCTGTGTGGGCTGCACAGGATCATTCTCTTCACATGGGAAGGGTGACCCCAGCATGCTGGATTAAATAAAATTCCTCTTGCTTTGCATTGATTCCCATCTCCACGTTGTTCACTCAGGGGTCTCTGGTAAGTTAAGCCTCCCCAGAATCTTATACCCTGAGCAGTCAGTCCCACAGCACCCAAAGGAAGGTGCTTTTACAAGGTGCTTTTACAAGCCCAGGATCATAAGATCCTCTAGGTGCTTTTACAAGCCCAGGATCATAAGATCCTCCCAGGATCCCAGGAGCTTGGTCACACCAGGATCTCAGGGTCCCAGAGGTAGCTTGATTCCAAGGAGCTCGGACACACCCAGGATCTCAAGATCACAGGATCCCAGAATCCCAGGATTACAGAGACAGTTTAACTTCTGACACAACCAGGATCACAGTAAGGACAGGCTCCAGTGAGATACAGCAAGGGCAAGTAGCACTAGAGATAACCAGCTGACAGGAAGCAAGCATAAGAACATAAACAACAGAAACCAAGGTCACTTGGCATCATCAGAATCCAATTTTTCTACCATAGTAAGTTCTGGATACACCATCATACCAGAAAAGCAAGACTTGGATCTAAAATCACGTCTCATGATGATGAGGGGGGACTTTAAGAAGGACATAAATAACCCCCTTAACGACATAGAGGTTAACACAGGTAAACAGTTGGAAGCCCTTAAAGAGAAAACACAAAAATCCCTTAAAGAATTACAGGAAAACTCAATCAAAGAGGCGAAGGAAATGAATAAAACCATCCAGGAGCTAAAAATGGAACTAGAAACAATAAAGAAATCACAAAGTGAGAGAACCCTGGAGCTAGAAAACCTAGGAAAGAAATCAGGAGTCATAGATGAACCATCACCAACAGAATACAAGAGATAGAAGACAGAACCTCAGGTGCAGAAGATAGATACCATAAAAACATTGACACAACAGTCAAAGAAAACACAGAAAGCAAAAAGCTCCTAACCCAAAACATCCAGGAAATCCAGGGCACAATGAGAAGCCCAAACCTAAGGATAATAAGTATAGAAGAGAGTAAAGATTTCCAATTTAAAGGGCCAGTAAATATCTTCAACAAAATTATACAAAAAAAAATCCCTAACCTAAAGAGAAAGATGCCCATAAACATGTAAGAAGTCTACAGAACTCCAAATAGACTGGCCCAAAAAAGAAATTCCTCCCATCACGTAATAAAACACCAAATGCACCAAAGAAAGAAAGAATATTAAAAGCAGTAAGGGAAAATGTCAAGTAACATATAAAGGCAGGCTTATCAGAATTACACCAGACTTCTGACCAGAGACTATAAAAGATAGAAGATCCTGGGTAGATGTCATACAGACCCTAAGAGAACACAAGTGCCATCCCAGGCTGCTATACCCAGCAAAACTTTCAATTACCATAGACGGAGCAAACAAGATATTCCATGACAAAACCAAGTTTACACAATATCTTTCCACAAAACCAGTCCTACAAAGGATAATAGATGGAAACACTAATACAAGGATGGAAACTATACCCTAGAAAAAGCAAGAAAGTAATCTTTCAACAAACCCACACAAACATAATTCCACTTCTAACAAAAAAAAATAACAGGAAATAACAATCACTTTTTCTTAATATCTCTTAATATGAAATTAATATTACCAACATATCTTAATCAATTGGAATTTAAAAATATGAGGAATTAGAAATTTGTTGATTGTTACCCAGTGGGTTCTCTAATTTGGTAATTGGAGAAATATGTCCAATATTGTACAATCCATATACACTTTCTGCTTGTTTGTATATGACAGTGTCTTGATGTGTACCACATAATAGTCTTGAGATCATGCTTCTCCTATCTCAGCCTCTCTATTAGTAGGATTATTTATTTGATGTTTTTATACGATACTATGAGTTTCAGAACAGGCTTACATATTTCAAAATTATTTATACAGCCAAAAGAAACATAAACAATTAATTTGGGAGGTGTCTTGTAAGAGAAAAACAAAGAGTAAGACTGAATGTTTTGCTTTATATTGATAATGTATCAATTTAGAAGAAGATGACCTTATATGTTACTCTTCTTCTGAGACGAATGCTTTTCAAAATCATCACACCAGTGAACAAAATCTTACCCTCAACTAATGTCTGTGCCACCCTTCAAGCAGAACCATGGTTCATTGAAACAGTTAATGAATGACTTCATGGAGAGACCATCTTAGTACACACATCTTTTCTTTTATGAATGTAACCTGTTCCCTGTGGGCTGAGAATGATGACAATCACTCAAGTAAAATAGCTTTGACCATAGCAGGAAATCTTTATCCAAATAATTGTGCCTACAATTCATTCCTTGGCACAGCAGAGCTGTCAACTCTTAGCTTAGGTACTATGGAGGTAAAATCCTTTGGGGATGTGAGGGATATTGAAGTACAGCCTTATTACAATGAACTCCAATGTCTAAAAATTAACTCTTACCACAGTAAGAGTCAAGATTTTAAGCTCTACTAAAAACAAAACAAACAAACAAAAAGACTTTATCATTTTATGTTCATTTAATAACATGTCCATTATCTTTATGATTGGTATAAAAACATATATTGTGTTAAATATGATTTTAAAAAAAGTAAAAAAACAAAAAGACAAACCAGTCAGAATGTGGATTAGCATCCCGATTTAACTATCACGGGATGGAATACTAAACACAAGGTACTTTCCCATATAAATGAGGATAGAGAAGATTAATATTCTTTTAAATGGCAATAGCTTAGCACATGCCCTAAAGCCCTGCATCGTTTTTCTTCGTCAGTCACATCCATGCACCTAACTGTCTACCAACACCAACTCTTTCATAGCATTACTAGTAAAACTGCCTTTAAAAATAATATTTGAATAGCTTGAAAAAAATGCATGCACACAAGTCCTGCAGTGGAATTTTAATCCCTTCATTTTATGGTTACAAACAAAGAAATGAAGGAAGGAAAAAAAGAAAAGTCAAAACCCACAAATGTAGAAAATGCCATAGAAACATTTCTACCCACAAATGTAGAAAAAAAGAAAAAAACCCACCAAAGACTAGCTCAGAAATACAAAATCGGTATGTGGTGTTCGTGCCACATCTTTAAATATAGTCAAGTTGTGAGAGTGGTTGTTTTATCTTCATACTTAGTTGATCCACATCTGACTGCTACTGCATTGTAAACAATTCATTTTGTGGTAGCATCCTACCCTGGCTTCCGATTTCAGCTTTTTGTACTGACTAAACGTGTATCATCTATTTTATTTTTAGAACCCTGTCATTTTCCTTTTCATTTGCTCACGCATCATCATTGGCATAGGAGAAGATTTGACCCCATCAATTTTCTTTGTATGATTCAGTTCTGATGACTATCTTCTTTAAAGAATAAATTCTAAGATTTTAATTGCCCCTCCCCCCTCTGCCCTCCCAAAACTGTCATTTATACAGGAGCAAAACATTGTGTTTTGAGCAAATAAGTGTTCAGTGTTCAAATGATTGATAAAATTTGATATGAGGGGAAAAAAGACATTCCCCCATTTTTTTTTGTTTTTTTTGTTTTTGTTTTTGTTTTTTTGTGACAGGGTTTCTCTGTGTATCCCTGGCTGTCCTAGAACTCACTCTGTAGACCAGGTTGGCCTCGAACTCAGAAATCCACCTGCCTCTGCCTCCCAAGTGCTGGGATTAAAGGCGTGTGCCACCACACCTGGCTCAGATGTTTCCCCATTTTTGGGCTGCTCTTTGGGAGGAGGTCTTATGACCTTGTTTCTGGATTTTATAGTCTGTTCCTGGAGCTGGATGGACGATCTTTCAAAACCAGGCCTGGTCTTCACAAGGAGACAAATGACTTTATGTTGTTCTTCAGTACGAGGTTTCTGAGCAGAGTGATAACCATGATATGATTCATGAATCTGGAGCTCAGGGAACAAGTCCTGTGTTATACGTGTATCTAAGAGCCAGAAACAACAGCTCATATTCTAAACCGCGAGAGTACAGGGAGGAGTCAGGAAGGAAGACAGGACAGGGTGTGGAGAAGGACACCTGAGATCATAAAACCTCGAACCCCTAGGGAACAGCAGACACAGGAGGATCAGGCCTTTATGATCATCTGCTGCTCCCTAGGGGTTCGAGGCTACCTTGACCTTTGTGAAATCTAGTCTCCAAGAATCAGCATATGAAAAGAAGTGTCTAAGAGGCAGTGCTATAGCCCAGTTAATCCCCACTTCTTGAGGCTGAGGCAAGTGGATCTCTGTGATTCCCCAGGCCATTCTGGTCTACAAAACAAGTTCTAGATCAGTCACAGCTTTTTCATGGAGAAACCCTGTCTTGAAAAACAAAACAAAACAAATAAAAGAAAAGAAAAAGAAAGGAAAGAAGTGTCAAAAAGTTTAGCATATTCCAAGTATATATTGCTGTACTCATCCCCTCAGTGAGTCAAAAAAAAAAGAAAGAAAGAAAAAGAAAAAAGAAAAAGAAAGAAAGAAAGATAGAAAGATAGAAAGAAAGAAAGTAAGAAAGAAAGAAAGAAAGAAAGAAAGAAAGAAAGAAAGAAAGAAAGAAAGAAAGAAAGAAAGAAAGAAAGAAAGAAATACAAAAGCGTAATAAAAAGGAAATGGAAACCATGTATTGTTAGTGGCTGTTCTGGCATGACATGAACATTAAGAACTATATACATACGTGTGCATCTGTATCAGGCTTCTAACAACTTTTGGCTGACCCATTAGTTTCCAGATTCCAAGTGCTGGCAGCAGAACACCATCACATTCAAGTGCATTCTTGTGACGCTATGCGATATTACATGGAAAGAACTGTTCTGGGATGTCATGTACCTCAGACCACCAAGAGTGCAGCTGAGGCTCAGCCAGGAGAGGTCATGGAGATGTTCCTGTCACATAAAGGGAATAAAGATGTGCACTAAGTATCGTTACCTGGCCGAACATCAGAACAATGTCCCAGATAGTAGGAGGTGAATGTAGCCTGTCTGCAGACTCAGACTTCCTGTGAGTGACTTCTTGTTGGAAGCCCCGTTGGGCGCTAGGAAAACCGTCTGCCTGAATATGGAGACAAGATACTAAACCACACCATACAAACCCATTTGAAACCTTTGCTCATTCTCCTTACATAACCAAAGTAAAATACCCCTCATGGGCTGTATCTTGAGAGGCTGTGGAATCTGTAGGAGGTGGACTCTAATGGGTAGAATTAGGTCACTGGGGCTTGCCCTTGACTGGTCCTTTGACTGGCTTATCCTTCCCTGGTCCTGGTCCTTTTCTCTTCCTGGCTCACTGACTGTATGCTTCCCTTACCATGATGGGTAAAAATTGCTCTGAAACATGGGTCAAAATAAACTTCTCCCTGATTAAGTTGTTTCTGGCAGGAATTTGTTGCTACAGTGCTTGAATAGCTAATTCAGGGCATGTAGACTCCTACAGTTTATTTTTGATTTATGAGGATTCTTTAATTTATGATGTGGAAGCTTTTCGGTGGACATCAGAACCTTTCCTCTTCCGACGTATTCATTGACTGCTAAAGATAACCTTCTTTTTTTTTTTTTGGATTTGGTTTTTTTTTTTTTTTTTTTTGAGACAGGCTTTCTCTGTGTAGCCCTGGCTGTCCTGGAGCTCACTCCGTAGACCAGGCTTGGCCTCGAACTCAGAAATCTGCCTGCCTCTGCCTCCCAGAGTGCTGGGATTACAGGCGTGCACCACCACCGCCCGGCTTAAAGATCTCCTTCTAAGTACTGCTTTCACTGTATCCCACAAGCTTGGTAAGTTGTGTTTTCTTTTTCTTTCTTTTCTTTTTCTTTCTTTTCTTTTTCTCTTTCTTTCTTTCCTTCTTTCTTTCCTTCTTTCTTCCTTCCTTCCTTTCTTTCTTTCTTTCTTTCTTTCTTTCTTTCTTTATTTATTTATTTATTTTTTCCCGAGACAGGGTTTCTCTGTGTAGCCCTGGCTGTCCTGGAGCTCACTCTGTAGACCAGGCTGGCGTCGAACTCAGAAATCCACCTGTCTCTGCCTCCCAGAGTGCTGGGATTACAGGCATGCACCACCACTGCCTGGCAAGTTGTATTTTCATTTGGTTTAAAAAATTTTTTTGAGGTTTATTCTTTGATTCCTTTGTTTTTCAGAAGTGTGTTGTTTACAAATATACTAGGATTGGTTGACAAGAAATTTTATCTTTCTGTTATTGGCATCTAACTTAGTTCCACATGGGTATGAAAGTGGTTATTTCTTTTAAATGTTAAGACATGTTTTATGACGTAGAATGTGTCTGTCTTCATGGGTTGTCTGTTTGAGCATGAGTAGAATGAATTAGTGTTGTTTGACGGCGTAACATATAGATAGAAACTTCTTGTAGGTGACAGATGATGCTGTTGGATTTAATTATATACTCTTACTTTCTGTCCACTGGATCTGTCTATTGTTGAGATAGAGAATTTGTCTAGTCTCTGGGTAGAAGAGTGTGCCTCACATACCTTCATTGCCTGTTATTAGATGCATACACATTAAAGGTTACTGGGGCTGGGGCTATAACTCAGTTGGTAGAATAGTGCCTAGTATGCATAAAAACCTGAGATGAGTCTCCAGTACCACATAAACTGAACATGGTGGTATATGCCTATAATCAGAAAATAAGTTCAAGGTTATTCTGGGACTACAGAATAAGTTCCAGTCTGGGCTGGGCTATATGAGACCATGCTTTTTAACAACAACAACAACAACAATAATAAAAGGTAGGGATTAAAAGAAGGCTCAGCTATTAAGAATATTCATTATTCTTGCAGAGGGCCTGGGTTTGATTTCCAGCGCCCATCTGGTGGCTCATAACCATCTGGAACTCCAGTTCCTGCAAATGCAGTGCACTCTTCTGACTCCTAGGTACCAGACACACATGTAGCACACAAACATATACCCAGGGGGAAAAACACTTATACACACAAAATAAATAAACCTAAAAAAATAAACTTAAAAAGGAACATAATTATGACCTCCTACAATGTTCATTCTTTATCAGAGTGCACCACCACTCTCCATCCCTGATAACTCTCCCGGCAGGTCTGTGCTGTGTGAAGTTGCTGCACTGCTTCTATTTCTTGGCCAGTGTGGTCATAGTGTAGCTTTCAATACCCATCCCCCACCCCTGTTCCTTTATGAGGTGCTTTGGATGGAGTCCAGCATGCCAGGCAAGAGCTCTGTCACTGCTCTGCACTGTCCCCCACTATGGACACATATGGCTTTATATTTAAAATGCACGCAGACAGCATAGATCTAGGTCTTAGGTTTTGACTCACAATCTTTGTCCTTGAAGGGTTCATTCCGGGCATGGATTAAAGAGAGAGAGCTATCAGTGAAGTAATGGCTACTGTATTATTTGTCTTCTGCCTGCTGCCCTTGGTCGTTTTTCTCCTTTTTTTCTCTTCCATACTTTTCCCATACTGTGATTTTGATTAAAAAAAAAATTGGGTTGGAGAGGTGTCTCAGTGGTTAAGAGCACTGGCTGCTCTTCCAGAGGTCCTGAGTTAATTCCCAGCAACCACATGGTAGCTCACAACCAAATGGAATATGACACCTTCTTCGGGTGTATCTGAAGACAGCTACAGTGTACTCACATTCATGAAATAAATCTTTTTAAAAAATTTTAAAAACAAGCCTTAATTCCATTTTCTCCCTCTTCTTTTCACATGACTTATGTATTCATAGATTTTTTTTTTTCTTAAACAGTGACTGCCTTAGAGTTGGCAGGATGTATTTATAGTTAATCCAAGTCCATTTCAGGTAAGCTTGTATTGTTCCACATATGAATGAATATCTTACAGTAATAAACTATTCCCAATTCCTCTCTTCTAATACTTGTATCACTCTGTTATTATGTTCTTAGATGCAGTCAACTCTATTATCATTTTATATTGAAAGAACTGTTATCTTAAACAACAGAATAAAAAAAAAACCCTGAAGCCAGGCATCATGGGTCACATTCTGGAGGTTGAAGCAGGATGTTTATCAAGGCTAAGGCCAACCTGAGCTACATATTTTGATTTTGATTTTGAAACAGGATCTCAGGTAGCCTAAGCTAGCCTCAAATTGCCCAGCTTACCATGGCAAGCTATGGGTTACAGTTTAAGAATTTTCATCTAAAAATAGGTTCTTTAATTTTATTTAATGCACAGTAATTGGGTATCACCGTGGGGCACAGGATGGCATTTCATCGTGGAGGTAGACCAGGATACTAGCATATCCATCACCCCTCACATCTTTCTGCTTTAGTCATCGCAATCCTCTTAGCTCTCTTGAACTTTGTCATCGATCATCATCAGCTGCAGTTACCTTCCTGTGCTGTAGAATGTGGGAAGTTATTTCTCCTATCCAACTGCACCTTTGTTTTAGAGGATTCTGTAACCAATCACTAATTAAGAAAAATTATCAGGCTGGAGAGATGGCTCAGCAGTTAAGAGTACTGACTGCTCTTTCAGAGGTACTGAGTTCAATTCCTAACAACCACATGGTGGCTCACAACCATCTATAATGGGATCTGATGCCCTCTTCTGATGTGTTTGAAGATAATATCTGTGTACTCATACATAAAATAAATAAATCTTAGAAAGAAAGAAAGAAAAAGAAAGAAGGAAAGAAGGAAAGAAGGAAGGAAGGAAGGAAGGAAGGAAGGAAGGAAGGAAGGAAGGAAGGAAGGAAGGAAGGAAGGAAGGAAGGAAAGAAAGAAAATTATTCCGGACATCTTGGCAGCTGATCTTGGTTGTGGCTTGCCACTCCCCCCCTTACCACTGCCCCCCTCCCCGCCCCCAAGTCCACCCCCTACACGTAATACAAAGAAGACAAAAAGTTTCTGGAGTCAATCAGCTCCAGCTTGTTATAAAAAATGGAAAGTACAAGCTGGACTACAAACAGACTCTGAAGATGATCAGACAAGGCCAAGCGAAATTGATTATCCTTACCAACGGCCCAGCTCTGAGGAAACCTGAGATAGAATACCATGCCATGCTGGCTAAAACTGGTATCCATCACTACAGTGGCAATAATATTGAATTGGGCACAGCCTGCAGAAAATACTAGAGTGCCCACATTGGCTACGATTGACCCAGGTGGTTCTGATATTTTTAGAAGCATGCCAGAAAAGACTGCTGAGAAGCAAACCAGGAACATTTTCCTTAAGTAGAACTTTGCCAGAGCAAAGAAAGAAAGAAAGAAAGAAAGAAAGAAAGAAAGAAAGAAAGAAAGAAAGAAAGAAAGAAAGAAAGAAAGAAAGAAAGAAGAAAGAAAGAAAGAAAGAGAGAAGGAAGGAAGGAAAGAAGGAAGAAAGGAAGGAAGGAAAAAAGAAAGAGGCCGGGCAGTGGTGGCACGTGCCTGTAATCCCAGCACCTGGGAGGCAGAGGCCGGAGGATTTCTGAGTTCAAGGCCAGCCTGGTCTACAGAGTGAGTTTCAGGACAGCCAGGGCTATACAGAGAAACCCTGCCTGGAAAAATCAAAAAAAAAAAAAAGAAGAGAGAAGGAAGAAAGAAAGAAAGAAAGAAAGAAAGAAAGAAAGAAAGAAAGAAAGAAAGAAAGAAAGAAGAAGAAAGAAAGAAAGAAAAAAAAAAAAAAGAAAGAACTGGCCTTACCGACAGCCTACTCTAATAGAGGCATTTTCTCAGTTGGAACTTCCCCCTCTCAGATGACTCTAGTCTGTGTCAAGGTGACATAACTTTAGCCAGCACAGGAAGCTTCCTAGAAGTCGATGATTTGGACTCAGTCTGCAATGAGTCTAAGGCCTAATGCATAGTCGAGACATGGATTTAGCAACGAACTACACTCACAAATCTTCACAGGCCTAAGATGTGCTGAACTCTTAGCCTGTTCATGTTTTTTGCTTTCTTTGTTTGACATGCAGAGGACAGAACCTGAGCACCCTCCCCCCAAATGCTCCACCCCCAGCTACATTCAGGTTCTTTGTTGTTGTTGTTGTTGTTGTTGAAATAGTAAGTAGATTTTTATTTATTTTTTATTTTTTATGGCTTTTTATTTATTTTTTATTTTTTATTTTTTTTAAAGATTTATTTATTGTTATATTTACATATACAGTACAGTGTAGCTGTCTTCAGACACATCACAAGTGTCAGATCTCATTATGGATGGTTGTGAGCCACCATGTGGTTGCTGGGATTTGAACTCAGGACCTTTGGAAGAGCAGTCAGAGTCCTTAACCACTGAGCCATCTCACCCAGCCCTATTTTTTATTTTTTTATGTTATTTTTTTATTCGATATATTTTTTATTTACATTTCCAATGGTTTCCCCTTTTCTAGCCCCCCACTCCCCAAAAGTCCCATAAGCCCCCTTCTCTCCCCCTGTCCTCCCACCCACCCCTTCCCACTTCCCCATTCTGGTTTTGCCCTATACTGCTTCACTGAGTCTTTCCAGAACAAGGGGCCACTCCTCCATTCTTCTTGTACCTCATTTGATGTGTGGATTATGTTTTGGGTATTCCAGTTTTCTAGGTTAATATCCACTTATTAATGAGTGCATACCATGATTCATCTTTTGAGTCTGGGTTACCTCACTTAGCATGATGTTCTCTAGCTCCATCCATTTGCCTAAGAATTTCATGAATTCATTGTTTCTAATGGCTGAATAGTACTCCATTGTGTATATATACCACATTTTTTGCATCCACTCTTCTGTTGAGGGATACCTGGGTTCTTTCCAGCATCTGGCAATTATAAATAGGGCTGCTATGAACATAGTAGAGCATGTATCCTTATTACATGGTGGGGAATCCTCTGGGTATATGCCCAGGAGTGGTATAGCAGGATCTTCTGGAAGTGAGGTGCCCAGTTTTCGGAGGAACCGCCAGACTGATTTCCAGAGTGGTTGTACCAATTTGCAACCCCACCAGCAGTGGAGGAGTGTTCCTCTTTCTCCACACCCTCTCCAACACCTGCTGTCTCCTGAATTTTTAATCTTAGCCATTCTGACTGGTGTAAGGTGAAATCTCAGGGTTGTTTTGATTTGCATTTCCCTAATGACTAATGAAGTTGAGCATTTCTAAGATGTTTCTCCGCCATCCGAAGTTCTTCAGGTGAGAATTCTTTGTTTAACTCTGTACCCCATTTTTTTAATAGGGTTGTTTGGTTTTCTGGGACAAATCGGCAACCAACAAATTGGGAAAAGATCTTCACCAATCCTACATCAGATAGAGGGCTAATATCCAATATATATAAAGAACTCAAGAAGTCAGACTACATTCAGGTTCTAATTGCTGCTAGGATCAGGGGACAAGTCACTTCCCTCACAAACTGGAGACCAGAAGTCCCTTCTTATTACTCAGAGACACTGGAAATATGTTAGCATATATAGATTATTATAATCAGCTAAGATTGAGAATAATAGTCCAATCATCCCCAGATCTGGTGGAATGTAAAAGAAAGATAAAGGTAGCCTCCTTGTGGTTGCTGGGAATTAAATGCAGGACCTATGGAAGAGTAGTAGTGCTCTTAACCACTGAGGCATCTCTCCAGCCCCAAATGATTATGATTTTGATTCCACCAAGTCTTGAATAGTAGCGCAAGTTGGGGTTGGAAAGTCCAGAAAAAAATCAAATGAAAAAGGTTACTTTTTCTAAGCATGTTCTTCAGTGTGGGTTCTGTATCTATGTGAGGGTATGTACATGCGCCAGGAAGTGTGTGTGGAGGTCAGAGCACAGTCCCAGAAGTCAGTTCTCTCCTTCCACCTCAGATGCAGCTTGGGTCATTGGGCTTCTACAGGATTGCACTTCAACCTGCTGAGCTATCTCACTGCCACACAACTTTTTGTTTTTTGGTTTTTGGTTTTTGGTTTTTTGGGTTTTTTTTTTTTTTTTTTTTTTTTTTTTGGATTTTTGGATTTGTTTTTTTTCAAGACAGGGTTTCTCTGTATAGCCCTGGTTGTCCGGGAACTCACTCTGTAGACCAGGCTGGCCTCGAACTCAGAAATCCTCCTGCCTCTGCCTCCCAAGTGCTGGGATTACAGGCATGCGCCACCACTGCCCAGCCTGCCACACAACTCTTTAAAAATTTTATTTATATTTTATTTAGTTAGCGTGTGTGTGTGTGTGTGTGTGTGTGTGTGTGTGTGTGTGTGTGTGTGCTTGCTCATGTATTTCACAGTATGATACACAACCCTTCAGAAGTCAAAGGTCAAATCTTAGGACTATGCTTTCTTTTTCCACCTTGGGTTCCGGAGATCAAATTTAGATGGTCAAACTTGCCCAGCAAACTATCTTACCAGCAAGGAGGAAGACTTTAATGCTTACTGCTAGTCATTATTTTCTGTTTCCAACATCCTACTCCCCAGAATCAGGCCAAATGAAACTCTATAGTTAATTTTGCAAGGAAGTTAGAATTGACTTTGCACAGGAAGCTGTGCATATGGACCTAGGAAGCAAAGGTACAAAAAGAAAAAAAAATGAAATTAGGAAGGGATGGGCAGCACAAGAAGAAACTGCAGGGAACTTAGCAGTCTGCCAGTAGAAAGAGGTAGCCAGAGGAGGGCCTGTTTCTGACAGGATGGTACTTCTGATTTACAAATCTAAGATATAACATATACCATTTTCTAGGTATATGAAGAAGGATAAAGTTCAAGACCTGTCTCTTACAAGCGAGCACGACACAAAGAAACAAACAATAGGGGAGACAATGCCTGAGTTGGGTATCTTATGCCCAACACCAAGGAAAGTGTTAAGTGCCAGGAATGGGTTACATCTTGTTAAGGCACTGGCCAGAAGCCTTTCCTGGAGTCCCTCAAACATCATGGGCTATTGATTGTTCTCCACAACTTGATGGTAAGGTCCAATGGTGAAGACACCACTTAAGTATGTCGTTAAACATGGTGGAGCCTATTGACTAGTGTTGATGGTACTGGGAAGTTCCCTGCATGTTGCCACAGGAGAAAGGTAATCATTAATATCATCCAGCGACAAACCTTCCCAGTGACCTACTACAGCAACCTGCCTGTGTGATATTCTGGTGTAATAGTAGAACAAATGTTATGGAAGCAACCAGTACACCCCTTTGCATTTAAGGTCCACTCCATGAGATGTTCCTCAAACTTGACACCAATAAAATGGCCAAGAACCAGAGACTATATATGTCATGGGTCTAAAGAGAAACCCTAATATTATTTATTATTCTGCTAAAGGAACACATCAATAAAATTACTGCTAAAGAAATACTGTTTATACCCAAAGCTCAGGGCCTTGCTCAGCCTCATTAGAAAAGCTTGTTCTTGCAGTAGATGGGAACTAGCACAGAGTCCCACAACTGGACAATGTACGGAGTGTAAGATATTGGAACACTTTGACCCAAATGGTATATCTCAATCAAATCCTTCCCCTCAAGGATCGTATATATGGATGGTTGTAAGAGCCAGAGGTGATGGTTGACTCCAAGGAAACAGTGTCTTTCAGACACAACTGGAGCAATGCACATATGAACTCACAGAGACTGTGGCCATGTGCACAAGGGTTGCACAGGTTCAAACCAGATAGGGTCCCAGAACTGAGAGGAGGAAATAGATTCGGGGTCCCACCTGTAGACAAGGAGCTATCTGTAACTCATAACCACTGGCAAAGAGAAAATCAATTTTCTCCAGTGGAGTGTCCCTTGTTATTCCAAAACAGGCCTCATGTCCAGGATTAGTTGACTAATACAAAATAAACTCAATGGTACTTTTGTGAAAGTTCTGTCTTATTTTGCTTTGTTTGGGTATTTTCCCCCTTACCTGAGTTTTGCTTGTTTGTTTTGATCTTTTTTTTTGAAAAAAAAAAAAACAATTAGGTTTTTCACAGTTTTCTTTTTAGATTTATTTATTTATTCTATGTAGCTGTCTGTCTTCAGACACTCTAGAAGAGGGCACTGGATCCCATGACAGATGGTTGTGAGCCACCATGTGGTTGCTGGAAATTGAACTCAGAACCTCTGGAAGAGCAGTCAGTGCTCTAACTGCTGAGTCATCTCTCTCCAGCCGCAGCTTTTCAGTTTTTATTCTTGCAATTTTCTATGACCTTTGAAATTATTTCCAAATAAAAATATTTAAAACATTTTATTGATTTTTTTCTGAATTTCACATCATGCACCCCAATCTAGTCTAACCTTGCAACCTCTCCCTAAAAAATAAAATAAGATAATTTTTTTTTAAGAAACAAAACAAAAAGATCTTGTTGTGGAAGCTGTAGTATGTCTCGGTGTGTCACACAGTGTGCCCTTTTGTTCACTCATCTTTAGTTACAAAAGCTCTTGGCAATGAGTCATTGGTCTGATCTCTGGCTTGGGCTACGCTCCAGTACTGGATCCTCATGGGGACTCCCTTCAGATATCCCGTTGTTACCTTATGTCATGGAGATCCTGCAGCTTTGGTTCTTCAGGACCATCCCTTTTACACATTCCAGCAGATCGTATATGAGGTAGCTGTTGGGTGGGCCAAATTAAAACCCTGGATCTGGGCATGGGTGGTAGCTGCAAGAGAAGGGATAGGAGGTATCTCTCCCTTGCCCACACCAACCTATAGCAGATGAGGGGTGGGGCCAGCTCATGCCTTTAGAGCTGGCTCATGATCTGCTGTTCCCCCATCAGGGTCAGCTTTCTGTGCTACCCAGGCAAGCGATGGAGCCATCTCTTTTAAGTGTGGTAGCCAACGAGGGGCGGTACCAGCTCAGTATGGTGCCTCAAGGAGCAATCTAGACCAGGGATGTTTCCATGGCCTTCGGTGGTAACATGGACCTGGGACATCAACACAGACCCTGGCTACTGTAGGACCACAGAGTTAGATATGGCCCCCGGATATCCCGGTGGCCTCACGTAGCAGCACAGGCCACTCAGGTTAGCATGTTTTCATCCCCAACACCCCTCTACCCCAGCACTGCCACCAGAGAGCCACGCGGTCTCCAGTAGTCATCCAGATCACGGACAAATGCTCGGCCTTTTGTGGTAACTCAGGCCACAGACATTGATACGGACCCCAGATAGATGTAGCAGGACCATGCACCCAGACGTGGCTCTTGGTGTCAGTCCTCAGGATGTCATCATGGTCTCCTCATATCTGTTTTTCACCACCACTGAGTCTCCAGTTGCATCTTTCTCCACAGTGTACAAACCTCTTGGCTTTGCTTTCTCTCTTCATTGCATCCTCCATCCTTCCCACCACTCTGTCACATTCAGTTATCATAGGCTGGTGCTTGAATGTCTGTCTTCCAGGTGAGCAGGACCAGTTGTTTCTGGTTTTGTTTCTTATTTTTTGTTTTGTTGTTTATTTGTTTGGTTGACTGTTTGGTTTGTGTTGAAAAAGAGAGAGAGAAAAAGTATAAACTTGGGTATATAGGAAAATGGGAAAGATCTGAGAGGAGTTGGGGAAGGGTTAAAATGTGATCAAAATATATTATATAAAAATCAATAAAAAGTAAGCAGAAAAAATAAAAGAAAAAACAAATAGATCTGAGTGTATGGTATGCAGAACTTACGTCTTCTCCCCCCGAAATGTTCCGAGAGCGGTGTTCTCAAATCCAGTCTGGGTCTCATTCTAGAATTTGAAATCTTCCAAACAAGTTTCCAAATGCATGCTTTTGATGGAGCTCACTTCCCAGAATTTGGTTCTAGCCCGTTCCAATTACAGAGTATGAATCAGTATCATAGCTGATGACTCTGAAAAATAAAACTTAATATGATGTTTTGTACTTAGAGAGATGAGTACGTTGTGAAGCGCTCTTCTGATTCATGTCATAGTAATTGCCATGAACTCAGTAGGAATTAGATTTCCTCTGAAAGAGAGAACACACATCTCACACCACACATGCTGGAACACACACACACACACACACACACACACACACACAAAACCCATAGATTCCAGGGCCAGGAGCTACTACTACAAATGTTCTTGTTTTTGAAGAGAATGTGTTCTGACCTTATTTTTAAAGGACTTAGCATATGTGGCTTGGTTTTATTTTCCATTTGCTAATTACCAGTTCCTTGTCAGCAGGATTTATCATTATTATTATTGGTGACTGAATCATCCTTTTCCACAAAATCTATTTTCCAGGCTCACCCGCCTGAAGGCTGGCTTACGGTCCACTCATGAGTGCCAACACAAGCCTTTCAGATGAGTCTTTTCTGCATTTCCCTGTCAAATCCTTTTGCTATCCAAAGCTGAGACTGAAAGTCTTCTTTGAACAACTGCCTGCTTTTACATTTTGCTGCACTGACATTTGTCTTACTCTCAAACCAAAACATTTTTTCCATTCTTCTGAGACCAGGTCAGATACACTTAATAAGACATCATGGAAGAAACAGACTTGGCTATAGCCTGGTGTCTTCCAGGACAGACCTGTGAACTCTGAATCTTGCAAATAAATGGATTGCCAGGAAAGTTTTGGAGACCCACATCCTTCCTCTACTCATAAAATAAAATGGCAAGGGAAATTCTAATCAATATTCTAGCATAGAGCCACTTCAAACATGTATTTGATTTTTTAAATTAAAAGCTATTTCATTTTAAGGTCTGGTTAAGAGCACTTGCCGCTCTTCCAGAAGGTCCGATTCCACTTCCTGGCATTTACGGCAGGCAGCATACTCCAGTTCCAGGGGATCTAATACTCTCTTCTGGATTTCATGAGCACGCATACTCACAGCTGCACACCTCTCCCTTATGAGCATAATTAAAAGTAAATGTTAAAATGTGCAGATTAAAATTTTTACACTTTGAACTAAATTCCAACTGTACTGTAAGACATTCTCCATGCATGTCTTAGTTAGGGTTTCTATTGCTGTGACTAAACACTATGACAATAAAGCAAGTTAGGGATGAAAGGGTTAATTCGTCTTGCACTTCCACATTTCTGTTCATCACCCAAGGAAGCCAGGACAGGAACTCAAACAGAGCAGGAACCTGAAGGCTCGAGTGGATGCAGGGGCCGTAGAGGGTGGCTGCTCTCTGGCTTGCTTCACATGGCTTGCTCAGGGTCTTATAGAACCCAGGACCACCAGCCCAGGTATGGCACCACCCACAATGGGCTGTACCTTCCTCCACTGATCACTAAATAAGAAAATACCGTACAGCCTGATCTCATGGAGGTATTTCCTCAACTAATATTTATTTCTGTGATGACTCTAGCTTGTGTCAAGCTGCAACAAAACCAGCCAGTACAATGTGCCTTTGTGTCTTTTACTTGGCTTCTCAAAGGTTAACGACTTACATGTCTGAGCTGGTAAGCTTCTGTCCTTCACTTGGCACAAACTAGGGTCACCTGAGACTAGAGATTCTTAGCTAGAACTTGCTCGGATCAAACTGGTCCAAGGCTGTGTCTTTAAGGGATAGCCTTGATTGATGACTGATATGGGAGGGTCCAGCCCACTGTTGACAGCGTCATCCCCAGCATGTGGGTCTGAGCTAGAAAAGAAAGAAAGTTGGAAAAGCTGAATGGAGCATGCCAGTAAACAGCATTCTGCCATGGTTTCTGCTTGAGTTCTTTCCTTAATCTCTCAATAGTAATAGTCGTGACCTGGTATGAGCCAAATACATCTTTTCCTCTCTTAATTTGCTTTTGGTCCTGGCATTTATCACAACTGAAAGAAATCTATGGTAGCAGCCTACATATCAATGATCAAAACTTGGTTCCCTTAGCTAATCTACAACCTTAGATGAATTCACTAATCTGTGTGTTTCTGTTCAGATGGGAGGGCATCCTGAGGCACGGGAGCTCAGGAACCATGTAACTCTGAGAGTTAGTCTCCTAAGCAGAGATGTTGCAGTTCCCAGGGGAGGGTATTCCTAACTGATCTGAGGAGCTCAGGAGCCTCAGCCCTGCTCCTTATTCCTTAGTGCTGTGATTATCAGTGTCTGTTCCCATATGATCTCTTATGTAATGCTGGGGATAAACACAGGCTTCATGCATGCTAGATAAGCCTACTAACTGTATTCCTAGCCCCAAAGCTCCTGGTTTTGCCTGGGTCTGTTTTGAGTTGAATTTCCAGGAAGAATTCAAAACTGGAAGAACCATGATATATTATGGAGGTAGATCTCAAGCAGCAAATACGGTAAATCTGTTAGCATCTGACAGCCTACATGATACGCCATGTGACATTTGGGAGGGTTATGAGTTACTTTCTGTGGAAGCACATGTGGACCACAACACAATTATAGTAGTGTGTTACAAGGATGAGAACAACAGAGACTAAGAAACTTTTTACTTCTATGTAGTCAGATATCATTTGGGTATCATCCCAGCACGCAGGATATGAAATCATTAGGGTCCTGAGTTCAAAGCTGGCCTTGGCTATGTGAGACCCTGTCTTAAAACACACATAAGACAGGCATAGTAGTTGCCTGAAATTCCTCCCCAAGGGGCAGAATACAACTGGTATCCTGGGGGTAAATGTATGAATGGATTCTGGGAAGCACTGATTCACAGTTTTAAAAGTGTGGAATGAGGGCCAGGGACGAAAAGCACAAGCCCAAATTTCATCCTTAGATAGCAGGGACCAAGAAAATGTCAATTACTTATGAAAATCTCCCAGATACTTTCAGTGGCACAGTTAGGACCAGAAACCAAAGCCTCTTGGCTCTGGACCCCATAGACATTGCAGTGTACAAATGTGCAATTTCTCCTCTCTGGTGTTTTTTTTCTCCTTGCTTTTTTCTTTCTCTAAATGTTTGAAGATAAATTGTAGTTTTAGAGATCAACTATGAATCCCCATTTCAATAGTTGACCAATGGAAACTCTGTAGACAAAGAAAGGAGAGAGAGGGAAAGAAGCCTCATTCCAATGTTCCAGGATTTTCCTGCCCAGAAAACCTCAAGAGTTCAAGGCACTGGCTGCCATCTGTGCTTCGAAGGCCTGAAACATTTTCTTCCAGAGTCTTTTGGCTCTGAGGTCTTTAAATTACATTGGTCTTGAACTAATTCCTAAAGGCCTTTCATAAACACTGAACTCTGTAATAAAAGAAAAGGCAATGGAGGAAAATTAACTCTCAGAGTACAAGGGAAAAGAAAGTATTACTTAAGTGTGTGGAACTTGGCAAACACATTACTCAGGGATGGATGACTGAGTAGGAGCCATTAGATGACCAACTGAAGAGCTGGGGTCTACTCATCAGAGAGCTATTTACAGAAAGACCAGCCATTGGTGAAAGTGTAAAGGTGGTAATACCATCTTTGGGACCTCTAACCTGTCCCTCTGTGACCTTCCACTCGCCATCACCAGTTTGTTCTCTATGGTCTCACTATTGGCTCTCAATCTCTTCACAGCCTTTGAAATGAGAGAAATGTCAACTTGGTAGTTACACAGAGACTTGAAACTCTGAAACTTTACTACTGAGTCATTTGTCTCTGCTATGGAGGATGTCTCATCCGAGGTCAGAGGACAGCCCATGCTGTGGTTTCAATATGATTCGTACCAGAAAGGTTTATGTGTTAGAACTCTGGTGTAGTGAGGAAAAGGTGGAAACTTTTAAGGTGCAGGCATTAGGCAGTTGGAGGTGTTTGTCTTGAAAAGTCCCCAGTCTTGGTGTTTTCTTTTAGCAACTTAAAACAGACCAAAATATCACAGGGGAATACCATATACCACGATGTACTGGCTGGTTTTGGGTGTCATCTTGACACAGGCTAGAGTTATCACAGAGAAAGGAGCTTCAGTTGGGGAAGTGCCTCCATGAGATCCAGCTGTGGGGCATTTTCTCAATTAGTGATCGAGGGGGGAGGGCCCCTTGTGGGTGGTAGCATCTCTGGGCTGGTATTCTTGGGTTCTATAAGAGAGCAGGCTGAGCAAGCCAGGGGAAGCAAGCCAGTAAGAAACATCCCTCCATGGCCTCTGCATCAGCTCCTGACCTGCTTGAGTTCCAGTCCTGACTTCCTTTAGTGATGAACTGCAACGTGGAAGTGTAAGCTCAATAAACCCTTTCCTCCCCAACTTGCTTCTTGGTCATGATGTTTGTGCAGGAATAGAAACCCTGACTAAGACACACGACTAACCAATGATAAAGTGCGTCCTATCTCTGTGCAAGGAACCAGAATGAGCCTTAAAAGCCATTCCAGTTTCTGATCTCCCCACGGATTGGCCAAATTTGTAACAACCCTTGCATTGCAGTATATTCTACCCAATCCTTGTCATGTCCCCTTTCTTTCCTTATGCCTTTAATTCAAAGACACTCCCCAATCAATGACTCATGGATCCACAGCTGTACATATGGCAAGATTTTATTGGTAAGATTCTATAGGTGACATAACATGTTTGTTTGTTTGTTTGTTTTTTACTAACATCTATTTTAAATGAGTACTGTGGATGTGGCTCATTCATAGAGTATCATGAAAGACTGTATTCAGTTGTAAGTATTGTGAAATTTAAAAACATTAGCTTACAACTTGTTCATAGGTAAATCACCTTTTCAGTTGAGTTCTGCTCAAAATTATCCTATTATCCATTTCTTAGGCTTAGCTTTATTGAACTAAGTGCTCACTAATGGAATGAACACATGCATGCAGATGAAATTGGCCAAGCTAATGTACTCCAGTCATGATTTGAGCTCCTAGATATCGCTTAGCCTGAAGACGTACTCTTGATCATTCCAGTGAGATGAGACAATATGTTTTCCTTTTGTGTGCTTGTGTGTGCCAGTTTGAACTGGATTTTAGATAGAAGATTATGCAATTAGAAAAAATTCTGATATCACAAGACCAATGGTTCTCAATCTCCCTAATGCTGTGACCCTTCAATACAGTTCCTCTCATTTAGAGACTCCAACCATAAAATTACTTTATTGTTACTTCAAAACTGTCACTTCTGCTTTTATGAATTATAATGTAAATATATGACATATAGGATATCTGATATTCGACTCCTGGTTAAGAACTGGTGCATAAGAGCCTGGAAGGCCACTGAATATCTCTAAACCTCTTTTCCAAACAGAAATATAGTGAAACTACAACCCTGCCTACCTCATATGAAGAAGGTACAATCATAGTACAAACCCATGTAAACCCAACAGTCTGTATGTCAGTCACTTTGTAGACATTTTTACCAGAGCTGAGTCCTTGACTTGTATTGACTTGTATTTAGGCAGGCTCTGACTTACAACAGGCCCCACCCGTGGTCGCTTTTCCTGTTGCCCCAGATAAAACACTCTGCCAAAGCAACTTAAAGAAGGGAGGGCTGCTTTTAATAGTTCAATGTAGATCCCATCATGCTCAAAGAAGCTTTCATATCATGTTCATAATCAAGAAAAGAGAGTAGTGCACACATGCTGCTGGCCAGCTCCCTCTCTCCATCTTTTACTACGCAGGACCCGTTGCACAGGGTACAGTCCTGCCCACAATTAAGATGTGTCATCCCCTCTTGATCAGCATCTCGAGACAGGCAAGAATGTCCAAGGCCCATGGCCTAGAGGTCCATCCCTCATTCCAGATCCTGTCTCACTGAACATTAATATCAACAATCAAGGCTATCAAACGGCTTCATGAGTAACAATACGTGCCACGGAAGCCTGACGGCCCAAGTGTAAAACTCAGAACCCAGGTAAGGCTTCATAGGTGCTCACTGAGACTGAAACCAAAATCAGGGAGCCCGTATGGGTCTGACCTAAGCTCCCTGCATACATAGTATAGCTGTGTAGCCTAGTGCTTGTATGGAACTCCTAACAGAGGGAACAGAGAGCTTTGTCTGACACTTTTAGCTGCTTTGGGGACCCTTGCCCTCCTACTGGGTTGCCTCAGTCTTACTATGTCATACTATCTTACTATGACAAAAAGTGCCTAATCTCATTGAAACTTGATATGACATGTTTGACTGATATCTCTGCAAGGCCAGCCTTTTTTCTGAAGGGAAATGGAGGAGTGTGTGGGGAGGCAGGAGGTGGAAGGAGCAATGGAGAGGGTGGGGGATGAAGGGAGGGGAAACTGCAGTGTAATGTATGAGAGAATGAATTAATTTAAAAAATTAAAAATCGCACACATGCACACACACACACATGTGTGTGTGTTCAAAGGAAAAAAAGAAAACATAGAATAGGGAGGAAAAGAGGAAGACAGGTCGGAAAGCGTGTGAGCGGGAGACACAGCCCTGCGCTGCTGCCTTGTAGTAGCCTGTGATCTTTTCAGGGACTTTGACTTAAAGATTTCTGTTTGCTTGGGGTGTTTTCCTTTGTTCTATGTTCACTCTTTCTTTCCTTTTCATTTCATTGAGGTGAGAATTATGCAGCACAACACTGAGCGCTTTAATATAAACAGTTGAGTGACCCGAGGTTTGTCACTTTCACAATGCTGTGCAGTATTCATCCATTTTTACCTAGTTTCAAAGTGTTTTCATCGCTCCACAAAGAAAGGCTGTTAAGCCGCTACTTGTTCACCTTCTTCTCTCAGTTTCTCCAAATCTGTATTTTGCCTTTGTTACTATGCCTATTTTGGATATTTCAAGTAAACGAAATTGTTCAATATTTGTCGATGGCGTAAAGGTGGTTCAATCATTAATGTGCTTCGCTGCCAGCCTGAGGACCTGAGTTCAATCCCTAGCACCCGTGTAAAAATATAGGGCATAGTGGTGCCCTTGTAATCCAGTCACTGCTGAGGCAGAAGCAGGAGTCTCCCAGGAACCCAAAGGCCAGCCTGTCAGGCCTCATCGGTGAGTTTCAAGCCAGTGTGAGACCCTGCCTCAAAGGAAGTGGACAGAGTTCCTGAGGCTGACATCCAAGGTTGTCCTTTGATGTCTACATGAATTCAAACTCACGCATAACCAAACGCACACAGATACACACATGCATAAAAATATTTCTCCTCTGTATGCCGTAATTAATTTGGCGTGATGTTCTCAAAACTTACCTCCTTTGTGGTATGAGTCAGTGATTCTTTTCTTCCTATAGCCATACAATATTTTACTGTTTAACTTGTTCATTGGTAACATTTGTTTAGTTATTCACATGTTGATGTATCTGTGGTTATTTGCAGCTTTTGGCTATTGTATCATTGCAACAGACATGGATATATATGCATCAGAACTCACGAAATATTGGTTTGCTTGCGTTTGTGTGCATATGTGTATATTTGACACAACGTATATGTAGAGGTCAGGGGACCACTCTTCAGAAGTTGACTCTACTGGGCTGATGCAAGGCCTCTCTTATTTCTGTCTCACTGCACACTGCAGACTAGCTGAACTAGACTTCTGGGTGACTCTCCTGTCTTCCAGTCCCATCTCGTTTTAGGAATGCTGGAATCATAGATGTGTCCCACCATACTCAGCTTTTTTTACATGGGTTCTGACAATCAAACTCAGATCATCTGTTTGGCACACACATTTATCTGCAGATCCATTTTGCAAGCCAGATCTCATAAAATCTTAATGTCCATTGATGCTTAAAATAAATTCACTGGTGAAGCACACCCAATCTTGGACTTCTTAGATCCAAAAGTAAATTCCCCTGTGCTCCAGCTATTTTAGATTGCATTTTTTTTTTTTTTTGGTCAACTTGAAAGAATATTGACTACTACAAAACTTTAAAACATCGTTGAAAGTGTGGTCTTTGGATCTATAGAAAGCACCCTGCTTGTTAAGAATACATTGAAACAAGACCAAGTAAAATTCTCTGAAGTTCAAGGCTCCCCTGTTCTCAAGGAACCCTGAATAAGAATTTGAAACAGTCTGTACTACTGGAATGAGCTCAGCTAAGCAGAGAACATCCCTGAACTCTGTCTTGCCACCACAATGGGAAAATTACTGCAGAGTCCAGAACCAGAAGCTTAACTTGAGCCAGAGTGAAGAGGGGGGTGGGAAGCACTTCGCATTAGAAGCTCAAAACCCAGATCTCCTCTAAGTCAGCAGGGAGTCATTTTTAGCACCTCATCTGCTCAGAAGTCCCCAGCTGCTCTCACTCTGCACTCTTACTGTCATCCATATTTCGTCGTCTGTGGTCAGAGAATGCCAATGTTTTCTTTTCAAAGAGTTTCTAGGAATCGCCTTCAGCTCGCTTGGTTAAATCCTCTGCAGCACACACTTCTTCAAAAGGACATCGTGTCTCCTTTCTGCTGGAGAACACTGGAATAGTGAGAGAATATATCTGCTGATAACTCCTCTTTAAAAAGCAGCAGGGCTCTGGTTCATTTTGATCTTAGTTAAATGAGAACAGACTGGATCTGAGCCCTTTCTGACTCCCTGACCCCAGGAACTGATGTGATGGGTCGGCGATAAGTTTGTAGCTCTGCCTTTTCTGTTTCTTTAATCACTTGCTCTTCCCTCGGGACCACTGTGGGTTGAAAAATCACATTTCTGACTCCAGACAAGTAACACAGGAGCAAAGGAATTCTAATGTGGGTTTTTTGCTTGTTAGGGTGAATTTAGGAACTGTCAGTCATTTGGAAGAATGATGTCTGTAGACAAAGGAAGAAGAGGAAGAAATGGGGAGAAGAAGAGATTTTCTTGGCTTATGTTATTAAAGGTGACTTTGACTTAGGGTGCCATTTAAGTGACCTGGACATATCCAAGGACCTGACCTCTTCCCATCTCTCCTCACTGACAAGATCAAGATGGCTGCTCCAAACCCCCAGAGCTTCATGTTGGCCTTCTGTCACACAAAAGAGAGTTCAGAATTTCCACTAAGATACTTGAATCCTGTGATAAAGGTCACATGCTTGTCTCTGCCACAGTCACGTGGCCATGGGTGAGAAATAGGATGGATTTTGGCCGCTGGATGAGACTTGGTTACATGGCCATTCCAAGAACCAGAACTGGAGTCTTTAGAACTCCCTAGCTCAATTCCTGGACCACCAGATTCCCAAAAAGAAACTGAGCTATTGATACAGGAAGTGATTACAAGGGAAGAATCAGTAAATGCTCATATCCATCTCCTAAGGGCTGGATTCCTCTGTGCCTTCACAATTCCCCCTTATCCACATTCTTATGAGCTGACAGATATCCTAGTTTCTATTCTGTTGCTATGATAAAACACTGTGACCAAGAACAACTGAAGAGGCTGGAAAGATGGCTTAGCAGCTAAAAACACTGACTACTCTTCTAGGGGATTGGAGTTTGGTTCCCAGCATCCATCAGACCATCCACAACCACCTGTAACACCAGTTCTAGAGGAGCTCACACTCTTTTCTGGCCTTCACTGGTTCTGTATGTACATACATGTCACATAGATATGTATGCAGGCAAAATACCAGTACATGTAAAATAAAAAGAAATTGTTAAAGAATTTTAGGGGAGGAATGGTCTTTGTTCAGCTTACAAAGTCAGCTGAACAAAGTTATAGTTTTTGCTTTATAGTTTATAGTTAAAACTTTGTCAGCTTTACAAGTTATAGTTCATCATTGAGGGGAGTCAGGGCAGGAACTAAAAACAGGAACTAGGAGCAGAAACTATAGTGACATACTGCTTGGTGACTCACTCATAGACTCATGCTTTCTCAGGTCAAGACTACTTGTCCAGGGGATAGTGCTGCCCACAGTGAGCTGGTCTCTTACACGTCAGTTAATGATGGAGACAGTAATCTGCTGGAGGCATCTCACAAGGCTGTGTGATCTGGGCCATCTCTCATTTGAGATCCCTTTCTAAGATGGCTCCAGGCTGGGTCGAGTAGACAGTTATAGCTAATGAGGACAGTTGAGTTCTGTTATTTAGAGCCAAATAGTTACTAAGATGGACAAGAGGAGCAAAACAATCAGGAGCTTGAGTTTGTGGCAGAATGCAGTGGGATTTGTCTCACGAATGCTCAGTTTATGCAAGGGGACAATGACAGTTTAAGCTGATGGCATGGCCCTGCCCCACTGTTTTGCTCTCCATCTGAGAAAGCAGGTATTAGCTGCTCTTTTCCAGCCAAGGATGGAATTTGATTCCAGTTGTTCCGATGATGTGAGCAATTTGCCAACTAGAATATGATTCTAGCTTAACTGTCATAAAAGATGGCTCAACAGCAGCCACTCCTTTAACTATAACTCAACAGAAACAATAGGAATGGTTGAAGGGAAACTGACTAAATAGCTGTTCTATAGTCCTGTATGTTTCTGAAGGCATCAAAGACAACGTTTCAGCAATATTTTTCTAAAAGGCATTTGGTGGACGTTTTGCTGATTGATAAGATATGATTCACCAGACAGATAACTATCATCAATGTGAAGCTAAGTGGTTGGATTATCACAGGTTTGTACTGGGTCATGATCCGTTGCTTAATCATAACAGATACATTACAATGAATACCTTCGATTGTGACAAAGCAGTCATGGTGGCTGAAATAGTCTGGACTCCTGCATACTTGAATGCTGTTTAGGATATTCCACAGTGGTTTGTTGGATAGTGAAAGGTGTCAGAATGTCCCATAGCTATTCATCTATGAACTATTTGTTCGGTCTGGGAAAAGTTACATAATTCCCAGAAACCAAGTATTAGGTTTCTACACTGGTAAAATGAAAGGAAAAATGCTTACCCTACTTATTTTTCAAAGTTATTAAAAATATGTGACTTGGGTTCTTTTAAACAGTTTGATGTTTTTTTAAAGCAGAATGAAAAATATTTATATGGGGAAAAATGCCAGTGCCTCCAGAGAAATTTAGTGAATAGCTTATCCTGCAAAATGTACCCTTATACAGTGTACATTTTGTACATCAAGTGCAAAAACTCAGTCCAACAGGAAGTTCAGAGTCTCCAGTATTCCAAAGCAGTGTTAATGGAGATAATATTTCTCATTCTATGTGTTGACAACTCCCAACTATGAGCTTTGATCTAAAGAGCCCAATAGAAGCCACACTATAAAAAATAAGTCTTGCTTTCTAAAATGAGATCTAATGCTAAGTCAAACAATGAATGAGACATTGGGAGCCAGGTACCTAGACCTAAAATTTCTAGGCATACCAAGTATACCTAATGGGATATGCTCATGACATGAAAGGTTTATATGTTCTTTTTTTGAGATAGGACCCCATTAGTAGCCCTGGCTGTCATGGAAATCACTGTGTAGACCAGGTTAGCTTGTAACTCACGGAGATCCTTTTGCCCCTGCCTTCCAAGTGATATGATCATCATGTCCAGCGCTGTATTTATAAAATTATTTTCTTCCTTTATTTTGTATTTTTTTATGTTTACAATTCAAGTTCTGGAGGAATAGTGTATCTTTTTTGCTCTCTCACTTTTATTGGATATTTTCTTTATTTAGATTTCAAATGTTATCCTCTTTCCTGGCTTTCCCTCTGGAAAGCCCCTATCCCATCCCCACTTCCCCTGCTTCTATGAGGATGCTGGCACATCAAGCCTTCACAGGACCAAGAACCTCTTCTCACATTGATGCTCGACAAGGCCATCCTCTGCTACACATGCTGCTAGAGCCATGGGTCCCTCCATGTGTACTCTTTGGTTGGTGGTTTAGTCACTGGGAGTTCTGGGGGGGTCTGGTTGGTTGATATTGTTGTTCTTCTTATGGGTTTACAAACCCCTTAACTTCCTTCAGTCCTTCCCATAACTCCTCCATTGGGGCCCTCACGCTCAGTCCAATGGTTGGCTGCAAGCATCTGCCTCTGTATATGTCAGGCTCTGACAGAACCTCTCAGGAGACAGTTATATCAGGCTCTTGTTAGCAAGCACTTGTTGGCATATGCAATAGTGTCGAGGTTTTCCACACAACTTGGGTTGTGTGGAAAAGCAACCATAGTGTTTCAAAGTGGTAACTCAAAGATGCAGTCCTGAAGACAATGTCTTAAACAAAGGACTTTAGCTGGGAGACAGAAGGATGGTTACTGGGAAAACAGAACCAGACTGAATATGGGATGGGTTCACAAGTGGGGCAGTCTCTGGATGGCCTTTCCTTCAGTCTCTGCTCCACACTTTGTCTCTGTATTTCCTCCCGTGAGTATTTTTTTCCTCCTTCTAAGAAGGACCGAAGCACCCACACTTTGGTCTTCCTTCTTTTTGAGCTTCATGTGGTCTGTGAATTGCATTTTGGGTATTCCAAACTTTTGGGCTAATCTCTACTTATCAGTGAGTACATACCATGTGTGGCTCAGCAGTTAAAAGCACTTGCTTCTCTTTCTGAGGACCCAGGTTCGATTCCTAGTACTCACACTGGGCATATCACACTTGTCTGTTACTCTAGTTCCTGGGAATTCTACAAACTTTATTTTGTGTTTTATGTGTATGCGGGTGTTTGTTGGCCTGTATGTCTGTGTTCCATGTGTCTGCAGTCCCTGAAGAAGCCAGAAGAGTGCACCAGATCCCCCTGGAACTGGAGTTACAGAAGCCTGTGTTCCACCATGTGACTGTTGAGAGTCAAAGTTGGGTTGTGTGGAAAAGCAGCCATAGTGTTTTAAAGTGGTAGCTCAAAGATGCAGTGCTGAAGACAATGTCTTAAACAAAGGACTTTAGCTGGGAAACAGAAAGATGATTACTGAGCAAACAGAACCAAACAAAAGAGCACATCTTGTAAGAGACAGTTTCTGTTTACCTGGAAACTCCCTTAAACCTCCCACAAAGGCCATTTACTTAGGACAAGGCCATCTAGTTTCAAGTCAGTTCAAACAACCTGTGTCAGCTCAAAGAACATGGCTTTTTCATTTTGAGTTTTACAGGGGACTTACTGTTAAGTTTCAGAAGAGACTTTGAACTTTGGACTTTGAAACATTGATGAGACTATTAGAGATTATTGAAGTTGGACTAAATGCAGTTTGTATTATAATATAGCTATAAGCCTATGGGGAATGTGGTGATTTGTATAAAAATGGCTTTAGCTCATAGGGACTGGTACTACTGGGAGGTGTGGTTGGAGGCTGTTGGAGGTAGTATGCCGCTGGGGTTGGGCTTTGAGTTCTCATAAGCTCAAGCCAGAACAAGTGTTTCTGCTTTTCTTCTTGTTGCCTGCAGATTCTGATGTGGAACTCTTCAGCTGTCTCTCCAGCACTATAACTGTAAGCCAGCTCCAGTTAAATGTTTTTCTTTGTAAGAGTTCCCGTGGTCATGGAGTCTCTTCACAGCAATAGAAACCCTAACAGAGTCTAAGGAAGACATTCTCATTCAAGCCACACTGGCACCTGGCGGTGGTGGCGCACGCCCATAATCCCAGCACTCTGGGAGGCAGAGACAGGCAGATTTCTGAGTTCAAGGCCAGCCTGATCTACAGAGTGAGTTCTAGGACAGCCAGAGCTCTACAGAGAAACCCTGTCTCGAAAAAAACAAAAACAAAAACAAAAACAAAAACAAAATCCAAGCCATACTGGCCTCACCTCTTGCTCCAGTTTGTGTTTGTTTTTTTTGTTTGCTTGTTGAGACAGGGTCTCATGTAACTCATGCTAACTTGGAACTCACTGTGTAGCTGAAGATGGCCTCAAACTCCTGACTCTACTACGGCCTCCACTTGGTGAGTGCTGGCATTATAGGCATGTATGTGTCAGCATCTGCATCTCTCTCTCTCTCTCTCTCTCTCTCTCTCTCTCTCTCTCTCTCTCTCTTTCACTGTCTGTCTCTTTTTCTCTCCTGACCCCTTTTAAATTATACTTGTTAGGCTGGGCATGGGAGTGAATGCCTTTACTGTCAGCACTTTGAAGGCAGAGACAGACAGTTAAACAAACTTATATCATTCTTACTTTTTGTGTGGGAGTTGGTGCCAGAGCATGTGTGTAGAGGTCAGAGGCCGACTTGTCAGAGTCGGCTTTCTGCTTCTATCCTGTGCTACCCAGGGACAGAAATCAAGTCTTCCACTGAGCTATCACACTGCCCATCTTTTTTTTTCCTTGATGCTTGATCCTCTAAGTGTTTATTGTGAACAGCAGTTTGGCTCACAAGATGGCTTTGGCCCAAGTGCCCATGTGACTACTCATAGATTTCCATTGTTATTACAAAAGTCCAGATATAATTAATTTAAAGGGAGAAAAGCTTTACTTTAAGCTCATGGTTTCAAAGGTATTGCCTATAGTCGCTAGGCTCCATTACTTTGAGTCTCTGATAATGCAGAACGCGTGCCCAAATCACCTTCACAGGAAGTCTTCCCATGTCATAACTTCCTTCCATCACCAAGTCTCACTTCCTACAGGGTTTATTACCTCCAGCAGGAATCAACCTTCAACACACAGCTTTATAGGGACATTTCAGTTCAGATCTTTATCAATGACTGCCCAGCTGGTCTCACCGACTCAGTTTCTCTATCCCAGGAGCTACTTTGTAGATACTCAATAAATATTCAATAATGTGGTGGGCCTCAATAAAAAGAAATTACCAAGGATCACTTGGTAGCCACTCAATAATACTAATTTTATTTTTTCCTTCATAGAATGGATAGAATTTGAATAGAAAAGGATCTTGTTTAACAATAAAGTGAAAGGGCAACTTTTATTTGCCAGATATAATTGTCTTCAATTATATCTGAGCTCAGATATAAATGAGCTCACACTTCCTAGTTCTTTCTGAAGTCTGGCTAAGTGGTTCTCTGGCTGCTCTCTGCCTTGCAACCTTGTGTGGGGGTCCACAAAATAAAAAATAAAATATAATAAGGCATCTCCTCATGTAAGCTATACTGTGCTCCACAGTACACCCTTTTGTCCATATATCTTTCCTTGAAAATGTTGATTGTAACGAGGTCTGGTTTGAGGCCTCTGACTTCTCATACACTATCAATACTGGATCCTCATGGAGAATCCTCTTGGATATCCTGCTGTTGCCCTGTGTCAGGGAGATCCTGCTGGCTGTTGTGATTGGTGTGTCACTGCTGTGTATTCAAATGCTAAACACTGGCCTCCAAGATCTGGTTGCCCCTGATGAGGAGATCCTCACATACTACAAATGGTGCTATGTAACCTTGATCCCCAAGTTAACTGGTCAATAAGAGGCTAAAGCCTGTGATTGGGCAGTAGATAGAGGTAGGTGGGTTTTCATTTATTTCGCTGAAGGTAGCAGGTAGAGATGAGAGAGGAGAAAGGTGAGACTAGGGGAGGAGGAAGATGCCATGAGAGATGGACCACAAGCATGTGGCCTGGAAAAAACAGTATCAAGTAAGTATCAAGGGACATATGGTTATGACACAAATTATAATGACTCTAAAACCTGCCCAATATAGACTATAGTTTGTAAACAAAATATGTGGTTTGTGTGTCTTTTATGTGGGCTATCGGGCTATCTAGAATATATAATTCATTTTATATAATTCAGCAGCTTTGGACATGCAGGCAGGACCAGCCCCTTCATGTGGCCTAGCAGTTCATAGATGGAGTAGATGTTGGGGTGGGCCAACTCAAGGCCCTAAATCTTGGGTCTAGGTGTAGCTGTCAATCCACCAGCTCTCCCACACTTCACTACTATGGCCAGTTCTCCAGGACTGCCCCAGCTAAATCATCTAATGCCACAGGTGTCAAGGGGTAGGGTCACTTCTCTGGTTCTCATGACTCTGGGGCTGGCTCTCCCACCTGCTAGAGGCAGCAAAAGCCTAGGTGGTGGAAGGGAAGCTCTCCCTCATTTATGCTGCCACGTGGCAGACAAGGGACATGGCAGCTCTCTTGTCCTCATGACCTCTATTGGGCTCACCCAAGTCTCCACCAGTTCCAGCTCTAGTGTACTGCTCAGGTGAGGAGCAGGGCCCATTCTTCAGAGTGTTATAGCCAGTGAAGGGTGGAGCCAGCTCTTTACAGCCCTTGGATATCAACATGGTCTCAGGCAGCAGCCTTGACCAGGGATGTCCATGTAGAGGGTGGCTCTGATGTTAAGGTCCTGTTACCCAATTGGTTCTTGATCTATCAATAAAGATGCCAGGGGTCAATTACTGGGTGGAAGGAAAGAGGCAGGACTTCTGGGTCCCCAGAGGCAGGCAAAGGGAAGCAGGAGAGGAAGGAATATTTTTGCCTTGCTTTGAAGGGGGGAAAGGTGACGAGCCATGTGAGAGCTCAGGCAGAATGACTATAGGCTGCTTCTCCAGGTAGAAGGTGAGGGTGTTGAGCTGAGACTAAAGGTAACTGAACAACTGAAGCTGAGGACAGATTTGGGTGCTGACATAAGGGTATTGGGAAGGGCATGCTAGCTAGATTAGAAGTGCCCAGCAATTGAACCAGTAAGGCAGGTTGAAATTGAGTAATGTGTGTGTCTGTGGTCATCTGTGGATCTGAGGGGGAAGCTGGGCAGGGCTGGTAGGGTTGTCCTCCAGGAGCTTAAAGTGGGGTAGCACAAACTACACACTACATGCCCACATGCCTTTGATGGTAATATGGGCCATAGACATGGACACAGCCCCCTCCTGTTGCATGCTCATGAACCCAGACATGGTCCTTGGTAGCAGCACAGGCCAGGACTTCATCAAGGCCTCAGGAGGCATCTCAGGCTACTCACAACAGGCTGTTTCTCTCCACCCTCATGTCTCCAGATCTGCCTCTCTTTATAGTGCTCAAACAGTTTAGCTTCTATTTCTCTCCCATCTCTCTATCCCATACTTGTGCATTTTAGTGGCTTGTGCTGTAGGCGTATAGTGGGCAGGGCCACTGGGTGTCTTCAAATGTTTGCCCAACCCAAAGACTCCAAAGGAAATAAATCTCTGGCTAAAGTTAAACACATCACAGTAAAACTGTAATTCTAAGTGGATATTAACCTAGAAAACTGGAATACCCAAAACATAATCCACACATCAAATGAGGTACAAGAAGAAAGGAGCAGTGGCCCCTGGTTCTGGAAAGACTCAGTGAAGCAGTATTCGGCAAAACCAGAACGGGGAAGTGGGAAGGGGTGGGTGGGAGGACAGGGGAAGAGAAGGGGGCTTATGGGACTTTCGGGGAGTGGGGGGGCTAGAAAAGGGGAAATCATTTGAAATGTAAATAAATTATATCGAATAAAAAAAAGTAAAAAAAAAAAACTGTAATTCAACAGAGTCATCCAGTCTCATGGTTGAAGCGCCACCCCAACCAACTAGAGAGATGAGCAGATAGGCCAATGTTGAGAAATAAACAGGGCAGGACATGTCCAGTCAGGTATGGGTCTCCAGTCTGCAGGTTCTGATCCTCTTCCTGGGTTAGGATGCAGCTCTGGGAGTCACGGCTACTCACACAATGGTTTTCTCAAAGGAAGAAGGCAGAGGCCAGTGGCATTTGCATTTGTTACTGGCTCTGTTGAGGCTCTATTGATGGACAGTGTGATTCACCATTTGCCAATGAGGAAGAACAGCAACCGCCTCTGCATCTCCAGTTCTTCCTCGCTTCATGGCCCACAAACCCCACGGCTTCTTTTCCTTCTGTCATCACCTATTTGCTTGCTTTTTTTCCTCTCCCACCTACTCACATCCCACTGCGCAGCGCTATTGTCTCAGCTTCCTGAGAAAATAGGGCTTCTTTACAGTTATTTCTTACAGGTCTTGATTTGATCTTGGTCTATTTAAAGGACTTTTGCAAATTATCCAAACTAAAACAAAATCATATAGGTAGGTACCTAGGGAAAAGGGAGCGTCTTGTCTCCTCTGCCCCCAGAGGCAGTCCGTCTCATCCGTGACTCAGATGGGCTTCTAGTCACAAGTGTGTGGGTACACTGCGAAAGTGGGGCAGCCGTGCAGAAGAATTAGATCAAATCCAGAATTCTTTGTCGGAAATGCTGTGTTAGAACTTTGCTGCTTGTCATCGAGACAAAGCCTTAAAACAGGTTTCCAAGCAAATACATTTTCCAAGTTCTTGAACAGAAGAGCATCGTCTAGACAGATGATAGAAACTCTTCCCTGTTAATGGATTTAACATTTGTAGTTCTCTCTTTAGACATCAGGGAAATTAGACACTTATTTGTTCTAAATGCTTAGATCGTCTTCCAGATTGTTGTTCCTGTCATTAAGTAATAGAGTGAAATTGCTTTAAAAATAATACTGATATGTATTTCATACAAGAAAATATATTTGGTTCTTAGAGTATTATGTACAAATATTAACTTGCTTGTATTATATTGTTTAATCTTTTTTTTTTTTTTTGGTTTTTCTTGACAGGGTTTCTCTTTGTAGTCTTGGCTGTTCTGGAACTCACTCTCTTACTCTGTAGACCAGGCTGGCCTCGAACTCAGAAATCCACCTGTCTCTGCCTCCCAAGTGCTGGGATTAAAGGTGTGTGCCACCACGGCCCAGCCCATTGTTTTATCTTAATGGCACCAAAACTCAAATTTTATTCTAATAAATTTTAACACATTTAGATTCCTTTATCTTAAGTGTATGGTGCTGTGCCTGCATGTCTGAATAGGCACTATTTCTGTTTTTGGATGGTTGTGATTTACCTTCTGGGTGCTGGGAACTGAGCACCCTTCTGTAAAAATAGCAAGTGCTCTTAACTGCTGAGCAATCTCTCTAGCCCCTTAAATTTTTTTCTTGTGACTTTTTCAGGCAGGGCCTCACGTTGCAGTTCTGGCTGAAACTCAATATATATGCCAGACTGACCTTGAAACACAGAAATCCACCTGCCTCTGACTCCCAAGAGCTGGTACTACTGAAGTTATGCCTGGTTCTGGTGATTTATTTTGTTTTTCTTAAGCTATCTAGAGTCGGTTATATGGTTTTTACATGGCTTGTGTGTGTCCTATGGAGGTTCAAATCCTGGAAGCTATTTCTGAGTGTGACGTTGTTGACCTTAAAGAGTGGAGCCAAAGCTGGAGGTAATTAGGTCAGTGAAGGCACCACCATCTGAAGAAATTAGGGTCAGCCTTCAGTCAAGAGTTTAGGTAGCTCTCCTGGAAGTAAGGCCTCCTCATGTACTCTGCCTCTTCTGTAAGCACTCACTCCTTTGGTTTTCTTTTCCTCCATCATGTTGTGACCCAAGAAAAGGGGCTTTCAGATGCTGAGTGGACAAAGACACTTGACCTTTGTGATGGTTTGTATATGCTTGGCCCAGGGCGTGGCACTATTAGAAGGTACGGCCCTGTACCAATACCATGCAGTTTTTAACACTATTGCTCTGTAGTATTGCTTGAGGTCAGGGATACTGATACCCCCAGAATTTCTTTTATTGTTGAGAATAGTTTTAGATATCCTGGGTTTTTTGTTATTCTAGAAACAATGAATTCATGAAATTCTTAGGCAAATGGATGGAGCTGGAGAACACCATACTATGTGAGGTAACCCAGACTCAAAAAATGAATCATGGTATGCACTCACTAATAAGTGGGTGTTAACCTAGAAAACTGGAATACCCAAAACATAATCCACACATCAAATGAGGTACAAGAAGAATGGAGGAGTGGCCCCTTGTTCTGGAAAGACTCAGTGAGGCAGTATAGGGCAAAACCAGAACAGGGAAGTGGGAAGAGTTGGGTGGGAAAACAGGGGGAGGGAAGGGGGCTGATGGGACTTTCGGGAGTGGGGGTCCAGAAAAGTGGAAATCATTTGAAATGTAAATAAATATATCAATAAATTAAAAAAAAAGAAAGAAAGTGCGGCCCTGTTGGAGTTAGGTGTGTCACTGTGGGTGTGAGCTATAAGACCCTCATCCTATTCTGCTAGCAGCCTTCAGACAAAGATGTAGAACTCTCAGCTCAGCCTGTACCATGCCTGCCTGGATACTGCCATGCTCCTGCCTTGATGATACTGGCCTGGACCTCTGAACCTGAAAGCCAGCCCAACTAAATGTTGTTTTTATAAGAGTTGCCTTGGTCATGGCATCTGTTCACAGTGGTAAAACCCTAACTTGGACTCCTCTTCTTTTGTTTTTTAGACAGATTCTCTTGTAGCTCAGGTTGGCCTTGAATTTGCTATATTGCTGAGGCTAACTTTAAACTGCTGATTCTCTTGCCTCTGCCTGCAAGTACTGAGATTTCAGACCTGAACTACCTCTGCCTCTGATCTTGGACTTTTCATCCTCCAAATCTGTGATTAACACACTTTTCCCCCTTCTTCTTTATTACATATTTGGCTTCCGGTATTCTATTATAACAAAGGAAATAGAGTAATATTGTTGGTTTGTTTAATGTGCTACATGCCTACGGCAATGGATAGGTTCAGTGGCATACAAAGAAATCTGGAGTGCATTTCCTGTGTAGTCTCCGATACTTTTTGATTTTTCCAGTGACCTCTACAATTGTAGAATGTAAATGCCAGGTTATCCATTCAAATGGGAGAACTTATGGACGCAGTAATTATTTTCAGAGTTTATATTTGATTAATGAGTTGCTGTTGGAATTAGCTCATCTTTAGTCAGGCAGTCAAACATGCCTGTGGTCATAGATATTCAGGGAGACTGAAGCAGGAAGATGGTTTGAGACCAAGAATTTGATACCAGCCTAGATAATATAGAGATTGTCTTAAATCACACAAAATAAAACATAAAAGTCACTTATAAAAGAGCATCTCCTTCTTAATTTGATAATTTCCCCCCAAAATTTAATGTACTATTTTTTTAGGACAAGGTCTCACTCTGTAACCAAGGAACTCATGGCAATCCTCCTGCCTGAGCCTTCTGAGATCTGGGATTACAGGGATGAGTCATCCAAGTCCTCAGATGAACTCTTTGTAGTATAATAAATTACATTTTTTCATACTGGCCCAAGAGAAAAGATACTGATAATTAAGTTCAGATTTTTTTTATTTCAAGAAAAATATGACATCTATGCAAGACAAAAAGTACATATGAACAAGGTAAAAATTTATTTTAAATTTCAAAAATTAATGAAAGCATTTCATAATCCCCAAGCAGGCACCGCTCCCGGCTCTTCCTGCACGTGCTTCCCAGCTAGTCTGTTTGCTTTGGCGCTGTCACACCATGTAGAGATTTTTGTCTCCACAGCTTGGCAAATTCGGGGTAATGTAGAACCCACACATAAGGCTCAACACAGGATCTCTCACACGCGTCTTCATTTTCCCATGCGCCTGAGTCTGGCGACTGCTCCTTTATAAATGTTTAGAGGAAGGCGATGATGTGAACCTGGAGATGCGGCAAACAGTTTGGAACCAGAATGCCAGGCACACACGCAGAGCAGAGTCCCAGATGCTTTCTAGGGGAGTTTGTCTCACTTCCCTTGACTCGTGTCCACACCCAGAAATCTGGAAACCTCACTGTTCCTAAGCATCCTATTCTAGAAAGTACTAGTTGCACATAGTTTGACCACCATGTAATAGAAAAGGAGAAATGGGCTTGGAGATGTACCTCAGTTAGCAGTAAGTCTGCCTATTATTGCTCAAGAGGCCTAGAGTTTGATTTATCAGTGCTGCATGCCCAGGAATTATTCCAGTAGTTGGGAGGTAGAGGGAGGAGGACCAGAGGCTCAAGGTCCTACAGCCTGGACTACATGAAACCTCCTCTCAAAAAGGGGTGGTGGTGGCAATATGGTTCATGTTGGGGTTCAGGAATCAACACACAAACCACTCAGACTCCAGTCTCAGTTAAGCAAGAATAGTTTATTGAACACACACCCCAAGGCAGATCCGATCAAGGTTGCAGCATAGACATGGGAGCAGAGGCTGGATCAGAAGCAGCTTGTGAAGGAATAAAACCACAATGAGTTCATATACAGTGGTGCTCTGCCCTGACTCAAGCTACTTGAGTCTAGATAGAACAGTTCTACCTGACCTTTATTCTGATTGGCCCTAAGTGGAGGCTTACAGTTGTGGAATTTCTGAAGATTAACAAATCTCAGAACACACAGAGCATAACGGGGTCAGCATGGTCCTGCTCTGCATCAAGGCGTTTATTTAATGACCGGCAGACATGGAACAAAATGGCTACAGTTATGTTAGGGGTGATTTTAAGCTGGTGAGCAGGCTTCAGCATGCACACTAGGATTCAACAGTCCACAAAGTTTCTAATGCCGCTCTGTTGTTTTTGTGTTAAATGGCTAAAGATGAAAGAGTAAGCAGTCATCACCTGAGAACATGAAGATATTTGATTGCTAAGTTTTGTTTGTTTGTTTTTTTTTTTAGACAGAGTCTCATGGTATAGCTCCAATTGGCCTGTAATTCACTATTTAGCCAGGCTGCCCTCAGACTCACAGAGATCTGTTTGATATTGCCTCCTGAGTGCTGAAAGGTGTGCGCCACCATACCTGGCTTATTTGATTTCTTTGAAAAGGTTAAGCTTCTAAAAGTACTTAACTGTGAGGGTTTTGGAATCAGAGGCCATGGATGGTACTGCTCTCTCTACAATACCGTTCATATTTCCAGCCACGTATAGTTAGCTACTTTCTTCCCCTTAAACCACACACGAAGAAAATGCATTTGTCTTAGGATCCAAGATGGCTCTAGCCATTACACTTGCATTCCACACAGTGGGATGCAGGGAAGGAAAGAGGCAAGAGACAAAATTAACCTGTGTGGTGGTTCAAAGATTCCAGAGAAACTATCATTTGCTTCCACAGAAAGTTGAGGAGAATGGGTAAACAAATACTCATCTATGGAAAACTCTATACTAAGGGAAAGGTTGGAGAATGTCTCCAAGCTCCTGCTGTCCTGGGCTACCTAGTAAGAGCTTGTTTTTAAAAGGGGGAGAAGGGTGGGAGCCCCACAGTTAATGAAGCGGTTCTGTTTAAGGTGGATATGGAGAGAATAAAGACTGGGAGATAGACTTTTTTCCTCACTTAGAGACACAGTTCCTTTGGGACAGCACCCATCAACTTTTTGTTAACTTGTATCAACAAGCTAGGGTCATCGAGAAGGAGGGAACCTTAATTGGGAACATGGTTCCATCAAATTGTCCTGTAGGCAAGTCTGTGAAGTATTTTAGTCATTACTGACTCTTGTGTGGGAGTCTAGCCCACTGTGGGTGGTGCCATCCCTGGGTAGATGGTCTTGGGTCAAATGAAAAAGCAAGCTGAACTAGCCACTGAGAGCGAGTTAGTAAGCTGCATCCCTCCATAGTCTCTGCTTTAGTCCCTGCCTTCAGGTTCCTGTTTTGAGTTCGTGCCCTGACTTCCATCAGTGATGGACTGTAATGTACAAGTGTAAGATGAAATAAACTCTTTCCTCACATTGCATTTGCTGCATGATTTTATCACAACAACAGAGAAGCCAGCTAGGCCATGGAAATGAGAATGACCTTGCACCATGGATCCTCTGCCAACTACTGAGAGTGTAGGCTGGTACCCTTATAGGTAGGCTGGCACCATCATAGGCTGGCACCATCATAGGCTGGCACTATCATGCCCAGTTTTAAGTGCTTGATACTGATCTCAGAATTCATGCATGCTAAATAATCACTGTACTAACATTCCCAGCACATATGAGACTTTTTGCATAAACAAGATTTGCACTTTTAATTGAGTACTCAGGAGTACAGCTAAGTAGTTGAATGGTAATTGTATGTTTTTATAAGAAATTACCAAACCATTTTGTACAGTTTTATATTTTTATATGGGCACTATAGTCTACAGAAATGTAATTGATACTTTGGTATTTTCTATGTAGATGACTATGTCATCTGTATATAGGAGTGTAACTGCCCGCAGCTACTGCGAACTGGGTCCCTGGAAAGAGAAGCTGGGGATAGATGGGAGGCTGCGGAAAAGAAGGAAGGCCAGGACATCACAATTGCTGATCGAGGCCCAAAGTTTAATTGGGGTCTGACAATTTAAGGCAGTTTGGATCGAGTCCCTCCCCACAAGCTCAGTGGGTGTTGGCTCCACTGCTCCACACTGCTCAGTGGGTAGCCTGCTTGATTCAGGGAACTGTAGGTCTGGCGGATCTTGATCCCAGTGCTCCACCCCAGGCTAGCACCAGGTGCTCACTAGCCCGACTCCCAGGTAATAAACAGGAGGCTGCATTGTTTTATGGAGAACAAAGGGCCAGAACTTCAAGGGCTGAGAGATAGTGGCTAGCCTGGAGGTTAGAAACCCTCTTCCCACTTGGGGAGGACACATAGGAGTTTCATTTTTCTCTGTGGTCTGTGTGCTTTTCTTATTACAGGGGCTAGAATTTCTAGCATTGCGATGAAATTCAGTGGTCAGTGTGGCTATCTTGGACTTGTTTTTTTTAGGGAGGAAGTATTTACTGTCCTGGTAGATGTACCTTCTTTGTTTTGTTTTTCAACACAGGGTTTCTCTATGTAGTCCTGACTGACTTGGAACTCTCTCTGTAGATCAGCATGGCCTTGAACTCATAGAAATGCACCTGCCTCTTCCTCCACTGGGATTAAAGGTATGAGCCACCAATTCACCAGGCTTTGTTTGCTAAATTGTGACAGAGCTCCACTTTTGTCTCCTATTTCACTGTAGCAGTGCTAGTAATTTAGTCTTGTTATAGAAGGCTTGTCACAAGAATGTTGGTCTCATTTTCACCTGTCTTAAAAAGCACACACCTTCTGACAAAATGAGTCAGAAGCTGGGTGTTGTGGCTCCTTTAATCCCAGCACTCAGGAGGCAGAGGCAGGTGGATCTTTGAGTTTGAGGCTAGCTTGGACTACAGAGTGAGTTCTGAGACAGCCTGGGCTAAACAGAGAGACCCTGTCTCAAAAAATAAAAACAAACCCAAACCAAACCAAAACAACAATAATAGAAGTGCGAAAGGGAGCCGGACCTGGCTATTGTTTCCCTAGTTAAAGGAGACTTTACTGCTGCCTCAGAGGTGTAGGTGTGGCTGTTGTAGGTGTGGCTGCTGTATCACATATGCATCAGGGGTTGTCAGGGAGGAGCGAGGCTATGTCTACACTCAGTGTGCAGACCTACAAACATCCGAATGATTAGTAGCCCAACATTCCCTGAAATAAACAAGCCTGAAGCAGCTACCAGTCCAGTGCTAGAGGGAGCTAGCCTGAGACTCTACCATCATCAGTCTGGTGCCAGGCAGGCTCAGACAGGCTCCCAGGATGGGGAGCAAGACAGAGACTAGAACAACCCTACCTGGGACTGTAGCCCCGACCAGGAGTGAGTTGGAGACAGACAACCCTTGCATGGAGCCACTAGGGCTGGCCAGTCAGGGAGCTAGCCTGAGATGACCACCAGTCTGATGCCACACAGGCCTGGGGGCTCAGACCTCGGCCCAGAGTCATAATACACTAGCAGGGCCTAGCACTCCTGACATTACTCCTGAGATGAGCTCAGACACTTGGAGACACTGGGCAGCACAAAGAGGAGTAAGTGGTGGAGAGATGGAAGAGAAACCGAAACAGAAGGAGGTGGATACAATGAAGAGGGGCAGAACTGGAGATTTAAGGGTAGTGAGGAACAGCCTGATGTGAGTAGCTGGTGCTGCCACCTGGGACCATGGTGGTGTCCTGGTATGTATTGTCACCAGGGTCCATGTCTAGGCCCATGGTCCTGGAACAGCAGGGATCTGTTACTGCAAAAGGTCAAGATGCTGTCCCTGGTCTGTGCTGCCTTTTGTTGGTATTTGATTGCTGTATAGAACTGGCCCCAAAGCCGGGTGGTGGTGGTAACACGCCTTTAATCCCAGCACTTGGGAGGCAGAGACAGGCAGATTTCTGAGTTTGAGGCCAGCCTGGTCTACAGAGTGACTCCAGGACAGCCAGGGCTATACAGAGAAACCCTGTCTAGAACCCCCCTCCCCCCAAAAAAACGAACTGGCCCCACCCCTCATCTGAGCATCATGGGAGAGCTGGCTCTAGAGGTGTGAAAACAGGAGAGCTGACCCCACCCTTAGCTGGCTTCAGTACTTGGGAGAGCGGGTCCCCCCACATTGCTGGAGGTGTGGGTAAGCCAGTGATGAGCCTACCAGCGTGGGAGAATGGGCCCAAAGACTCATCTCCAGAGAGGCAACGCAGAGGAAGAGATACCCTCTCCACTGCCTCCTTTTCACTCATCACCTGCAGCAGGCAGGAGACCTGGTCCTTGGGGTCATGAGAGCAGAAAAGCTGGCCCTGTCCCCTCACCATCTGCAACACTAGGGAGATCGAGATCTTGCCTGGGCGGCAGAGTAGAGCAGACTCTGGATGTGGGGTTGCAGGTGAACCAACCCTGAGGGCATAAGTATTGGAGAACTGGCCCTGCATCTTGTCTGCTTTGCAGTGGGGTCAGTGAGGGGGAGATTCCCTCTCCTCCCATTTGTCCTTGTCACCAGTTGCACTAGCTAGCCCCAGATAGGGTAATGAGATCAGGAGATCTGACCCTTATCCCTGCTGCTGAACTAGTGAGGGCTCACATCTCACGTGGGCAGCCCAATAAAGCTGCCTCTGAATGTGGGGGTCGCATTCCTGAGGTCCTGAGGGTGAGTGTGGGAGAATTCACCCTGCTTCCTGTCTGTAGTGCAGTGGTGTCAGCAAGAGATCCCCTCCTCTCCCATAGAGGGCAGGAGAGCTTGACTGGGGTCATGAGAGTGGGAGAAGTGGCCATGTCCCTCACCAACTGCCTGCAACACCCTACACCTTACCATGACAGTAGGGTAGAGATGGCCCTGACTGTGGGGGTGGGCTGGGGCGCTTGCTGGTGAACTGGCCCTGAGGGTGAGCTGACAGGCTGACCAGCTCAGATACCTCTCAGGCCCAGATCCAGGGCTTTGAACTGGCCCGTCCCAACATCTACTCCATCTGTGATGGTTTGTATATGTTTGGCCCAGGGAGTGGCACTATTAGGAGGTGTGGCCCTGTTGGAGTAGGCTTTAATGTACTTGACCTGTATTTGTACATACCTGGTAGTTTCCAAATGTATCATATTAATATTTTTCTGGGCTTTAGATACAGTGTACAAGTTTTCATTTAAAATTACCTCATTAAAGTTGCTTTCCGACATTTTTAATAATAGTTATGATTAGTTTATGATGTGAAAGTATAATAAAAATAAAAGTTGTTATAACTGAGATGAATACAGCACAAAGATCATTCAACTTTTTGTGATCAAAATTCTGTGCCCTGAAATAAAATTAATTTTGATTCTTTAAAATAAAAGATAAAGAATAAAAGAAAAAACAAAGGTCCTCCCTCATTCTAGCGGCCTGGAAGCCAGTATTCTGCTAGCAGCCTTCCTATGAAGATGCAGTGCTTTTCCTGCACCATGCTTGTCTGAATGCTGCTGCCATGCTCCCATTTTGATAATGGACTGAGCCTCTGAACCTGTAACCCAGCCCAATTAAATGTCCTTTTAAGACTTGCCTTGGAGCCGGGTGGTGGTGGTGGCGCACGCCTGTAATCCCAGCACTCTGGGAGGCAGAGGCAGGTGAATTTCTGCATTCGAGGCCAGCCTGGTCTACAGAGTGAGTTCCAGGACAGTCAGGGCTACACAGAGAAACCCTGTTTCGACAAAAAACCAAATCCAAAAAACAGACAGACAGAAAGACTTGCCTTGGTTATGGTGTCTGTTCACAGCAGTAAAACCCTGACTAAGACACTGTTGATGAACTACTGGATGCATGAAGGGAGGGGATGGCCCTACAGATCCAACAACAGGGTATCTGAGACAAGTCCCAGTGAGTTTCCAGTTGAGTATCAGACGCTAGAGGCCTCGTACCTGACCAACTAATCATTACAATGAACACCTGCGAGCAAAGTATAGTGGACAAAAGGGAACAAATCCTGTGGGGCACACTGTGACACATCTTCCGCAAGATTTTTACTTTTTCTCTGTCAGGAAGGAGGTAGCAAGAGGGAGGGTAGGAGAGGAGGAGGTGAGTGGGATTGGGATGTCTGATGTGAAATTCACAAAGAATCAAAAAGTTAAAAAAAATGGTGAATGAAATTTAAGCAGGAACTAAGAGACTAAGTAACTTAGAGACTTAGTAACTTTTAGGGTTCTAAAACAAGCATAAACTTGTTTCGAGAAAGCAAGCATAAACTAATGAAACTGGTGGGGACTTAAGGTAGAAACCAGTGGTCAGGCACACCATCGGTGGTCAGGCACACCACCAAAGTTCCTTGTTATCTCATAACCCTTCCTAGATGCTTAAAGTGAGGATATGATAACTCAGATGATACCTGGACACCTTGTGTGGGATCCGACTGGATGGGTGAACTACCTCCCTATGCCTGGCCAGTGTTTGCCACCAGCCCACTAAAAAGAACCTAGGCTTGAAGCTCCTTGGTTGTTCACGTCCTGAAACTCACTCGTGCTGGACAGGAGCTCTGCTTTCTATGAGTCTATAACTTCTAACTCACCCTCTGTGTTATTTTTATTTTATTTATTTTTTTCAGACAGAGTTTCTCAGTATAATCAGTCCTGACTGCCCCAGACTCACTTTGTAGACCAGGCTGGCCTCAAACTCACAGAGATTCATCTGCCTCTGCCTCCCGAATTTCATTCTTTGAATTCACCAGATGAGAACTTGGAAGTCATGTGACCTTGAATACCTGGTACCTGAAACTCTGAGTTAAAGCCCACCCCAGGCAAGAGAAAAGTTCCTTTGAACACAAAGGCATCTCACTTTTCCTGCCTCAAACCCACTAAGAGTGGCTCTGGTCTGTAACCTCAGAACTTAAAGAAGCAGAGAAAGATATGAGTTTGAAGACAGAATTACAGAGCAAGTCCCTATCTTAAGAAACCAAAGGTCGGAAGTGGGAGGGCACTTGCCTAGTGCACATGGGCTGGTTTTATTTCTAGAGCCGAAAAGAAATAAAACTAATTAAATTCCATTCCTACTTGATCTGAACTAAAGCTTACAAAAGTTTCCTTAAAAAGAATGAAACAAGGAATGTTACAGAACTACCTATAGACGACACTCATATGCACCCACTGGCTTCATTATCACTGATTGGGTAACGCTGGGAAGTTCACAGATGGATATTAGGAGCATTATTTGGATGAACAATCTAACAAGAGTCCTCTATAGCAGACAATCCTGCTTGGAGTCTCTAGTTTTCTCTATTTTAGTAAGCAATTTATTTAAGAGGTGCTATTTTTTTTCCTTCCAGAATCTGTTTAAATTGTCATTCTGATATTACACTGAGCTTTTCACCTTTAAAAAACATGTTTTCTTGGTAAACTTTGGTTTTTATACTAAAGATGGCAACTTTGCACAACCTAGAGGATTTGCATTTCCTTTTAGGATGGGTTGTACCCAATTGCTACAGTCCACGTAGCCTTTTATTTCCTTTTACTTACATGCAGTAATCCAGTTTTCCTGTGTGAGAGGTCAGTTAATAGTTCCTAAGATTTAGAACAGGTGGAACCAGTCCTTTAATTTAAAAAATAATTGGGGTTTCCTTAAATTTATACCAGCATACCCACCCTTCTAAAACATTCTAAAAACCTAAAGTACAGAAGGATTTTTTTGTTGTTGTTGTTGTTGGTAGACAGGAAAATGACTGCAGAGTCCATGAACATTTCAAATCCAATTATGGGCAATGTAAAAATAAAACAGTCTTTCCACAGAACTGTCTTCTTAAAGAGTTAAAGTCACACTTTTCAGTATTTTTTTTTAAGAGTAGTTGGCTTGAAGTGCATATAATGGCACAAATCAAGGCTATACACAGAAATAAATCCATCTTACACTTTTATTTATAAATTAGTTCTACATGCAAATTACTAAGCACAGAAAAAAAGTTCGCAGCTTCACACTAGCTTCAGAGATCTGCTTCCTGCCTTCAGAGGTTAAGGCACTACATATACATATTTTCAATTTGTTTTTAACCTTTACACAGAAAAACTGACACTATTTTACATGGATTGTAAATAGTATCTTGGGAAGCTACAGTAACTGTACTTGTGGGAAACGAACTTCATATAAAATTCTTAAGAATTCTATAGTTTATATAATTATATTACGGCAAGTCTGAAAATACACAGTATAAAACATGAAGTATTTACAATTAGGTAAACAATTACATAAGAGGAACATTCTTTCCTAAATTTTACTTTAAAGTTTTCTGTGTGTGACTATTTTGCCTGTAATTATGTTTCTGTACACACTATGGGCAAGCTGTGTCCATGGAGGGCAGGAGAGGCACCGGGTCTCTCAGACCTGGAATTACATATGGCTGTGAGCAGCCAACTGGGTGCTGGGAACCAAACTCTGAGGCTCTGCAAAGGCAGCATTATTCTTTATTGTTGAGCCATCTCTCCAGCTCCAACTGTTAAGAACAACTTTACAATGGTCAAAAAAGGGTATTTTTCACATTTCAGAAAGATGGCTTTATTCCCACTATCCTTTATGCTATTTTTTGTATACTTGAGGAGATAGCAGAGACAGTGCCCAGTTATTTGATTCTCTGTTTTTTTCTGGCTTGGAACTGCTCTGTCTTGTTTTTCACAGATTTAATCAGCACGGACAAGGCGGTATCCAGGGGTTGCTTCTGTGCTGGTTTTGCCGGGTTCTGCTGAGCTCTCTCTACTGCTTGAATAAGAAGCTCTTCTTTCCGTTCTCGATGCCGAGCTTTCTCCTCCAGAATCTTTTCCATAGCTTTTGTTTTCTTGAAATTAGGATCAGAGGGATCCAAATTGAACAAGTGGGAAGTGTACATTGCCTGAAACCGTGCATCACTGACATTTACCTGCAAATTCAAAGAGAAGAAACTCGTAAGCAAACGCAGAGGGCTGTGGTTATTAAGTACAAGTGTGTACTCTGTGCACTGAGGCATGAGAACCAATTTCTGCAATCCCAGAGAGGTTTTCTGTTTGTAACTTGAGACAAGGTCTGCCTTTTTAGTCTAGGCTGAACTGGAACTTACTGCTTTAGAACACAGGGTCCTCCTGGCCTTGGTCTCCTAAGAACTGGGATTAACAGGCATGTGCCAGGGCAGACTCAATGGAATTGTAAGGCCTGCCATTTATTTATTTGTTTGTTTGTTTTTTGGATTTGGTTTTTTCGAGACACGGTTTCTCTGTATACCCCGGGCTGTCCTGGAACTCACTCTGTAGACCAGGCTGGCTGCGAACTCAGAAATCCGCCTGCCTTTGCCTCCCAGAGTGCTGGGATTACAGGCGTGCGCCACCACCGCCCGGCAAGGCCTACCCTTTAATAACAGTGTGTAGGATATGCTGTTCTCTTTTCCCCAAGCCAATCTATTTGACTAGTGGCCCATGTGTATTCTGTGGTCTATAACTTGAATAATTATTTTGACTGACTAGAGAAGTGGTTTCCAAGGCAGGGCTTCCTGTTCCTTGCTGAGCATAAGACCAACTTCTAACTTATCATAGACAAGTCAATTGAATTGCCTGGAATTTAAGCAGTCACTACATTAGCTAGGCCTGGGAGCACAGGGCAGTAATTGTAGGTAATTTGAAGGCTGACTCAGGATTCCAGATTCAAGATCACCTTTGGCAGCTTAGCTAAACCCTGTTTCAAAATATAATGCAAAACGGTAGCTGCAGATGTTGCTCAATGGTAGAGTGCTTGTCTAAACCAGTGTGATGCTCTAGCTCAAGTACCCCAAGTGAAAAAAACAAACAAACAAACAAACAAAACCCCAAAGAAATCCACCCTTGAGTCCAAGATTTGGTAAGATACAAACCCCAGATTTATCCTGTTTCTACAAAAAGTACTATGGTCCTACCTTGAAAAGTATACCCCTAATCCAGCCAGACTTAATAGTGAACAACAAAGAAAGACCTGAGTCTACTTAGTGATACTGATAGACAAAATACCATAAATAACAAAGGAACGCTCATGAAAATTCAGGCTGTGAGTACATGTGTATGTGTAGGTGCCCGTGCCTGCTAGTGCCTGAGGTTGATGTTGGGTATCTTCCTTTACTGTTCTCTATTTTATATTTTGAGACAGCTTCTCTCATTGAAGTGAGAGATCATCAATTGGCTGGCTGACAGCAGACCCTGGGATCCTTCGGTATCCATTCCTTGTAGCTCTGGGGTTATACAAATATGCTGCTGCTGCTAGCTTTTCTGTGAGTACTGGAGTCCAAACTCAGGTCTCCTGATTGCTCAGTTGGTTCTTTACCCACTGAGCCATCTCCATAGTCCTCATGCAAAAACTTAAAAAAAGATTGTTTGTATGGTAGGTAGAGGTTAGAGGACAACATGTGGACAATGGGGAATGAACTCAGGTTGTCAGATTTGGTGGTGAGTGCTACTAGCTGCAGAGCTGTATCACCAGCTCTATGAAAAATATTTTATACATGATTACTTATGGGTGAAGATAGAGCTCATAATTTATCAGAAACTTCATGGGAACACAAACATATATGAAAAGGTGGAGCAGTAGTGGTCTTGTAATCCTTCTGCATACTACAAAGACGTTTATATCCTTCCATCCACTTTGACCCAATTCAAAACTCACCCATCTTTTTTTTTATTATTTTTTTTTTTCTTCTTCAAATTCACTAGTGGAAACTGTCAGGTAATTCCTAGTGGCTACTTTAAAGTTTTCTGTGGAGGGCTCGGACTCATGCATATATGGCCATTAGGACCACACACTCAGCCTAAGAAGGACACTGACGAGGGACAGCAACAATATACACAGAAATTAGAAAGCACGGCCCATCAAGCTGGCTACTGTACAGAGCGAGAGTGAGGCCTGCCACGTGACCTCTCCATGCTCAGCTGACTATCTCAGCATGAGCATCACTGCTTCTGGTTTTAACATTTAAAGGCTACAGGTTTTTGTTGTAGTATGGCTACCAGCTTTAATGTAACTACCTCATTTAGTGCTCAACCATAGAACAGTGGTGCGATCCACTCTGGGATGAATTGTTAAAGGACAGTCACTTTGTCGCCTTTACAGGCCTTGGTAAGAGCTTTTTGAGGGTAACTTCATGCCTAATTTCTTTTTTTTTTATTTTTTTTATTTTTTTTTATTTTTTTTATTTGATATAATTTATTTACATTTCAAATGATTTCCCCTTTTCTAGCCCCCCCCCCCCCCCACTCCCCGAAAGTCCCGTAAGCCCCCTTCTCTTCCCCTGTCCTCCCTCCCACCCCTTCCCAGTTCCCCGTTCTGGTTTTGCCAAATACTGTTTCACTGAGTCTTTCCAGAACCAGGGACCACTCCTGCTTTCTTCTTGTATCTCATTTGATGTGTGGATTATGTTTTGGGTATTCCAGTTTTCTAGGTTAATAACCACTTATTAGTGAGTGCATACCATGATTCACCTTTTGAGTCTGGGTTACCTCACTTAGTATGATGTTCTCTAGCTCCATCCATTTGCCTAAGAATTTCATGAATTCATTGTTTCTAATGGCTGAGTAGTACTCCATTGTGTAGATATACCACATTTTTTGTATCCACTCTTCTGTTGAGGGATACCTGGGTTCTTTCCAGCATCTGGCAATTATAAATAGGGCTGCTATGAACATAGTAGAGCATGTATCCTTATTACATGGTGGGGAATCCTCTGGGTATATGCCCAGGAGTGGTATAGCAGGATCTTCTGGAAGTGAGGTGCCCAGTTTTCGGAGGAACCGCCAGACTGCTTTCCAGAGTGGTTGTACCAATTTGCAACCCCACCAGCAGTGGAGGAGTGTTCCTCTTTCTCCGCACCCTCTCCAACACCTGCTGTCTCCTGAATTTTTAATCTTAGCCATTCTGACTGGTGTAAGATGAAATCTTAGGGTTGTTTTGATTTGCATTTCCCTAATGACTAATGAAGTGGAGCATTTTTTAAGATGCTTCTCCGCCATCCGAAGTTCTTCAGGTGAGAATTCTTTGTTTAACTCTGTACCCCATTTTTTAATAGGGTTGTTCGGTTTTCTGGAGTCTAACTTCTTGAGTTCTTTATATATATTGGATATTAGCCCTCTATCTGATGTAGGATTGGTGAAGATCTTTTCCCAATTTGTTGGTTGCCGATCTGTCCTCTTGATGGTGTCCTTTGCCTTACAGAAACTCTGTAACCTTATTAGGTCCCATTTGTCAATTCTTGCTCTTAGAGCATACGCTATTGGTGTTCTGTTCAGAAACTTTCTCCCTGTACCGATGTCCTCAAGGGTCTTCCCCAGTTTCTTTTCTATTAGCTTCAGAGTGTCTGGCTTTATGTGGAGGTCCTTGATCCATTTGGATTTGAGCTTAGTACAAGGAGACAAGGATGGATCAATTCGCATTCTTCTGCATGCTGACCTCCAGTTGAACCAGCACCATTTGTTGAAAAGGCTATCTTTTTTCCATTGGATGTTTTCAGCCTCTTTGTCGAGGATCAAGTGGCCATAGGTGTGTGGGTTCATTTCTGGATCTTCAATCCTGTTCCATTGATCCTCCTGCCTGTCACTGTACCAATACCATGCAGTTTTTAACACTATTGCTCTGTAGTATTGCTTGAGGTCAGGGATACTGATTCCCCCAGATTTTCTTTTGTTGCTGAGAATAGTTTTAGCTATCCTGGGTTTTTTGTTGTTCCAGATGAATTTGATAATTGCTCTTTCTAACTCTGTGAAGAATTGAGTTGGGATTTTGATGGGTATTGCATTGAATCTGTATAGTGCTTTAGGCAAAATGGCCATTTTAACTATATTGATTCTACCGATCCATGAGCATGGGAGGTTTTCCCATTTTTTGAGGTCTTCTTCCATTTCCTTCTTCAGAGTCTTGAAGTTCTTGCCATACAGATCTTTCGCATGTTTGGTAAGAGTCACCCCAAGATACTTTATACTGTTTGTGGCTATTGTGAAGGGGGTCATTTCCCTAATTTCTTTCTCAGCCTGCTTATTCTTTGAGTATAGGAAGGCCACTGATTTGCTTGAGTTGATTTTGTAACCTGCCACTTTGCTGAAGTTGTTTATCAGCTGTAGGAGCTCTCTAGTGGAGTTCTTTGGGTCACTTAGGTAGACGATCATGTCGTCTGCAAATAATGATAGTTTGACTTCCTCCTTTCCAATTTGTATCCCTTTGACCTCCTTATGTTGTCGAATTGCCCGAGCTAGTACCTCAAGTACAATATTGAAAAGATAAGGAGAAAGGGGGCAGCCTTGTCTGGTCCCTGATTTCAGTGGGATTGCTTCAAGTTTCTCTCCGTTTAGTTTGATGCTGGCTACCGGTTTGCTGTATATTGCTTTTACTATGTTTAGGTATGGGCCTTGAATTCCTGTTCTCTCCAAGACTTTAAGCATGAAAGGATGCTGAATTTTGTCAAATGCTTTTTCAGCATCCAATGAAATGACCATGTGGTTTTGTTCTTTGAGTTTGTTTATGTAGTGGATTGTATTGATGGATTTCCGTATATTGAACCAACCCTGCATTCCCGGGATAAAGCCTACTTGATCATGGTGGATGATCGTTTTGATGTGTTCTTGGATTCGGTTGGCAAGAATTTTATTGAGTATTTTTGCATCGATGTTCATAAGGGAAATTGGTCTGAAGTTCTCTTTCTTTGTTGGATCTTTGTGTGGCTTTGGTATCAGCGTAATTGTGGCTTCGTAGAAGGAATTGGGTAGTGTTCCTTCTGTTTCTATTTTGTGGAATAGTTTGAAGAGTATTGGTGTTAACTCTTCTTTGAAGGTCTGGTAGAATTCTGCACTGAAACCATCTGGTCCTGTGCTTTTTTTGGTTGGAAGACTTTCTATGACTCCTTCTATTTCTTTAGGCTTTATGGGACTGTTTAGATGGTCTAGTTGGTCCTGATTTAATTTTGGTATTTGGTATCTGTCAAGGAAATTGTCCATTTCCTCCAGATTCTCCAGTTGTGTTGAGTACAGGCTCTTGTAGTAGGATCTGATGATTTTTTGGATTTCCTCAGTTTCCGTTGTTATGTCTCCCTTTTCATTTCTAAGTTTGTTAATTTGGATACTTTCTCTGTGCCCTTTGGTCAGTCTGGCTAAGGGTTTATCTATCTTGTTGATTTTCTCAAAGAACCAGCTCCTAGTTTTGTTGATTTTTTGTATGGTTCTCTTTGTTTCTACTTGATTGATTTCGGCCCTGAGTTTGATGATTTCCTGCCTTCTACTCCTCCTGGGTGAAATAGCTTCTTTTTGTTCTAGGGCTTTCAGGTGTGTCATTAAGTTGGTAATGTATGCTCTCTCCATTTTCTTTTTGGAGGCACTCAGGGCTATGAGTTTTCCTCTTAGCACTGCTTTCATTGTGTCCCATAGATTTGGGTATGTTGTGTTTTCATTTTCATTGTGTTCTAAAAAGTCTTTAATTTCTTTCTTTATTTCTTCCTTGACCAAGGTGTCATTGAGTAGAGTATTGTTCAATTTCCACGTGTATGTGGGTTTTCTGTTGTTTCTGTTGCTATTGAAGACCACTTTTATTCCATAGTGATCAGATAGGAGGCATGGGATTAGTTCTATCTTTTTATATTTGTTGAGGTCTGTCTTGTGACCAATTATATGGTCGATTTTGGAGAAGGTACCATGAGGTGCTGAAAAAAAGGTATATTCTTTTGTTTTAGGATAGAATGTTCTATATATATCAGTTAAATCTAATTGGTCCAAAGCTTCAATTAGTTTCATTGTGTCCTTGTTTAGTTTCTGTTTTCCTGATCGGTCCATTGAGGAAAGTGCAGTGTTGAAGTCACCCACAATTATTGTGTTAGGTGCAATGTGTGCTTTGAGTTTTAATAAAGTTTCTTTTATGAAAGAGGGTGCCCTTGCATTTGGAGCATAGATGTTCAGGATTGAGAGTTCTTCTTGTTGTATTTTTCCTTTGACCAGCAAGAAGTGTCCCTCAGAGTCTCTTTTGATGACTTTGGGTTGAAAGTCAATTTTATCTGATATTAAAATGGCTACTCCAGCTTGTTTCCTGAGACCATTTGCTTGTAAAATTGTCTTCCAGCCTTTTACTGTAAGGTAGTGTTTGTCTTTGACCCTGAGGTGTGTTTCCTGTAAGCAGCAAAATGTAGGGTCCTGTTTACGTATCCAGTCAGTTAGTCTGTGTCTTTTTATTGGGGCATTGAGTCCATTGATGTTAAGAGATATTAAGGAATAGTGATTGTTACTTCCTATCATTTTTGACGTTATTTTTTAAATTTGATTGCTTAACTTCTTTTGGGTTTGATGAAAGGTTACTATCTTGCTTTTTTCAGGGTGGAGTTTCCCTCCTTGTATTGGTGTTGTCCTCCTATTATCCTTTTTAGGGCTGGGTTTGTGGATAGATATTGGGTGAACTTGGTTTTGTCGTGAAATATCTTAGTTTCTCCATCTATGGTGATTGAGAGTTTTGCTGGATATAGTAGTTTTGGTTGGCATTTGTGTTCTCTTAGAGTCTGCATGAGATCTGCCCAGGACCTTCTAGCCTTCATAGTCTCAGGTGAAAAGTCTGCTGTGATTCTGATAGGTCTTCCTTTATATGTTACTTGGCCTTTTTCTCTTACTGCCTTTAGTATTCTTTCTTTGTTTAGAACATTTGGTGTTTTGATTATTATGTGACGGGAAGTATTTCTGTTCTGGTCCAGTCTGTTTGGAGTTCTGTAGGCTTCTTGTATATTCATGGGCATCTCTCTCTTTAGGTTAGGGAAGTTTTCTTCCATAATTTTATTGAAGATATTTGCTGGCCCTTTAAGTTGTAAATCTTCACTCTCATCTATGCCTATAATCCTTAGGTTTAGTCTTCTCATTGTGTCCTGGATTTCCCGGATATTTTGGGTTACAAGCTTTTTGCATTTTGCATTTTCTTTAACTGTTGAGTCCATGGTTTCTATGGAATCTTCAGCATCTGAGATTCTTTCTTCTATCTCTTGTATTCTGTTGTTGATATTTGCATCTCTGTCCCCTGATTTCTTCCCAAGGCTTTCTATCTCCAAAGTTGTCTCCCTTTGAGTTTTCTTAGTTGTTTCTACTTCTGATTTTAGATCCTGGATGGTTTTGCTTAGCTCCTTCCCTTGCATGTTTGTGCTTTCCTGTAATTCTTTAAGAGATTTTTGTGTTTCCTCTTTCATGAGCTCAGCCTGTTGACCAAAGTTCTCCTGTATTTCTTTAAGGGATTTTTGTGTTTCGTCTTTCATGACCTCAGCCTGTTGAGCAAAGTTCTCCTGTATTTCTTTAAGTGTTTTTTGCATTTCCTCCTTGTTGGCTTTTGTATTCTCCTGGATTTCTTTCAATGATTTTTGTGTTTCCCTTGCAAGGGCTTCTAACTTTTGATCCATTTTCTCCTGAATGTCCTTCATGTGTTCCTGTACCAGCATCATGACCAGTGATTTTAAATCCAAATCTTGTTTTACTGGTGTGATGGGGTATCCAGGACTTGCTGGTAGAGGAGAATTTGGTTCAGATGTTGCCATATTGCCTTGATTTCTGTTAGTGACGTTCCTGCGTTTGCCTTTTGCCATCTAGCTCTCACTGGTGTTACTTGGTCTTGTCAGTGCTGGACTCACCAGTGCAAGCTGCCCCTTCCCAGTTGGCCTCTGGTGCACAGCTTACACTCTGCACTGCCTATAAACAGGGTGCTGTTGTCCAGGCTGTTCAGATCCCGAAGCAGGCACCTGAAGGCTCCCGCTGGGGCCCGCAGGATTTATTGGCGCACACCGACTTCTCCCAGCTGGCCGCCCGGAAGCCCCCACTAGCCTCTTGAGGGACCTGGAGATGTGGCGGCCACCCAGGCTGATCTGAAGCGGAGAGAGTTGAGCTGGGGGCTTCTGCCTGAGGCCTTGCCCCAGATTGTGCCTGTGGACCAGGTGGAACCCGTGTGCACCCCCAGGGAGCTCCGAAGGTGAATGTTGCTGTGACCTCCCCTGTGCTCCGCTCACTCCGCTGGGCAGCCGATTTCCCCAACCGGGCTGGCGCACACTAGGTTAGCCTTGTCGCCCGGGCCCTGAGTCCAGGCAAACGCCTGGGAGGCCAAGGTCCGAGCAAAGTTCCCCTAGGGCTATGTCTGTTATTTGGGTCCGCCAGGTGACCCGGATGGCGGGCGTGCGCGTCCGCGCTCCCCGAAAGCACCGGGAGAGTCTGTTGTGCTAATAACCTCCTGGGCGGGTTGACACACAGATGGCCCACCAAGCCGCCCAGTTCTTGGGGTCAGTCCTGTGCCTTTTGGGGCCTAGACCCCCGTTTTGTTAGCCTCAGGCTAAGCTTGTTAGCAGTCTCTGCCCTCCCGAGCACTCTGGCTCCTGTAGGCAAAATGGCGGCGCGTGCACCGGCCGGGGCAAAAAAAAAAAACTCCTGGCTGGGTTGGCGCCCCGATGGCCACTCGAACAGCCCAGGGCCTGGTTGCAGGCCAACGCCCGTCTGGCTCAGACCCCTGCGGTGTTGGGCCTAGGATTATGTTTGTGTACCTCAGTCTGACCGATCTCTGGAGCCCGGGATCAAGATGGCGGTGAGTCTCTCCTGACTGGCGGGCAGCCGAGTTCTGAAGTGGCTTCCGTGCAGCGAAAGGCTCCGCAGAACCGCAGTTGCTTGCCGCCCGGCTGGTCAGCGAAGGTCAGTGGTCGTGGGCGCAGGGCCTAACTGGACCCTGTGTCGCCTTGGTTCCACCGCTGATGGCCCTTCAGCTGGAGCAGCCACTGCTACCGCCGCCGCCGCCGCAGCCGCCGCTGCCTGAATCCCTCGCCTAATTTCTATCTCCAGAGTGCCTTTACATTTAACTCCACCTTCAAGAAGCTAATAATGCTTGCAGAAAGGAGTCTAGCATAACTGTCTTCTGCGAGGCTCCACCCAGCAGCTAACTGAAACAGATGCAGGGACCCACAGCCAAACATCAGATGGAGCTCAGGGAATCTTACAGAAGAATTGGGGCAAGTATTGCAGGACCCCAAGAGAACAGGAACTCCACAGGAAGACCAATAGAGTCAATTAGCCTGGACCCAGGGCTCTCAGAGACTGAACCACCATTCAAAGAACATACATGGGCTGGACCGAGGCCTCCTGCATATACGTAGCAGATGTGTAGCTTGGTCTTCATGCGGGTCCCCAACATCAGGAGCTGGGGCTGTCCCTAAAACTGTTGCCTATCTGTGGATCCTATTCCTCTAAATGGGCCACCTTTGTCTGGTCTCACTACGAGAGGATGTTCCTAGCCCTGCAGAGACTTGATGTGCCAGGGTTGGGGATACCCAGTGGGAGCCTCCACCTTCTCAGAGAAGGGGTGAGAGGGTATAGGGGAAGGACTGGGTGAAGAGGGGACCAAGATATGACGTGAACAAATAAGTAAATTAATGGAAAAAAGATGCTATAACTTGTGCTGCCAGTTACCTCAAAGTCATCCTCAAGTAACTCCTTCTTTTTCATAAGCCGTTTCTTCTTCTTTTTGCTCAGATTCTGGTGCTCCACGATCTTGTCATAATTGAAGTGTTTCTTGCTGTCCTCTTCCTCATCCATTACAAGTAAAGCCATCTCAGCCTGTGGAGAGGAAAACAAACAAACAAAAACTACAAATGAATAGCTGAGCTTTCCCCAGTTGTTGTTCTGAGAATTGCTCATTCTCAATGAATGGAGCTTAGGAAGAGACCCAAGATACACAGCTTAAGTTCATTCCAGGCTGGGATGTGAGCATTAGCTACAGGGAAGGAGGGAAGAAACAGCCTTTATCCAAAAGACAGGCTTCTATTCCTGTAGAGTAACCTGATTAGCAGGCAGAAGGAATCTATCAAATACATTTCATCTTCACCTTGTTCTTTTTAATTAATGACATGAAATTTATTTTGTGATACACATTACAGTTTCCAGATGTGTACTTTAGCAATTAGGAAAATTCTTTTGCTCTTTATCCCTTGCCTTTTTCAATACTAATATACTTGCATGAGGCAGATTCAGCATTTGCTTCTGAGGCTAAGCATTCTGTTCCCACTGACCATGAGACCCCTAAGAGTCAGCTAAACAACCACCAACACTAAAGACAACACACATGCACACTCTGGAGCCTCCATGTGTCCCTGTATTGCGCGCTCACACACACACACACACACAATGTCTTATTTCTCTCCTTCCATCACTGGCACTCACACAGGACTTCCTTATAGAGCCAAGTTCTATGAGCGGATCTTTAAGTAGAGTGCTACCTATACGTAATGGATGGAGGTCAGAAAAATGCACTAAGCTGACCAGTTTAGATGGCCAGTCAAGGATCCCAAGTCACATGGGTGCTGCTGACCCTGCAGAAGTACATATGACTTTGAAGTTTTGGAATCACTGGGTTATACACAAATATCACTGGCTTTTTAATGAAGACTTAACATCTGTCCATTAAACTTACAATAATTAATAATAAAAGAGAAATTAGCATTTGGCAAGCTAACAAACTGTAGTACAGGGCAGAGTCAAATAGAATCAAAAAACATGAAAATACTACTTTTAGGTTTTAGTATGTCTCAATCATATTACAGAGTGTGAATGAGAAAATCTCTTAGTCATAAAAGCATGTAAGTTCATATTAGCTGCAGAAATATTTGGTTAAAAGGCAACATTTAAAAATTATCTGGCTAAGATATTTATGTATTTCACAATGTATTTACAAAATTCACTTGAAAAACCAGTTTTAAAATTAGAGACAATGAAAACGCACGTGAACCACATCATTTCAACTGCACATATCAACCAGCGATTAACACTCAACAATGGCCATGGTATCTACCTTTTGTTTTTCTAGTTCAGTTTCTTCCTCTGAAGATGCGCTGTCTTTTGCAGATTTCATTGATTTTTTCTTGATACCTGGTACAGCAAACCAACACAGGAAGGTTAAAAGATAGGCTCAGCAGCGAAAATTTGTTTATACTATGAACAAAACAGAAAATACCTAGAAGTAATGTCAGCAACGAATGTCAGAACTGGAAGAAGGAAAAGCACAACACAGCGAGGCCGTGGGTCTAAGCAGAGTGCACAAGCCTTCTGGGAGGCGACTCGGTGTTAAGGAAGGCACTTTTGTTGATATGGTGGCACATTTCTCTAACTCTAACACTAGGATGGCAGAGGAAGAAGGGTTTGAGTCCTAAGTATGACACATAATGAGGCTATCTCAAAACCAAAGCAAAATCCCCCAAAACCAAAAACCCACAGGTTATTCAAAAGGATGAACAATTTGCCTCATCTTAGAAACAGAGAATTGACTTATGCCCTTATCTGTAAAACAGGTGCTTTAGAAAAAAACTTTTTTTTTTTTTTTAATGTGAGTGTCTTAGTCAGGGTTTCTATTCCTGCACAAACATCATAACCAAGAAGCAAGTTGGGGAGGAAAGGGTTTATTCAGCTTACACTTCCACGTTGCAGTTCATCACTAAAGGAAGTCAGGACTGGAACTCAAGCAGGTCAGGAAGCAGGAGCTGATGCAGAGGCCATGGAGGGATGTTTCTTACTGGCTTGCTTGCCCTGGCTTGCTCAGCCTGCTCTCTTATAGAACCCAAGAGCACCAGTCCAAAGGTGGTACCACCCAAAAGGGGCCCTCACCACTTGATCACTAATTGAGAAAATGCCCCACAGGTGGATCTCATGGAGACACTTCCCCAACTGAAGCTCCTTTCTCTGTGATAACTCCAGCCTGTGTCAAGTTGACACACAAAACTAGCCAGTACAGTGGGTATGCATGTAACACATCAAACGTGAACATCAAAGGACAAATTGTGGAAATTGGTTCTTCTCTTCCATGTAGGGGTCAAACTCATGTCTTCCGTGTGACAGTAAGTGCATTTACCCTCTGAGCTATATCTTGCACATATGTGTGTGTGTACCAAATGAATGTCTGATAACCACAGAGGCCAGAAGAGGGTATCAGATCCCCTGAACTATAGTTACAGTTGAGTTGTCATTTGTGTGCTAGGAATTGATACAGAATTCTCTGCAAGAAAAGTGAGTGCTTTTAGCCACAGAGCCATCTCTTCAGTTCTAATAATAGTAGCTACCTGTAGGGTTATTCTGGGGACTCCATGGATTAGTAAACTGCAAGAATGTAGTTATTGCTTTGCTCATAGTGCTAGATGCCTACAATTATTCCCATTATTGTCTGATTATACATATTTTTCTTAAGTTTCTTAGTAGTTATGTGTGTTATGAACTTTGATTCTTTCCTTGTGTGTCAAAAGTAGATGAAGTCATGGTGATGAATATGAAAGATCAGTCTGAATGTCTGGTTAGTTTAGAATGTTTCTGCAGCTTTGGTACTCTGTGAACCATGGGACACCATATTTTGAAAAACTGCTTTTTGTTGCACTGAATAGAAATGGACAATCTTGTACTGGGAATGTAGCTCAGTTGGTAGGTGCTTGCCTAGCATGTATAACATTCTGATTTGATCCTCAACACAACATAAAAGCCAGCATGATGGTTCAACTCATGCCTGCAACTGAAGCACTCAGGGAGTGGAGGTAAAAGGTTATCCTTAGCTACACAGGGAGTTAAGAGTCAACTTGAGCTATGAGACTTCAACTCTAAACAAACAAAATCAAAAATGAACCCATGGTTTGAATGAGAAACTCATCCGTAGTCTTATGCTTTTGACTACTTGGTCTCTGGATGGTAGTGCTGTTTGAGGTTGGCTAGCTAGACATTATACTAGCAACAGGCTTTGAATGTTTGTAGTCTCACCTCACTTCTAGTTAACTGTCTCTGCTTCATGCTCATGGGTCAAGATATGTGCGCCCTCAGCTTCCTGTTCCTGCCACCATGCCAACTGCCTCCACTCTGCGATTACCGTTTCTAACCTTTTGGAACCATAAACCACACCAAACTCTTTCTTTTATTAGTTGTCTTGGACATAGTATTTTAGCACACTAGAACCGTAACTTCACACTCTCAATGTTCTCTATGGTAACAACAATTAAGATGCTGGAAAGATGGATTTGGTGGTTGAGAGGACTTGTTGACGAAGACCCCAAGTTCAGTTCCCACATGGTGGCTCACAATTACTTGAACTCCAGTTCTGGGGGATCCAAGAGGGCACATTTAAAAAAAGAAAAGAAAAAAAGTCCCTGCCCCATTTAGGTTATATGCAGGACAGCAGGAAATGAAAAATTCCCTAGTAAGTAACTAATATATCTTTTTGTTTGTTTGTTTGTTTGTTTGAGACAGGTTTTCTCTGTGTAGCCCTGGCTGTCCTGGAACTCACTCTGTAGACCAGGCTGGCCTCAAACTCAGAAATCCACCTGCCTCTGCCTCCCAAGTGCTGGGATTAAAGGCGTGCACCACCACCGCCTGACGCTAATCTATCTATCTATCTTAAGACAGTCTTGATCATGCACACCTGAACTGTCAGCATCAGGACAAGCCTGGGTACACAGTGAGATCCTGTATCAAAAACTGAACAAAGAGCCGGACAGTGGTGGCACCACTATAATAGAGGTAGTGGTGGTCTACCTTTATTAGTGTGTAGGTTCCCTGAATAACATCTTCACGATGAAAGAGAACACTGAAAGAGAACCCAGGTGATACGAATATGCTGCAATAATAAGTCTCTCTCCATTCTTTTATTTCTTGGCTATTTTTGTTTGTGCCTTTTCACTCACCAAGACATAGACCTGTGTTTGGCTATAAAGCAAAACATTTAATAATTTACCCATGGAAAATGATGTACTATAGAACAAAGACTGTAATAGAACTCTCTCTATGGACATTCTATTTTACATCACTTCTAGTGTCTGAATTGTGGAAAGCTTCTTCCAGTTTAGTTGAGTGCTTTTTATGGGACAGAGATAATAAGAAGCCCAGACATGCCTCCCAGGAGTAAAGGTGAGGTCTCAGTACTGAGAGGATGGGAATGAAAAGATCCCTTACTGACTGACTCCCTCTTTTGGGTGCAAGTGTCTACATCCAAGATCACTTGCTCTTTCTTTAGGGTGACACACTTAAGTTTTGCTTCAAAACCACAACAAAACCCAGCATTATTTTTCACCCCCCAGCTTTTTATTCATGTGAGTTCTAGCTCTGCCTCTAGTTTTTACAATATCCTTGTAGAAGAGGATTCAGATTCTATCAGATACCAACTACTCCTGGATGATCAATCACCTTCAATATATTCAACTATAAAGTGACCTGAAAATGGATCCAAGGACAGGATGCAAAAATCACTTGTATATTATAAAGTAGCACACAACCAGTATGCTGTACATATGTAACACAGCATCTGAATGAGTTAGAAAGGTATAATATAGCTGACTTTCATGGTGGTTTATCAAATACTTAAAGATGGCAAAGCAGAGATATACCCACTTTTCAAATGACCTTCAATGGACTTTTTTCTGCAAAACTAAGTTTCCTGGTTCTTACCAGGTATTTATCAATGTGTTGCCTCTGCAGAAATCAGCAGTATGTTAAAAGATATACCAGATCATGTCCTTTCTTGCTTTAGGAATTTCTATAGTCAACAATAAACTCCCAACTTTCTATCCAGCAGAAAGCTCTGCAGGTCATTTCCCATTAGATGTTCATCTTAGCACACACAGAACTCCCTCCCTGGCCATGCCCCAGCCATATGCCTTTTAGTTCATCCAACACTGTTTTTCACATTATATCCTTTTCCTTCCTGTGCAATGCTCTTCCCCTAGCACTGTATGCCCAAGGTCTCAGCTTAAATATCCTACCTCAAGGGAGCCTTCTTTGCCTATCCTACTTATAAGACATACCCACTTTATCTTTCTCTTCCTAGTTATATTCTCTGAACTAATCTATTTCTTTTAAAAGACTCATCATTACTTATATAATCCTGTTTCTATTTTTAGTACATCATTTCTAAAACCAGAATTCATGAGAAAGATTATATTATTGCTATAGCTCCAGCCTATCAGATTGCACAGCACTTATCACAATATATACTAACAACTTTTTAAAACCAAATTGAAACAATTCTTATGTAGCATTAAGAAATAAACACATTGAAAGCAAACAAATTCTACCTATACTGTTCTCCCAGAATGTTCGATACTAACATTAGAGAAAGCTTATATTTAATTTAAATGTGCTGTCTTTAAGAAACTGGCTACTGGGCTGGAGAGGTGACTCAGCAGTTAAGAGCACTGACTGCTCTTCCAGAGGTCCTAAGTTCAATTCCCAACAACCACATGGTGGCTCACAACCATCTGTAATACGATCTGATACCATCTTCTGGTATGTCTGAAGACAGCAACAGTGTATTCACATATATAAAATACATAAGAAAAGAAAAAGAAAAAAGAAAAGAGATCAGCTACCTTATGCTACTGTGTTCTGCAATCTGATCAGATTATGCATGTCAAATGAAGCACTATAGACCCAGAACAAGGAAACTTTAATGCTTCATATCTCTCCATTATAAACGTTTTTAGTCAGAGGATAAGGTTAAAATCCATCATCTGTAAGAAATGACCACACAAGCCAGGCGGTGGTGGTGCACGCCTGTAATCCCAGCACTCTGGGAGGCAGAGTCAGGCGGATTTCTGAGTTCGAGGCCAGCCTGGTCTACAGAGTGAGTTCCAGGACAGCCAGGGCTATACAGAGAAACCCTGTCTCAAAAAAACCAAATCCAAAAAAAAAAAAAAAAAAAAAAAAGAAATGACCGCACAGGAATGATAAAAAAGAAAAAAGCAGAATATGCTAGGTTTCCATTTCCAATTCCAAAGAATCTCATATCCTCTAATAGAATTTATCTAACTTAATCTCCTTTTCATCAATAAAATGTCAGTGCTAAGAGGCTATAACAACCAGGACATAATTTTAAGCAATTCTGACTTTTCCTGTTGAGAACTGTTCTGGTCCACTGGTCAGGAATGAGAAGGGAATCTTCATAAAATACTTCTCTTTACAATGTCAGCATAGAGCTGCTCAAAGAACTGCCTTTGGAAACTCACCCGTGTGGTATTAAGATGAGGGGAAGACAAAACATACAAGAGCAAGTAATAAGATGTGCAGTGGTTTCTGCAGTGACTTGCCCAAGCATGGCCTCAACCTTTATCAAACACATTCATATACATCCAAAGGTAAGAATGAAAGCATCTGAAAGCACAAGAGTTCTGTATAAACACATGGACCCAGGACTCCTTGGATACAGGAAGTCAGACATCTTAGTGTAAGAATTCGGAGAAAAAGGGAGCTGGGAGAAAAGCTGGTTGTTTTTACTACATTTAACAAGGATATATGTAAATTAAATATTAAACATATTTGTATATTTGAACAGAAAAAGGCTATTGCACTGTAATTCCATGTACACATTTAAAAAGCATATGCATGCATGACAAGTACATATCACTTTTAATTCTTCATTGCCTTTGCAGAAAGAGACCCGAAGTAGAAGTATTAGAATGCAGAGACTATTCCTCATTCAAGTAACATCATCTTTTAGAGTCCATCTAGCTAGCTATAAAGATAATTTCCAGAAAAGAGCCCTCATTAAACTGTTAAACTCATTATTATTAAAACGTCTCCTAATGAGGAAAGTGGAGAGATGGCTTAGCAGTCGCGAGTATTTGCTGCTCTTGTACGGGACCAAGGTTAGGTTCCTAACCTACATGGCAGCTCACATCCATATGTAACAGTAGTTCTGACATCTTCCTCAGACACTGCATGCATGTGGTGCACATACATTGTAGGCAAAGCAGCCATACATATGGCATGCAAATAAAGATATTCTTTTAAATTCTTTTAAAATGGCATTATTTTATATTTTCAATGTTCAGGGGACATGCTGACTCTTCACAGCGATTCCTATGACTGAACTCTAACAGGACAGAATTGGTTATAAAACATTAACGGAGCAATCCAAATTCTAGATATTTTCAGAGAATTGTTAGTCTGTATTATTTCAAGCCATGTCATTCTTTTTGTGGATTCCAACAGAAGACTACAAACACAGGCTGGCTTACCTATTTTTTTAACTTCTTCAGCAAAGTAGGGATCATTTAAATCAACATCAGGAGGAAGCTCATCGTCACTGGCTTCTTCAGTAAGGGCCTTAAGGTGAAAAACAGCAGTGATTAGCAATAACTTAAAGTCACACATGATAGGTTATTTCAAGTACTTAGAACAATATATTTTCTGGTTAAGGAAATACTTTCAATTACAAAATTTTAAAACAGAAATTGATGCTCTGTTCCCATATTCTGTTTAAAAATGATCTTGGATTGGGGACATAGCTCAGCAGTTAGAAGCCACCACTACTTTGTCATAAAGACCAGAGTTCTGATACCAGTACCCATGTCAGGTGGCTCACAACCAGCTGTAACTCCAGCTTCAATTCTGGCTTCTAAGAGCCTATTTGTGCACCTGCATATACACACATATATATGCATATACACTTATACATGGGTGGGCTTTGAGACCCTTTTCCTAGCTGCCTGGGAGACAGTTCTCGCCTGGCCTTAGCTGGATCAAGATGTAGAACTCTCAGCTCCTTCTCCAGCACCTTGTCTGCCTAGATGCTGTCATGCTTCCTGCCATTATGATAATGGACTGAACCTGACACTGTAAACTATTCCTAATTCCATGTTGTCCCAATATAAGAGCTACCTTGGTCATGGTATCTCTTACAAGGTCACAGACCGGAACAAATTAAACAAACAAACAAACAAGCAAACAAACAAACAAACAAACAAAACCAAGAAGTTTAGAGACAACCAAGATCAATGAACTCAAAAAAGATGAAAATGCCTGCATAATACCCAAGAAAACATAAACGTAAGGCAGAAATGACATAAAAACAATAGAGATTTTTAGAAAAGAAATACTGAAGAGACCTCAAGCTGAAACGAAGGTAGAATTAAAAAACTTAACACAAATAGAAAACTCAGAGAAAAGCTTTACAAATAAAATTGATAGAAAATAAGATAGAGTGTATTTTATAGATGTTCAAAAGGTTAATAGAAGAAAACTTTCAAACTAAGGAAAGATAAAACCAGATGCTCTAAGAAGCATAGCTGTCAATACCAAACAGAAGAGAACATAAGTAAAATTCCCCACATTATCATAGTTGAAACCCTTAAACATAGCAAAGAGTAGTGACAGCTCTGAGAGGAAAATCACTAGTCACATAAAAGGAAAAGTCATCAGAGTAACAGCTGATTTCACAATGGAAACTCTGAAAGCCAGAAGAGCAATGCACTCCAAATTTTACACACCATCTACCTAGACTACTGTACTCAGTAAAGTTATCTGCCGTAGTTGAAGGAGAAAGAAAAACTTCCTATGATGCAAAAAGGCTAAAGAAATTCAAGTCCAGAAAACCAAGTCTAAAGAGAATACTGGAAACAATATTCTAAATGAAGAATAAACAAAAGTCAAGAGACCCTAGAAAGAAGACAAAGCTATTATTAATGAAATAATAAATACAGTCAAGACCATAAATAACAAACTGTAGATATAACTAATGTCTTGTGCACTGTGATTGGCCAATGAGCTGAGGCAGGATTAGAAGGTGGACAACTAGCAGAGACAGAATTCTGGGAAATAGTCAGGCCTGGAGATTTGCCCTGAAAACTGAAGGACAGTCGCATGAAACTGTCCTTCAACCACATAGTGGGACTTAGAATAAAATAAATAGGTAATTATGAACTAATTGGGCAACAAGCCAAAGCTTATGGCCTAAGCATTTATTCATAAATAAATAAATAATTAAGTCTCAGAGTTGTTATTTCTAGGAACAAGGAAGTTGGGTGGAAAAATCTCATGGTTAGAGCAAACCAAACGAAAACAACAAGCAACCAACTAACTACCACCAACACAAAAATAATAAAATGATAGCAATTAACACAGGCCTTTCAATAATTTTAAATCTCAATAGCCTCAATTCTCAAATCAAAAGACACAGGCTGGGTGCATGAGTTAAGATACAAAGTCTATCTTTCTGTCATCTACAAGAAACTCAGCTTTAAAGACAGGTATCGTCTTAAAGGCAAAGGATCGGAGAAAGCATTCCAAGCCAAAGTAACAAGAAGCAAGCAGTTGTTACTATCCTATCAGCTGACAACATAGGCTTCAAACAACCAATTAAAAGAGATAAAGGGCACTTCATTTTAATCAAGGGCACAGTTAAGCAAGAAGATATTATCTTAACATATGTGTACTGAAATTGATGCACTCAACTCATGTACTATGAGAACTGAAAGCAGATTATTATCAACCTACTAACAGGCAATTTCAATACCCCATTTCCTCCAATAGACAGGTCAAGTGGACAAAAGTAGAGAAATATTAGAAATAAATGATATTATACAGCCAACAGATTTAACAAATATCTACAGAATATTCTATCCAAACACCAAATATTCTTCTCAACAGTCCACGGAAGCATTTATATAATAAACCATATCTTGTAACAGAAAACAATTCTTAACAAATTCAGAAAAATCAACTCCATGTATCCTATCTGTCCATATGAAATAAAAGCTAAAATCAATACCAAGCAAATCTCCAGTAAGTACAGAACTCATGGAGATTAAACATCTCATTACTGGGAAATGAGGGGACAAAGAAGAAACCAAAAAAGAAAAAAAAAGTTCCTGACAAAAAAAGAAAATAAAACCACAGTGCAACAAAATCTCTGGGAGTCATTAAAAGCAGCCCTGCAAGGGAGATTTCTAGCCCTGAGTGCCTACATTACAAACCTATAAAGAGTACAAAGAAATGACTTAATGATGCAACTAAAATTTTTGGAAAAAGATAACAAATTCAGTAGATGGCAAGACATAATAAAAATCAGAGTAGAAACCAGTGAAATGGAAGCAAAGAAAACAACACAAGAATCAACAAATCTGAGAGCTGGTTCTATGAGAAATAAACAAGGTTGACAGACCCTTGGCCTAACTAACCAAAAGAATGAAAGGACCCAAATTAACGAATCAAAAATAAACAGGGAAACATTACAATAGACAAATGGAATTCAGAATATTATAAGGGAATAATTAAAAAACTCATTTGCCATTAAGTTGGAAAATCTAAAAGAAATGAATGAATTTCTAAAGTCATCCAAACCATCAAAGTTAAAACAATCTAACAGACCCATAACAAATGAGAGAGAGACAGAAAGGGGGGGGGAGGAAAAGGCCCAGATGAATTTACACTTTCAAAGATCTAAGCCAATCTTTAATTTTCTTAAGATTTTAAAGAATAATAGAAACAGAGTACTTCAAATCTCCTACTACAATGCAAGCCAACGCATGCCAGTATCACGCTAACTTCAATGCCAGGGAAAGACACAACAGAAAAAGAAATTTACAGGCCTATATACTGGATGAAAATACATTTTAAAAAAGTTCTCAATAAGGGCTGGAGAGATGACTCAATGGTTGAGGGCATTGGCTGCTCTTCCAGAGGACCGAAGTTCAAATCCCAGCACTCACGTGGTAGTCTGCAACTGTCTGTAACTCCAACATCTGACACTCTCACAAAGACATGCATGAGGCAAAACACCAATACACATAAATGCAAATAAATAAATTATAAAATTCAAACAGAAAATATCTAGAAATGATTAAAAAATTTCAGAAAAATGGCAGGAACCAGAATCAGCTTACATAACTCAATTGGCTCTTCTATACACCAACAATAAACAGGCAGAGAAAAGATCTTGGACACACTCCTATCCCCAACTGATATCAGAGTAGGAAAGGCCTTTATGGCTAGGACTCCAATTGCTTAGGAATTAAGGCCAATATAAGTGACAAGTGGGACTTGATAAAACTGAAAAGCTTCTGCACGGCTAAAGAATTAATCAAATGAGTAAAGAGGAAGCCTATAGAGCAGGAGAAAATCTTTGCCAGGTATATATATATCTGACAGATGATTTATATTCAAAATAGTCAAAAAGAAATAAAAGTAGCTAAGAAATCTTAAAAAACAAAACGAAAACAAATAAACAGCCAACAACAAAAGCCCAAAACATCATCCTTATAAATTAGGGAAATGTAAATCAAAACAACTCACTTTTATTCTTCCACCAGCCAGAATGACTAAGATCAACAAAACAGCTAGAAGTGTGGAAAGGAGAACCTTATTTCCTGTTGGTGGGATTGCAGTCTGATGCAGTCACTTTGGAAATAAGTGTGGAAAAGATCTACACAATTCGTTGGTTGCTGGGTTTTTTTGAGTGTCCTTTGCTTTATAGAAACTTTGTAATTTTATGAGGTCCCATTTGTCAATTCTTGATCTTAGAGCATAAGCTATTGGTGTTCTGTTCAGGAAAATTTCCTCTGTACCCATGTCCTCAAGGGTCTTCCCCAGTTTCTTTTCTATTAGTTTCAGTGTGTCTGGTTTTATGCGGAGGTCTTTGATCCACTTGGAGTTGAGCTTAGTACAAGGAGATAAGAATGGATCGATTTGCATGCTTCTGAATGCTGACCTCCAGTTGAACCAGCACCATTTGCTGAAAAGGCTTATCTTTTTTCCACTGTTGTAGCTCCTTTGTCAAAGATCAAGTGACCATAATTGTGTAGGTTCATTTCTGGGTCTTCAATTCTATTCCAATGATCTACCTGCCTGTCACTGTGCCAATACCATGCAGTTTTTAACACTATTGCTCTGTAGTACGGCTTGAGGTTGGGGATACTGATTCCTCCAGAAGTTCTTTTACTGTTGAGAATAGTTTTAGCTATCCTGGGTCCCACAGAGGGCTAATATCCAAGATATATAAAGAACTCAAGAAGGTAGACTCCAGAGAGCCAAATAACCCAATTAAAAAATGGGGTACAGAGCTAAACAAAGAATTTTCACCTGAGGACTATCAAATGGCTGAGAAGCACCTAAAGATGTTCAACATCCTTAGTTATCAGGGAAATGCAAATCAAAACAATCCTGAGATTTCACCTTACACCAGTCAGAATAGCTAAGATCAAAAACTCAGGAGAAAACAGATGCTGGTGAGGATGTGGAGAAAGAGGAACACTCCTCTACTGCTGGTGGGATTGCAAGCTGGTACAACCACTCTGGAAATCAGTCTGGTGGTTCCTCAGAAAACTGGGCATGATACTATTGGAGGACCCCACTATACCACTCCTGGGCATATACCCAGAGGATTCCCCAGCATGTAATAAGGACACATGCTCCACTATGTTCATAGCAGCCCTATTTATAATAGCCAGAAGCTGGAAAGAACCCAGATACCCCTCAATGGAGGAATGGATACAGAAAATGTGGTATATTTACACTATGGAATACTACTCAGCTATTAAAAACAATGAATTCATGAAATTCTTAGAGAAGTGGGTGGAACTGGAGAATGTCATCCAAAGTGAGGTGATCCAATCACAAAAGAACACACATGGCATGCACTCACTGATAAGCAGATATTAGCCCAGAAGCTTGGAATACCCAAGAAACAATGCACATATCAAATGATGTCCAAGGAAGGAGAGGCCCCAGGTCCTGAGGTCCAGCAGTGTAAGGGAATATCAGGACAGGTAAGGGGGAAGGGGGTGACTGGGGAACAGGGGGAGGGAAGAGGACTTATGGGACTTTAGGGGAGGGGGATCCAGGAAAGGGGAAATCATTTGAAATCTAAATAAAGAATATATCAGTGGGACAGTGGTGGCACACACGCCCTTAATCCCAGCACTAAGGAGGCAGAGGGCAGGCGGATTTCTGAGTTCGAGGACAACCTGGTCTACAGCGTGAGTTCTAGGACAGCCAGGGCTATACAGAGAAACCCTGTCTCGAAAAACCAAAAAAAAAAAAAAAAAAAAAAAAAACAACAACAACAACAAAAAAAACCAAACAAAAAACTCCCAAAAATTGAATAAAAACAAACAAACAAACAAACAAAAAGAAATAAGTGTGGAGAATTCTCAGAAAGCTAACTACATCTGTTACATAGCTCAGCTCTACTACTTCACATATGCCCAAAGGACTCGACATCCTAGTCCACAGATACTTGCTCAGTAACATTTGCTGTTACTCTATTGACAATAGCTAGGGAATGGAAGCATTCTAAATGCTTCTCAGCTGATGAGTAACAAAAATGTGGTGACATATACACTATGGAAAAAAATTATGAACTTTGCAAATAAATAGATGGAACTAAAAAATTATGATTTTGAGTAAGAGGTAACCAGAAGCCTGTCTCCTAGATAGAACAGGGAAGCTGCACCATGAAATCTCAATAATATGGTGCCTGAACAATGACAGACCCTCATGTTGACATTCCAAAATAGATGGGTGAAATCCTACAAGACACAATGCATAGATGAAGAGCTATAGGCAATTAAAACTTTCTCACAGGGGGAGAATTTGAATTCCAAATGGCTATCTAATTAATATACACACCAGAACACAAACAGGCTAGCGGATTGCTTGTATGTATTTGCTTGTATGTATTAGTCTCATATATGTGTAAGAACAATAATGAATAAGAGGCCATGAATTTGAATGGGAAGGGGATGACATGAAAGGAGAAGAGGAAAGGGGAAAATAACAACTATACTTTAATTAAATAAGAAAAGTCTAGACTTTGTCCAATTAAAAAAAAAAAGAAAAAAAAAAAGAAAGAAAAAGAAAAAGGGCAAGGCAGTGGTGGCGCAGGCCTTTAATCACAGCACTCAGGAGGCAGACGCGGGTGGATCTTTGAGTTAAAGGCCAGCCTGGTCTATAGAGTTCCAGGACAGCTAGGGCTACACAGAGAAACCTGTCTCAAATCAACAAGAACAATAAGAAAACAACCAGGAAAAAAAAAAAGTTAAGGGAAGCCTAAAGTTTACAGAATGCTGTCTAAATTCTCTGAGTGGCTAGTGGCTACTGTAGTAATCCTATACGACTCACTTAGTGAGTCCCAGAAACCTGTATCTTCATCTCTTGTGAAATCATTCTATTAATGGCAATTAACTGGCTTCTTAAGTTTTGAAGAAAGCTCTAATAAAAAGAAGTAGCATATCAAGGAGGCAAGTCCTGTGGTTCTGACATAAGGGATGGCATTGCAGCTCTCCACTGGGGGAGAAAAGAGTCCCTGACATGTTAGGGGAGAGACCAGTAGTGGAGCCACCCAGGAGGTGCTGTGCACTGCAAAACCTGACAGGAGGGGTGAACCCAGAGAGCAGGGCTCCCACAGTGCTGACAGTTCTATTCTGTAAGAAGCAGGTTCTTTTTGTAAGGAAGATGAATACACCTTGCTATAGACAATGGATACCAAAGGGAGGTGAGAAGAGGAAGAACAGGAGCTTAACAATCATCCCCAGCTACAGGTTGAATAGTTCAGCTCTATTTTTTGTCTAATTATCAGTGAGTTTTTCAGATTTTGATGCATTTTTTAACAATATGAAAGGTAATAAAGAAACTGTCTATTTGCCTTTTAATCAGACTTGTGCAAGAGAGCCAATATCAATGTGTAGAATTCAGCTGGGTTCTCTTGTAGTAGGGGAGTAAGAGTCCATTATAGTCCTTAAAAGAAAGAAGTGACAGCAGCCAGGGTGACCTGCTCTCCCTGAAAGTAGGCTTTTCCCCTACTTTCCCACTTTACTACAATAAAAGTCTAACAATGACTTCATGGTAGATGTGTGTGCTGGCTCACACAATCCCACCCTTACGAAGAGAACCGTGGGTTATATGGTGAGAAGCACCTTCTTATAGACAGCAGTGTTCAGTAAACATCTGGTCAATTAGCATGGATACCTTCTGTTTCTTTTTCAGTCTTTTCTTCTCTTTCTTCTTCTCTAAAAATTGTTCCCAGGGGGTCAGTTTATCCTTTCCCTCCAGCTTGTTTTTGACCATCTCTTCTGCACTTTCCTTAAGACCTAGAAAAGAAACAAAATCCAAATAGTTTGTTAAAAACAGTTTATCTTCAACCAGTCAAAAGCTTATAAAAACAAAGACAGCCAACATACTTTATGTAAGTACGTCTATACAGCAGTGAATATCTGCAATATCTCAAGACCACAAAATGAAAATTAACTAACTTTGGTAAATCCTACTGTATATGGGAGATGGGGGGGGGGGGAAGAGAAGGAGGGAGGGGTGGAGGGAGGGAGACATATTGAGCCAAAGGAAATCAAATCAACAAATTTAGCAATCTGACACATAGTTATTAATGAAAAAAGTATTATTAGTCAGACACAGTGGTTATAAACTACAATCCCAGGTTAAGGAAGACTGCTGAGATTAATAAGCTCAAATGGGCTACACAACAGAATTACTGTCTCAAAACAAGTGAACAAAATTAAAAAAGAAAAAAGAAAAAAGAAACCCAACTATTTACTTAGGATCGACTTTTCTCTCTTCCTTTGTTTTGAGCCTCCAAGAGGTCATCTCACTTTCTGCCTTTTGGTGACAACTGAGTGAAGAAAAATTTTAGAACAAGTCTCAGGATACGAGTACTAACTAAGCAAAATCTCTAGTTTTTCCTGTCACCCAATGTTTCCTGAACACTACCAGTGACTAACAAAACCTGAAGACTGAACCCAGCACGTCCAGGCTGTGTAGCACGGGTGCACACGGCCCCGTCCAGGCTGTGTAGCACGGATGCACACGGCCCCGTCCAGGCTGTGTAGCACGGGTGCACACGGCCCCGGCTCCACTCCAGTCTGCATCGCTCGGCTCCTCCAATGCCACTGTCTTCACGGCTCATCTCTGAAGCTTCTGTTCTTACACTCTGCTCTTCCCTCACATATCCTTCACTCTCATTAAACCAGAACTTTACAAAAATCTTTTTGTAAAGGCAATGAGACCCTCATTTCCAGGGCTATTTGTTCATTTATAGTATTTTGAATGTATTTCGGATGATGAACCGGATCAATCACCACCTTTTCTAAAATGACCATTTTCAATCATTCCATTCACTGTTACATTTTATTCTGTTTGTATGGAGACAGAGACCCAGACTGGGCTCATCCCCAATTTACTATGTGGCCAGACAGGCCTTGAACTTGTGGTGATCCTCCTGGTCTTGCCTCCTGATCGAGTGAATTACATGTGTGTGCCACCCTGCCCAGCCATTTGCTATTTTTAAAAGATGGATTTTATGCCATATAAATATTTAAAGTTCCACCTCTACTGTGTTCTGCAAAATTTCAAACAAAAATAGATGAATAAATAAATACCATTATCTTCAAAGAAGAGAGAATAGTAGTTACATATTCAGTACTCTGGTAGAAGTGAGGCTCTTTGCCAGCTTTAGGATTTACCCCCTCCCTGCTCTACCTATGCCCTCGACTTTACCTTTGGTTTCAGTATGCAAAATGAATCAGGTAGAGACTGGATGTATACAAACCCTCCCTCTCACATGCACTTTCCCCCCTTTGAACTTCAAAATACTTAGCAGATGTTCAAATACTCAGAACTACTATGACAGGGCTTTTAGGTTAAGAGCCCCAGAGACTAGTTTGAAACAGGTGAGTGCTTATGTTCATTTCCTAGCTGTCAGGCAAAGAATCTCTACAATTCTAGGACTTATTATCATACTAAATTAAATTACACATACTCTCAAGTTTCATTTTATGACATATTGACTTGTTAGATGCCAAACCAGAAAAAACAACTGTTAATTCAAAAATGTATCTGGGGTTGGCGAGATAGCTCAGCAGTTAAGAGTACTGGTTGCTCTTTCAGAGGACCCTGGTTGGAATACCAGCACCTACATGTTGGCTCAAAACCACCTGTAACTCTAATTCAGGGGATCCAATGCCCTCCTTTGTCCTCCTTTGGTGCCAGGAATGACCCAAAGTGCATGAATATACAAGCAGACAAAACACTCGTACACATAAACTTAAATAAATTGTTAAGACACATTCTTATATGAGAACAACATTTCACATTACTAAAGGGGTTTCAAGGTGAAATGTAAATGATAGCAAGTCATATACAAGAATCGACAAATGGGACCTCATAAAACTAATAGATTGGTAAAAGATCTTTACCAATTCTGCATCCAATAGAGAGCTAATATCCAATATATACAAAGAACTCAAGAAGTTAGACTCCAGAGAATCAAATAACCCTATTAAAAATGGGGTACAGAGCTAAACAAAGAATTTTCAACTGAGGAATATCAAATGGCCGATTAGCACCTAAAGAAATGTTCAACATCCTTAATTATCGGGGAAGTACAAATCAAAACAACCCTGAGATTCCACCTCACACCAGTCAGAATGATTAAAAAACATGGTTAAAAAAGGTTAAAAAACTCAGGTGACTGCAGATGCTGGAGAAGATGTGAAGAAAGAGGAACACTCCTCCACTGCTGGTGAGATTGCAAGCTGATACACTGGAAATCAATTTGGTGGTTCTTCAGAAAATTGAACATAGTATTTACCTGAGGACCCAGCTATATCACTCCAGGTCATATACCCAGAAGATACCCCAACATGGAATAAGGACACATACTCCACTATGTTCACAGCATACTACTTATAACAGCCAGAAGGTGGAAAGAACCCAGGTGTCCTTCAACAGAAGAATAGATACAGAAAATGTGGTATATTTACACAATGGAGTACTACTCATCTATTAAAAATGATGAATTCATGAAATTCTTAGGCAAATGGATGGAACTAGAAAAATATCATCCTAAATGAGATAACCCAATCATAAAATGACACACATGATATGCACTCACTAACAAATGGATATTAGCCCAAAAGCTCAGAATATTCAAGATACAATTCACAGACCACATGAAGCTCAAGAAGAAGGAAGACCAAAGTGTGGGTGCTTCAGTTCTCATGAGAAAGGGAACAAAATACTCACAGGAGTAAATATGGAGATATAGATGTAGAGTAAAGATGGTCATCCAGAGACTGGGGATCCATCCCAGAAACAGTTACCAAACGCAGATACTATTATTGTGGATGCCAAGAAATGCTTGCTGAAAGGAACCTGATATGGCTGTCGCCCAAGAGGCCCTACCAGAGGCTTGCAAATACAGGGGTGGATTCTTTTTTTTTTTTTTAATTTTTTTAATTTTTTATTTATTTTTTTATTTTTTATTTATTTATTTTTTTCAGGGGTGGATTTTTGTTGTCACCACTGGACTGAGCGTGGGGTTCCCAGTGGAGGAGTCCGAGAAAGGAATGAAGGAGCTGAAGTGGTTTGCAAACTCATTAAGAAGAACAGCAATATCAACCAGCCAGACCCCTCAGAGCTCCCAGGGACTAAGCCATCAACCAAGGAGTACACATGGCTCCAGCTGCATTTGTAGCAGAGGACTGCCTTGTCAGGCATCAATAGGAGGAGAGGTCCTTGGTCCTATGAAGGCTTGACTGATGCCCCAGAGTACAGGAATTGAGAGTGGGGAGGTGGGAGTGGGGTGGGTGGAGGAACATCCTCTTAGAAGCAGGGGAAGAGAGGATGGAATAAGGGGTTTCCAGAAGGCGGGGAGAAACCGAAAAAGGGCATAAAATTTGAAATATAAATAAAGAAAATATCCAATAAAAAACATAAAAAAAAAGAAACGGTAATGTACATAGGGAATGTAAGATGAGATCCTCATTCATATAAAAGAAGGCAGTAAGTTCTGATACAAGTTAATTTCATATAACAAGATAGAATAACATACAGAATGCATACAGTCTAACCTCAAATCTCAAAAGTTTACTTAGATGATAGTTAAATATTTTAAACTGTATGTTTTTGAGACAAGGTTTGGGCTGGGACTCATCAAGATTCACCTTCCTCCGCTTCCCATGAGCTGGGAATAAAGGCAAATGCCACCATGCCCAGCCAGGTTGATAAAAGAAGGTTATGTGATTATTTGCATAATGTATCTGAGGTGTCATTTTATTTGGCAATTTAAAATTTTTAATATTAATGAAATGTAAATAATAAATAAAAATTAAACATTTATTACACGGTTCTGCTGAGAATCCGCCCATGTAAGTTCTGTAAATTGAAACAGGATAGTCACGTTCTTTCACAGTCCATAATATTTAGCATAGTCCCCAGCACACAGTCAGTACTTAATAAACACATCTGTCTTGACTTCTTTTGAAGGAAGGACTCTTATTTCCTGCCAAGTGTTTGACCTTTGATATTTACAACATATTATTTCCAACAGAAAATGAAGCAAAACTTTTAAGGCTTCTGTCTCTAAATGATTCATGTGGACCACTAGTTCTACAATAAGTGATGCAAAATTTATCCTTGGGAAATATTTTCTCGAACTTAGTTTGTTGGTAACAATAAAGAAACAGTATCTTAAGTTCAAGTCAGTCTGTAGTTTCTTTTCTGCCTGGCTCCCACTTAATACACCAAAATAGAGGGATGACAAATACACTGCAGTGAATAACACACCACCACGATAACTTAAAAATGCTTTGTTCTCACTGTCATCATGAGGTCATTCAAATCTCTTGCCACAGATCACAGTTGTTTATGTTCTAAGTTCTTAAAAATATGTCCATCCCAGAAGTCTCTTGGCAAATGCACAAGAACATTCTTCAGTCAGTTTAGCCTCTCACTTAAGAGAAGCCACAATGTGACTTGAAAAACAACTTCATTTTAACTGCTTTAGTTTTGTACAAATTTGTTAAAAAAAAATTAAAAAAAGTAAACCTTTAAGCATGTATCCATAGACTGCCAAATTAAAGATACGAATAATCCCACAAATAAAGGGTAAAGCCCCTTCTAAAGCTAACCACAACTGCAGATGACTCAATATAGTAATAATAATAATTTAATAAGCACAATCTATTCAGAACTATTTTGGCAGTTTCTGTGCATATAAAAAGACTCATAAATATTCATACAAAATCTTCAAGAAGAATATATATTCCTCCTGACCTTATCCACATGAAATATTTGAAAAATCTTCAAAGGATAGGATACAAATGATTTAAAACAACTTAAGTAGGTACTGTTACAGGCTTTATTTATAAAAACAAAATGCATGTGTTAAGAGTTCTCATATAGGTTGAAACTGGCACTTTACTTAAATATGGGCTTAGGACTCATTGGGAATATTTATGAACACTTACATATCAATCTCATAAAACTTTTTGTGTGTTATAAATTAGACTATGTAGCACTCAATTCCAAAAGCTTTAAAATGTTCCTGACCACCATCACTAACACCAAACCCCAAATGTGGAACTCATTGTGGGTTCCGGGCTTTACAGAGGAAAACCCGCAGCCAAGTCCTGAGGAGCGCTGCCATCAAGGCACCTCTTCCAACTAACATATTACTCCTGAAGGCGTGAGGACAAGGAAGGACGCAGTTACTCACATAACAAGGGTCCATATTAGTAGCTCATGAAAGTTCAGGCCTATAGCACACATCTTATATATGTCCATAGACTAAGGAAGCAACTGAAAGGAAAGTGATTCAAGTCTATCCCACTCCACTGACTGGGAGCAACAATACATGGAACTGAAAGTAAATCTGAAAGATGATCAGACTGGGAATTTCTACTCACATAAATAATTGTATTCATCCCCAAACATTTAATATCCAAGCAAGGTATGGCCAGAGTATTCACTGAATAGATGCTACTTTTTGCTATTATTGCCTAAAGTTATTTCACTGGTAGAAAAGACTTTACATTTGTCTAGAATCTGGGTTGTCTTTCTCTATCTTCGAAATCCCTGTCAGTCTCCCTTAAAGTGATGGCTTTCAATTCCAGGGTATTAACTTTACCACACAAACTGTTCCCTATGCCTGCTTCTCAGCATTCAATGTTCCTACAACACTGAATTCAAATACAGGACATGTGGGCCTCATTAGGGAGCTATTGTTTCTTTTATTTGCCTCAAGTTTATTTGTATATTTTTCTTGCCTTTCATGCAGTTTGTAATCACAATAATATACTACCAAGCTATCCTCTAACTTCTGGCCAAGTCTGGGAAGGCCATTCTGCTAACTTATTTATGGCAAATACTGAAAAATTACTTGTTCTATTGTTATTTTTATACATTTATATGTTATTTTTTATATACTTGTAGGCAAGGTAGAAAATGAATGAAATATTTTATACAAATGGCTAAGATATAAGGAAACAAAAAGAATTCTTGAGTCAAGTCTCAACAAGGAAGCTCAATCAGACGTAGGGAGTTTTCCTTGGGGACACACACTAAGCTAATGTAGTCTAGTATGGATTTTGGGTTGTTATGGGCTCTCGGCCAAGGAGGCGGGGGCCAAAGTTTGGAGTCTGATCATGGTGGGAGGTCCTAGGATCCTTAAATGTGCTCACAGTAGATGATGACCCTCCCCCTACCATTTGGGGGGAGTACATGGAGATCAGGGGGAGTAAAAATACAGTTTCCCTCTGAGACTCTGTAACCACAAGCCCACAAACCCATGGACTTATGGCTGGAATTCACACTACTTGTGTGGTCCCAAATACACCAAATCAAAAATTCAATAGGTCTTGGATTAGAAATGCCTCCAAGTACCTGACAAATACTCTCTAAAAGAAGACTGTCTGATCCAGAGTTCCTGTAAGAAAGATCCAAGACAAGAAGATCCCATAAAAATCCCTGAGGAACTAGAGTAAGTAGAAACAAAAACCAGTAAGACAGAATCATAGATTATAGACTTGAGATACAAAATATAAAATAAGTACTTAAAAAGGCAAAGGAGGAAATTATCAGACAAGTTTGGAGGAAAAAAGAAAAAAACAACCCTGGGAGATAAAAACATCAAGTCACTGTCTACGTTTAAATGCATACACTAGAGAAAGACTCAATGAAGTAAAAGCAGAACCGAAGAAATTATCCAGCAGGTTGCACAGATCAAAGGCACAGAAATCAGGAGCTACCAGATTCAAAGTAAGAAAGTAAAATACACATCAAATATGATTTCTAGAAGAGAAATTGGAGATGAAGAAAACCTAGGATGTTAAGAGGAAAATGTAGAGGCTTTCACCTAATAAAAGATATTCAGGACTATGATATTCAATTAATTCCAAGCAAGAGTTAAATATAAGCAAAACAACCCATCACCTGTACCACACTAGAGTCTAATTTGGCAAAGACTATAAAAATACCTTAAAAGCCACGGACCCAATGTGGCCCTTCTGAACTGGCTTCCTTAGATATTTTCTTCTTCCAGGAAAGGGGTTAAGAGGGCACTGGCCTAGGATACCCACACTAGAAGGCACTGCTCTCCCTGCTCCAACCTGCAACACTCAGCCTCAGCAGCACAGTTTGCTCTAAGCTAAGAACAGTTCCATTCACACTCACAGCCTCATCAACACAGCTATTTCAAAGACAGCTACATCAGAAACAGTATCTTTTATCACTACTCATTTTTGTTACCACAAAACCTAGCAATATACACAAAATAAAAATAAAACAAAACAAAATGAAACTATCCTAACTCAACTAGAGAGAATCAAACCTGGTACTGGGAACCCTGTCAACTACCTAGGGTTGTGTTGTATGTTTTTTAAGAGAACCTACAGCCACCACTTTACTAAGCAGCAGAATCCCTAACTGAATCTTTGTCATTATACCCATAGTAAGTGTAGTAATCAACCCTCATCACGGCAACTTCTTGCTGCAATAAATGGAATAAGCCATTACAGCAAACCACAATGAATCAAAATGCAATTGCAGAGTCTGTCCCAAAGGATGTATCTACAACCTAAGGCTCAGGGATCATTGTGGAAGAGGGCAAGGAAAGGCTATAAGAACTAGAGGAACTGGGAATTTATTGCAACACTATGTATCTTACGAGTATCAAAAGCTACATCCAAAAAGTCTCACCAACTTGACTGCTTAAACAGGGATGACATCAAAGCTCATGAAGCTTCAACCCCCAAAAGAAATTGCAGGCAACTAAGAATGCTGACAGCAGGAGAAACAGTCCTCCTTAGAGAAGAGAACACTTAGTATGGTTAGAACATTTAGTATGGTTAAACATACTAAATGCTCAGCCCTGAAAACATATATAAGTAATGATATACAGAATCAACTTTGGAAGAGTAAGGCAGGTTAGATGGGAGGATTTGGAAGGAGGAAAGAAAAGAGGAAAGTAAGTAATTGTATTAGAGTCTAAAGAAATTAAAAATCTTAAAAAAAAAAATCTGAGAAATTGACTAGCTATTCTATAGACAAAATGTGTTAGAAATACTTTTAGACAACCCTGGCTGCTTCTCATTTTTAAAGTTATTTACTTTATATATATATATGTGTGTGTGTGTATCACATTTGGGCAGGACCCCTGGAGGCCAGAAGAGGGTGTCAGATCCAGAACTGTTGTTACAGACAGTTGTAAGCCACAATGTGGGACTGGGAACAAAACCCAGGTTTCAGTTAAGAGCAGAAAAGACTCTCGCACCTGCTTTTCTTCTATTATTATCCTCTCTTCCTCCACTTCCTCTCCTTCTATTTGTTGAAGACAAAGATTTCTCTGTGTGGCCCTGGCTGTCCTGGAACTAGCTCTGTAGACTAGGCTGGCTTTGAACTCAGAGATCTGCCTGCCTCTGCCTCCTGAGTGCTGGGACTAAAGGTGTGCACCACCACTACCTGCTTCTGGTTCTCAACTTTACTATACAGTCCACAAACAATTCAAATGCTATTTACATAGTATGAAGTTCCAGCTTCTTACTTTACAAAACTTTCATAGTCATTCTGTTAACTGGATAATTCAAGGATGATTAGGTTGTAAAATTTTAACCATCCAATAGCTGTTTGACCCTGCAGTTATCATATAAACTTTCCGTCACCAAACGAGGATAAACAATACATTCTTTGAACTTTTTTCTAAGCTCAGACTTTCATTTGATCTCCCCTCTCAACTCAACTGTCTTCTTTTTCAGCCCAAGGCTACTTGTTTTTAGTACAGCGTTTGCAAAGTTTTGTTTTTCTTTTTTTGGTTTTGTGGTTCTAAGGATCAAACATGGAATTCTTTCAAGCTAGACAAGTACTTAGCCATTAAGCACATCCCATCCTTTAGCAAACCCTCAACTCTCAACACACACACACACACACACACACACACACACACACGCACGCACGCACGCGCACCAGTGTCACTAGACTTAACTAGGGTCCTACTAGACAAGTGTTCTATCACTGAGTTATATCTCTGACCTTTTATTCAAAATTTAAAACATATGGCTTCTAAAATACTTTTAACCAAAAACATTTTGTAAATATATTTCAAATAATGAATACATTGGCAATAAATGCAAACAGAAATACAGTCAAAAATAGTGAACGGGTTTTCTACAATATCAAAAATTTAAATGTTTGGATTAGGGTTACCTAACAAAATGAATCACTACTGATAGAAAACATTGTTTCTGAATAAAGAATGAATAATTCAATAGTTATATATGCTATCCCTGATACCTGTGTAAGATTTAGTGTGTGTGTGTGTGTGTGTGTGTGTGTGTGGCAGCGGGGGGTTGGGAAGAGTGGGACAAAGAATAAAGACCAGACACTAGAAGAAAATGGGATCTTTGCTTTACAAAGTGGAGGCAATGGCTGGACAGTGGTGGTACAAGACTTTAATCCCAGCCCTAGCCTACAAAACAATGAAGAAAGGGGAACTACTCTTGCTGGGTGAGACAGTAATGAGGCACGCTCACTCATTATATCATTAGATATTGCTAATTTTATGCATCACCTTATCCACTAGTCCTAGAGAATCAGACAGGAACTTAACACAGTATCCAGTAGAAGACATTACTTTACAAAGACAAATCTATGGTATTATAGATTTTTCATGACTCTTCTAATTAGTGTTTTTACATAACCTAATTAATAAGGTTGAATTACTAAATTTCCATAGGAACTAAGTACTAATAGAAAGAGGAGTTCACCTCTCCTGGTTTCTACACGACCAGAGCCTGCTATCTATTTCCCTCTGGACTTTGCACTTTAGGGATTAAATGCCACATGCTATTATACTCAACATAAACAGGAATAAGTTTTAATAGTATGAAGTAAAGTTTCCTCCAGTAATGAAGTACAACATACTCAAACAAGTATTAGTACAATTACTTATTTTTCTTAAGAGTTTAATTTTTGAGATCAAAGCCCCCTAACAACCAATGAACAATACATACTGTACTGGTCCGCTGTGGTTTAGTCAAGTATAATAGCACAGAAGCTCACAGGTTCCTGGTAATTGTTACTGAAAACTTAGATTTTTTTAAAAAGATAAATCTACCAAAATATACAACAGGAAGTGAATCTTCATAAGTGCCTCAAAACTTAAGTATTATGAGTTCTACCCTTCAAATTTATAAACAGATTTTTGAGTAGGAGTAGCTCTATGACCTCACATACTACATAGAATATGTAAATAGACCTCTTTCACTATTACGCTCACATTCACAAATATGCATGAATGCAACAGGTGTCCACAATAAAAGGCACCCTAACAGGAGCTTTAAAAATACAATTTGGGCTGGGCGGTGGTGGTGCAGCACGCCTGTAATCCCAGCACTCTGGGAGGCAGAGGCAGGCGGACTTCTGAGTTCGAGGCCAGCCTGGTCTACAGAATGAGTTCCAGGCCAGCCAGGGCTACATAGAGAAACCCTGTATCGAAGAAAAAACAACAACAACAACAACAAAATAGTTTAGGCTAGCAAGATGGCGCAATTTAGAAAAAGGTTTTTGTCACCAGACATGACAACCTGAATTTGTCATGCTGGAAAGGGGATAAATGACACCTGTAAATTGTTCTGTGACCTTCACAAACCACCTACCTTAACACACACACACACACACACACACACACACACACACACACACACACACACACAGTTTGAAGAAAAAGGATATACACACATATGGATATATATATATATATATCCTTTAAAATATTTCTCTAAGAAAACCAGCTTCATTCCATTCAGTAAAATGTGAATTAGTGATAATTCCTTGACACTGGAACTATTGAAGGCACTATATTTTGGGAAAGAAATCTGGCAGCAATGTTAAGACAGAGAAAGTGCCCTTGCCCCTTCCTGGACTTCTATTTTGGGTAATCTACTTTATAAAAAATAGCTCACATCATGAAAAAAAGACCTAGATTATAATAGCTTAAAGCAGTGGTTCTCATCCTGTGGGTTGTGACCCCTTTATGGGGTAGGTGTCAAAAGATCCTTTCACAGGCGTTACCTATTATCCTGCATATCAGATATTTACATTATAGTTCCTAACAGTAGCAAAATTAGTTATGAAGTAGCAATGAAAGTAATCTTATGGTTGGGGGCCACCACAACATGAGGAACTGTGTTAAAGGGCACAGCATGGTGAAGGCTGAGATAACTGATCTTTTGATCTTTTGACAGTGGTACTTTTAGCAGCCTGAAGACCATAGCCTGATCCATGGCATGTGTGAAGGCTGCTGTGTAAAGAGGAAGTCACACAACTGACGAGCGGCAAACCTGAGTGCGAACATCTGCTTTCCACTGTGGCCTGGATAGTCTTCACTGAGGGGGTGGAGGTGGGGGAGTCCTACTGTTGTTAAAGTTTTTAAATTAAAAGGCCTTAAAAAAGCAAGCCAAGGTATTGGCTAGGGATGAAAGCAAAGAACTCTTAGAATGGACCGATATTTGTGGCTTTGGAAACTGTCCTGTTTCTTTTCAATGCCATATATCTACTGCAGTGAAAGATTAGAAATATGGTTAAACATTTGAGAACAGAGAAATGGCAAATGGAAGCAGAACTTACCTAAACCATAGCTAAGTCAGGGTAGTAGAAATTTGGGTGGTAATTTTTCATTTTAGTTTTAAAAATCTTGAGCTAATATTAACATTCCATCCACAAATAAAAAAGTCAAGATAAAAACAAACTAGAGGTATAGCTCCTAATTCACTTCATGAGGTTTATTACTCTATTAGCAAGGATATTTCAAGGAAACTACAGATCAGAATTAGTCACTAAAATGGGCAATATTTGCATCCATGGATTACATGCTCACTAATTTCAATAAAAACGATTAAAAAAAAATCCTGGAGCTGTACCTGCACTGAATAAACATTGTTTCTTGTCCAGATACATGGACAACATATATATATTATAAATACACTTATATTTTATAGTACATACTTATATATTATACATTTTCATGTTTAGAATATATAAGTAATATGCATTTTATATAACATATATATATATACATATATATACATGTCCATATATATATGTCCGGATATATATATATATGTATATATATATATAAATATATATTTATATGACAACTGTTTACATGGCCTCTATTTAGTCTTTCAGAAATGATTTTAAGTATTTTAAGATGATGTATACAAGTTATCTGCAAATGATAGGCAATGCTTTTGTATCTGTAGGAGATACTGGAATGAATTCACCAAGAACGATTAAGAGATGACTTTATGTTAAGCATCAGCAGTCTGTAACTATTACTGCTTGCAAAAGTACATGCAGATATGTCTATAACTATTGTGTAAATGTGTATTGTATATGACAATTCCTGTTTATACTAGCTTTTATCTTTAGATTTACCATTTTAAAATTTGCCTTGTACTACTTACTCTACTAGGACACTTTTCTTTTTTTAACTGTAGGAAAACTGAGATGGAGCATTCGATAATACATATTTTATATTAGTGAAACCTTGTGAATCAAACAGCAAAGGCTACAGGAAAAGAGATCTTGAGAACTATAGCTTTATTTTTTTTTAAAGAATTGTAATAATTAGAAAATACAGTACTTGACTTCAACTTTTTATATTCTAAATTGAGGAATCAAATCTAGGAGAGGCCTATGCTTATAATTAGACAGAAATAATTTATAGTTAGTAAAAGCAAAAAATCAATCAAATGGAAGCTGGAAAGATCAGGGATCCCTGGGTAAGAGGAGTGATGGATGACTCCATGGAAACATCATTCCCAGACTCAGCAGGACTGACACACATATGAGCTCACAGAGACTATGATGGTATGTATGGGACCTTCACAGGTTCACATCAGGTAAATTCCCAGCACTGAGAAGGGGAAGTAGACACAGGCCCATCCCTAACCAAGAAGAGATTTGCTACTGATACCTACTGGGAAAGGGAAAATCAGTTTTCTGTAAAACAGAATGACACTGGGTTTATCAACCACATGCTAGGGCCGGCCCCATGCTAGGGAGTAGTTGGCTATACAAAACAAATATGATGGGGTTTGTTTGTTTTTGTGCATTTTATTTTATTATATATGTGCGTGTGTTTTATTTTCCTTTTAGTTTGCTTTGATTTTCATTTTTTGAAAACTGCCTTACTTTCCTATTTTTTCAGAGGGAACATGGAGTTTGAGTGGGTAGATACACAAGAGGGTCTGGGAGGAGCAGGGCAAAGGGGAAGAACTATGATTGTATTGTATGACAAAATATTTTTTAACGAACCATAAAAAAAGACCATAAAATGTTAATTATGAAGTGAATTAAATACCATTTCTTTACCAGAACATTTCTGGAAAATAAACCCTTTTAAAAGTATGCTTCTAATGAAGAGTTAACATCTTATTATTATTATATGTAAATGCATTCAGAAGAAAACTTTTACTTAATATCTAATTCTTACCTGGAACCCACTTGATTTCCATTTCCATATCATTTTCTTTTCCTTTCTTTTCTTTTTCTTGAATAACCTGCAAGAGCTGTCTGTATTTAGCAATTTGTTCTTCATCATCCTTCTGACTTTTCTTTGTTTTCCCATCTTCTCCTATGTTGACTCCATCTTCACCTAACAAAACAACCAAATTAATCTATCTCATTTAATATAGAGAAACAATTACCTTCAACTGTAGTGTTTAGATCTCATGATCTCTTTAGGATATGGCTAAAAAGTCATGTTAAAGAAATACTGCAACCACAGACCAAAACTTCAATTTGGTACAATGAAACCAAAGACTTCAGTCTTATACTTGGTAAAACTCAGCTGTGATGAAGCCATTGTGGGTATATGACATAATATTCCCTTCTATGCATGAAGGGTAGCATTTCAGTCTCCTTTGTCCTCTCTGTCATCACACAGTGGCTTTAAAAATATTCTGTTCAACAAAAGGAGCCTGAATGTTGCTGGGGTGAATCTGGGACGTGGGATCAGCTTCTCAGGCCACAGAGAAGAGGCAAAGGTAACTTCAGAACCTAACTGAGTTCTTTCCATCTGAATGTCAATAAGCACATTTACTCTTAGTGTTATTCATCCATCAATGATATAGGCAGACAAACTAGGAAGCAATGCAATTACTTTTACTGTGTTTACTGTGTAAAAGTTATTATTTTTGAATTCTAGTTCATAAACATTAGAATGTAAATAAACAGTACAAAACCCATCAACAACAAATATCAGAGAAAAATCAATTCATAAGGTTTGTTTGTTCTACAATTTCAAATGTAAATTCTTCAAGCCAATAAGATAAATTAGAAATCTCGGTTTTAATGTAAAACATACAAACTTATCAAGTGTATCAAAGTCTATCATCTCCAGTAAGTTTGGAAGTGATGTCAAGTTCCAGTCTTTGTTACCAACGGTCACTAAACTGTGGTATAAGCTTGGATCTGTAAGACATCAGTGTTGCCGGGCCGTGGTGGCGCACGACTGTAATCCCAGCACTTGGGAGGCAGAGGCAGGCGTATTTCTGAGTTCAAGGCCAGCCTGGTCTACAGAGTGAGTTCCAGGACAGCCAGGGCTATACAGAGAAACCCTGTCTTGAAAAACCAAAAAAAAAAAAAAAAAAAAAAAAAAAGACATCAGTGTTAACACCACATTCTTACATCTTTAGAAAGGTGATATGAGGGAAAAAGTTGGTTAGGTAAATATTTGAAGACTAATTTCCCCCTAAATAAATACACAGTGGTCATTGGCATTCTTTCCACCATCCTATCACACTTTTACATGTTCACCCAGACAGCTGAAGCTCATTTTTTGCTGTTTGTGCTTTGTGCCACAATAATAATGCTGGATGGAATTCTGTCATGTATCCCATAATTCAATGGATAAAACATGAGGAACACATTAACAAAATGGCAATGTATTTCATTCTATTAAAAGCGTACTTCTGAAAACATAATTAGAAGCAAGATCCTTCCAGGTTGAAATTTTAGTGGTAAGTCTCTGATGGCTTACTTTAAATTGATTTTTTTTCCAGTACTAAATTTTGCTTTCTGAAGGTCTAAAATGTGGGATAACTCATGTAGGTCTGTTTTTCTAATTCAAGGACAACATTTTATGAATGCTTTTATAGTACATAAGATTTTTAAAAAAACATATTCAAACAATAAGCTATTCTTATAAACAATAATCAGGAATATTTAATACTCAAATATAATAGCTATCAGAGGCACTAAATTGCAGATCAAGGTTTGTAATCTATTATAATACTGACAAAAAAGGTGTGCTTTTGAAAAAATTACGTGTTTCAAACTGAAAGAAGTTAATCTTCAATTTTAAGACAAACTACTTTATATACATCATTTCAGTCTATGAGCCAGGTAGCATTATAATTCTTATTTCACAGCTATACAAAGAAAGGAACAGGGTGCTAAGGAAACGTGACCTTTGTTGTTCACTATGTGGTAAAGTCAGGTTTTGGAACCAGCAGAGCTTTTTTTCCCCTCCCTATTTTACAATACTACAGGTTAAACATAGGGCTTTATGAACCTTGGCAAACACTCTACCATTGAGCTGTATCCCCAGTGAGTCTAAGATATTAAATATACTGAAAAATTAATGATTATTTTCTGACAATGTTAATGGTTATTTACCAATAATATTAAGTGTCTTATTGTAAAGATTGTTTTAAAATTTAAATGGGCGTAGGGTGGGTGGAAAGATGGCTCAATGGGTAAGAGTACTGGCTTCTCTTTCAGAGGACCTGGGTTCAGTTCCTTGGTGCTCACAAACCACCTATAACTCAAGTTCCAGGGGGATTTTCTGGCCGTTACAGGTACCAGGGGTATTCAAACAGCTCAGACATGTAGGCAAACACCCATTTATGTAAAATAAGGTAAGGTAACTCCAGGACGAGTGAAATGGCCCAGAGAGAATAAATGACTTCGGTCAGACTTGGTGATGACTCTGATCATCAGGAGCCACATGGTAGGAAGAAACCAACCAAGTCCTTCAAGTTCTCTACATTTCCACACGCATACTCAACATATGAACCCACATACATATGCACACACACAAATGTAATAAAAAACAATAAAATTTTAGTTCCATTTCTAAACCCAAACAAAGTCTAGTTGAAAAACATGGACCCAGTCATTCCCAATAGACATGGAATATTATTTGCCTCTACATTTTAGAACTACGGTAAAGGAAAACAATTGAGAATTCTCAGAAAAGTACATAATGTCCACATAGGTGTATAAATTTGCCTTTTCCATACCTACAGTACATGAACACAAACATCTTATTTATGAGGGAAAGGCTATAAAAGGTCTGTAAGAAGGCTATATTAAGTACATTAAGAAATAAATCCTTCATCAGAAAGATTAACAAGCATGAGTCACTAAGGCCTTAAAATATAAAGTCTTTTATATTCAACAGAAGCACCATTGCAAATCCCATCCGTTCTTTATTAAAACGTCATTACACTTATTTACTGTGAATATGCATGTGCCACGAGAACTTTCTGAAGTGGTTTTCTCCTCTACTAGGTGGGTGGATGCTGGAGATCAACCAGACCATCAGGCTTCACAGCAAGAGCCTTTACCCAACAAATCAACATACATTTTCAAAGAGAATGAAACACATAAATACATGGTTTTATCAATATATAATATATACAAGAAATAGCAGCTATTAAACATGATTTTCCTTTCTTTACACTAATAACTACAAAACAGTATTCTGTGACAAACTTAAAAGGATAAAGCACTACTTTCAGTGATATAAAAGCAAAAATCTATAGACCATTTAGAAAGGAAGAAAATCCAGGATTAATGTTAAAATGTTAGTCCTATGTTAAAAGTAGAAATGTATTTCTGTATTACGTCATATGCCACTAGGTTATAGAAATAATACACCATGTAAAAGGAAAACACCAAGATAAATGTTAAATTATAACTAAATATGTTCTTTTCTGCCGATTTAAAGCAATCATATCATGTTTAATATTTCTGGGTTTTCATTTTCTACCTACATTGAATTCATAGTTTTTAATGTTTTGAAATTCTATTACATAAGAACAACAAAGATGTAAAGGCAGATAACATTCCAAAGTTGAAGGGCTATAGCTGTAGCTCAGTTGAATTTCTTGATCCACACACACTAACAAAGAAACAGACAAATAAATGGAAAAAAATCCCAGATTGCTTTGACAATACCTTAATGGACTGAGGATGGCTCAGTTGGTAGAGTGCCTGTCATACTAACATAAAGGCCCGAGTTTGAGTCCCTAACACTGAAGTTAAATCAGGGCGTCTCCAACCACTTGAAGAACAGAGACAAAACAGATTTGAAGTTCACTGGCCAGTCAGCTTAGCCAATTAGTGAGTTCCACATTCTGTGAGGGAGGAGGAGTCTCAAAAAAAATAACTGAAGATACTTGATGGTGATCTTTGGACTTCACAGCAAATGTACACCTCTCTCTCTCTCTCTCTCTCTCTCTCTCTCTCTCTCTCTCTCTCACACACACACACACACACACACACACACACACACACACACACACACGGTTAAGGGGGAGACAGAGACTAATAAATCATAACCAAATAACTAAATGGTGAAAGAAACTGGTATTATATTTTACAAAATTAGTTCTATGCAAAAAGCATGATCAATTTAACAAGTATACAATCATTTCAATCATCTAAATTTCTTAAACAAAGATAGACCTGACAATTACTGCTTCTATTAGATCAACTTTTTCACTGAGAATCTTAAGTTGTACACACTATTTTTAAAGTATTTCTAAAAGTTTCAAAGTGTTTACAAAATAAAAGTTTGAAAGAACTGACAAGTTAGTGAAGAATGATTATGTCAAAGTCAAGAATAGGGAATAGACTAGCACAAGGATGATCACAAGTGCTTTAAGATATATTGTTTCTGAGTTCTTATTTCCTGATCCACAGCTGTGAACACAACTGGAAGGCTACTAAAGATCAAAAGAACACAAGTTGAAGTCCACACCACAGAGGACAAACTTCAATTCGTCTCCAGAAATTAAACAGAGATGCAGAGGGAGTACAAGGCAAATATCTAAACTCAAGAGACTAGCCTATAAAAAAAGTGATATTATTGATGTGAAAAAGTAGAGATACGGGGCTTCTAAAAGTGAAAAGGATAGTAACAATGATAAAGAATTCCGTGGACTGGGGTATCAGCAGAATGAACACTGCTAAAAAGACACTTCACTAGAAGATGTATAAACAAAAGGATATATGCAGAATGAATGAAGTAAAGGGAAAAAAAACAATAAAATGTTGAAGAACTGAACTGTGTCAGGGATGTGCCTCAGAAGTAGCCAGGATTACACAGAGAAACCCTATCTTAAAAACAAAAATAAAATGAAACAAAAAAACTTAGTTACTTAGGACAAACAAACAAACAAACATCTCTAGAGAAGATACAGTGGAAAGATTTCATGCATATTTAAATAGAGTTCTAGAAAGACAGGAGCAAAATCAAATGACTGAGAACACCAATACTGAAAAAAGATACCACTTTGTGAATTATGTGGAACCCCCCAAAAATCCCAAGCTCAACACACACACACACACACACACACACACACACACACACACACACAAAACTCTACTTTCAGAGTAAAATCTTCAGGTAACCTTCATAACCACCTATCAAGTCAGAAGTCAGGGGAGTGTTACTGTCTATGACTACAGGGAAGCCTTTGGGAATCCAATTTAGATTTGCAAACAAAAGCAAAAATTCTTTGGCATTTTCAAATAAACAAAACCTCAAGAGTTTTGATAGTAATTCATTCTTACTACAGGCATTTGCTTAGTATGTACTTAAAGCTGAAGGAAAAAGGTTTATTAAGGGAGAATTATGAAGTCAGGGAAATGTAAAACAAGGACAATATAAGACAGCACACCCAAGCACTACATAATAAGGTATAAGAGTTACTTAGGACTCCTACAGTAAGTAGGCTTAAGGATATATCTTAGTAGAATCCTTGCCTAGCATTCACAATGACCTTGGTCCAGTAACCAGCACTGTAAAACCTGGGTGTGGTTGGTATATGCCTATAATCAAATCATAGATCTTGGGAACAGAGGCCAGCATATCTCTGTGATCTGTGATTTCAAGGTAAGCCTAGTCTACACAGAGAAACTGTCTGAAAATGAGCTAATTTGCAATAAAGTGTGTGTGTTAGGGGGCATAAAGGTATTTTACATATTTACAAGTCTAACAGGCTGGCATTTTTACTAACTCAGAAAATTAAATAAATTTTGTGGCTATAGAAAATTAGACTAGCAAAAAAATAGAATTATTTTAAAGCCTTACTTATTGTTACTATTATTATCATTATTATTGGTGTGTATGATATGTGCTAAAGCATCTTATGGTAGGTAGAAGACAACTTCTGATGAGTCAATTCTCCTTTCATCATGGGTTCTGGGGATCAAAGTCAGGTCACCAGATTTGTACAACAAGTGCTTTTATCCAATGAGCATCCTGCCAGTCCTTCAAACATATACCTATGCATATACATGCTAGTTCTGTGTATAAATATGCTATGCAGCTAGTTTGGGGGCCTTCTTAAGTTTTCCCTAGACATAGTTCTGTTAACCATTCAATAAATGGATTAGCAGGTACCTTCTGGTGCTTGTTCTATCTCCTCTTCCTCCTCACTAGAGGAAGCCAAGTAGGCTTGAAAGTCCATGTCCAAAAGCTCATCCTTTTTAAATTTTCTGTTAAGTGTTGTGATTCTTTCATGATCAGTCTCATCCCAAGTGATCTCCACCTTGAACCCAAGAATGAAAATAAACACACACACAACAGCACAAAGATAAATCACTTACTAAAGCACATTGTTAACTTTGATGTTTACTATTGAGTTAAAAAGTATGCTTGGGCCGGGCGTGGTGGCACACACCTGTAATCCCAGTACTTGGGAGGCAGAGGCAGGCAGATTTCTGAGTTCGAGGCCAGCCTGGTCTACAGAGTGAGTTCCAGGACAGCCAGGACTACACAGAGAAACCCTGACTCAAAAAACCAAAAAAAAAAAAAAAAAAAAAAAGTATGCTTGGCAAATGGTGTCACATGCCTTTACTCCTAGCACTTGGAGGCAAAGGCAGAGGGAGATGTCTGTGAGTTTGAGGACAGCCTGGTCTACACTGAGAGTACTAGGCCAGTCAAGGCTACAAGATCTTGACTCATTAAAAAAAAAAAAAAGTTACAAATACACATACAAAGCTCAGACATGAATAGCATGAATTATAAATGCTATCCTATTTGTGGACCAAATCATGTGTCCACTTTTACCTTCCCACTAATTCTCAGCTATATGAATGATAACTCATTACTGAGTATGAACAAACACATTAACTGGAGGAAGAAAATAAGAAAATATGCTAGAAAAAGTTAATTATGAACCAGTGAGAATATGATTTTTATCTCAAGAACTAATATGAGATAGTAGAGTTATAGACTACATGAGATTTGTTAATAAAGCACCATAATCTCAACGGGTACCATTTCCTAAAAAGATTAAGAGTCAGTGATGACAAAGGTTTTCAGATCATACGAAGTAAGTTCATTGAATATGATTTGGAGAGAGTAGCTCCTACCCTCTCTTCCAGTGGTTCTCAACCTTCCTAATGCTGCAACCCTTTAATATAGTTCCTCATGTTATAGTGACCCACAATCATAAACTTATTCTTGTTTTGACTTCATAACTGTAATTTTGCTACTGTTATGAATCATAAAACCAATATCTGTGTTTTCTGATGGTCTTAGGTGACTCCAGTGAAAGGGTCATTAGACCCCCAAAGGGGTCACAAGCCATAGCTTGAGAAGCACTGGTCTATTCAACACACAGAAATCTATTTGTGAAAGGATCCTGGGAGAGGTTTTATAGCACAATGTGTTCAAGTCCTTGTTTTTTCTTGTTTAGCCCAATTTTTCTGTATTAGACAACAAGTTAGGCACTAATTAACCAAAGATCCTTAAAAAAAAAAAATCCTTAGCCAAGCAGTGGTGGCACCTGCCTTTAATCCCAGCACTTAGGAGGCAGAGGCAGGCAGATTTCTGAATTCAAGGCCAGCCTGGTCTACAGAGTAAGTTCCAGGATAGCCAGGGCTATACAGAGAAACCCTGTCTTGGAAAAACAAAAACAAAACAAAACAAAATGAAACAAAAAACACAAAACACCTGTCGTTCTCTCAGAAGTTTTAGCCATTCACAGGACTCATAGTTACCCCTACTATGATAATTAATTCTGTGCACTAATAATGGCTAAATGGTTACTGTAAATGGAATAGATATGGTGATACAGAGAGAATACAGGATCTACAGACTAGCTGGCTAGATATGCTGCCTATTTTAAGTATGTAAGTATTGGAAATAACATATGTGGCTAGATCTTTTAGAATTCACTTACTGTGGGGTCTTACTATACTTTGTTAGAATATCATACCACAGCACAACATGCTGCAGATACAGTAGCTCTCTGACATCAGCTTTCTCTATTACATGGGAAAGGCAGTGAAGCCAGTATGTTACAAAGTGTTGCTGCAGGCAAAGATTTAGGGTGAGAGAAACAGAAGGCATTTAGGTAAGTAACATACCTTTGCAACACACAGAAATCTGGCTGCTTCTTATTAGTATGAAAACTAGTAGTCCTGAATTATTTTACTTCTACTATTTATAAAACTTTTGAAAATCACACCTGCAGAAAAAATGAGGTCCTATTCCAAATGGTCAATAGGTTTTTGTAGCTGTCATATGAAGTAAAACTATGTCTTTCCTTTATTCTTTAGAATCTTAATAACTAACAACTATTCAGAGTCTAAGCTAAAACCCAGGGATTCCACAAGTACTAGACAAGGGTTCTACCACTGAAGTACATCCCCAGGCCCACAGACAAAATATATGCAAACACTATAGTATCCAATGCACAAACACTCAGAACACTTTTTTTTTTTTTTTTTTTTTTTAGTTTTTTTTAGTTTTTTGGATTTGTTTTTTTTTTCCGAGACAGGGTTTCTCTGTATAGCCCTGTCTGTCCTGGAACTCACTCTGTAGACCAGGCTGGCCTCGAACTCAGAAATTTGCCTGCCTCTGCCTCCCAGAGTGCTGGGATTAGAGGCATGCGCCACCACCGCTCGGCTTGCTATTTAATTCTAACATTGCTAAAAGCAAGAGTCTAATTAACCCTGCTCAATCTCTTAATTTACAGGCATGTGCCACCATGCTTGGCCCATATATATATTTTTAAGACTTAAGAAATACCGTTGATGTTCCCATTGCAGCAGATGTGAAATACTTTGGTTTATATGCTGTTAGATCAACTTCTGAGGCCACATCCTTGGGCTCATCGTCAAAGGTAATATCGTCTGGTATAAATCTGAAAAAACAAAAAGAGAAATTTATTTAAACCTAAAAAGTAGTGATTATCAGGGTTTAGAATTTTTGATTAGTAATAGTTTATATTCTATATAAATTTCTATATAAATGTAATGGTTTGAAACAACCTTAGCACAACATCTCTGAAATAAAGTATAAATCTGAAATTTTACTAAATTTGAGAGAATTCTATATAAAGAGACTTTGCATTAGGAACTACTAGTTAACATAAGCCAGTTTCAGTATACACACACACACACACATTTGTGTGTGTGTGTATACATATATATATATACATATATATATGTATATATATATACACATATATATATATATATATATATATATATATAAATAAAATTATTGGCTCACTGCAGAGTCCTAAGATCAAACAGCACTAATACTGTAATACTGGGTAAGTAGCCTCAATAAAATAGCGTACCATAAACACGAAAGGTCACTAAAAATAAAGAAAAGTTTAAAGGCTGATTAAGAATAATCTTAGCCAACAATTTCATTTCTTTGCATGTAAATCAGCCATGGTCACTGACAATTTTTAGACATCAGGCCATGGAATATGGGATGGAAAGTAGAGGGAAAATAAAATCTTTGGCTAATATAATCAGCTATTATAATTTACATGGGTGAATATTTCCACACACACATAAAATGCATCTACTATATATTTTATTAAGAACTACTGAGAAGGGTGTTGGAGAGATGGTTTAGCTGTTATGAGGACCTGGAGGCTCATGCAGGGGACCCAGGTTTGACTCCTAGCACCTATCTGGCACTTTAAAGCTCCCTGTAACTCTAATTCCAGGGGATCTCATACACATAATAAGAAAATAAATCTTAAAAAAAAAGTTTTTAGAAAGAATTATTATTTCAAGAATATACATTATAAGTTGTTTTTGTCAATTATTATTCATTTTCTAGAATGCAAGAAAGTACTGCTCATTCAAATGTTTTATTGCTTGTGATCTTGCTAAATTGAAAGATTCAGTTGTTAAAAGATGAAATGAATTACCTTAGGTCTATGAAAGAACAACTGCTTTCAAATTCGAGGCCATCACAATCTTCATAAATCTTACTTGCTGTTTCAGGAGAATCACACTCCACTACTGCATAATAGTATTTCAATCGTTTGAACTGGTAGTCTCTTAGCTTCTCTCTAGAGGCCCTAATGGGGAAAAACTAAATCAAAAATGTATATACAATCATCTAGCTCCAGAGGACCTATCCCTCTGGCTTCCAAAGGTACATGCACTTATGTACACAAATCCACATACAGACACAGACATAGAAATAACTAAAATAATAAAGATAAATCTTTAAAATATATTTGTAGCTAGGCAGTGGTGGCGCCCGCCTATAATCCTAGCACTCTGGGAGGCAGAGACAGGCGGTTTTCTGAGTTCGAGGCCAGCCTGTTCTACAGAGTGAGTTCCAGGACAGCCAGGGCTATACCGAGAAACCCTGTCTTGAAAAAAAAAACAAAATCCAAAAAACAAAACAAAACAAAAAACCAAAAAAAAAAAAAATATGCTTGTGAGATATCAGTTCTAATGCTTCATCTTGAAAAATGTTTGGTCTAGAAATGAACAATTTTGTATTCACCTCCAAAGGTACATGCACTTATGTACACAAATCCACATATAGACACAGACATAGTGTGTATATCTGTAGGCAGATGTGTGCTGCAGTGAATATATAAAAGTCAGAAAAACCATTTCAAGAAGCAGCTTCCTTTCTCTACCACGTGGGTTCTGGGGATTGAATTCAGGTCCTTAGGTTGTCAAACTAGATGAAAAGTACCTTCAGCCATTAAGCCATCCTGATGGCCCAGGATCTAAACTTTACAAGCTTAATTTCATTTCATTATAATCTGTTCCTTAAAGGTCTTTCTCTGCTACTTTTGTTACCATCCAGTTAATCACCAATTATATTAAGTGCACATATAGCTCCACCTAGTGGTTTACAACTACTTAAGTTGGTTTCTAACATCAAAATTCCTTTATCTTTCTACTTAACACTCAATTATGAAAACAAAACAAAACTAATTCACAGCAATAAGACAATCATGGGCTATTTTTTTCCAATATTGTGATCATTATTTCCAAGCATATACAGAAAATGTTGGCATAATGCACTGCCAACTGTGATCAAGCTGTCCTAATTGTGTTAGTGATGCGTGCAAATTTCAGTTCTACTAAGGTAATAGGATTCTGACTTTACTAGGGTTAGTTTTCTATTCTGGAGCGACTCAGTACCAGTCCTTTTCAGGGGCATCCTCAGGAATACTCAGTAACTCTACTGGTCCTTGAATTTGCTCTTCCTTCATCCTCTCCTTTCCAAACTCCGAAGGATATATCTGAACACAAAAAACAAAACTAGTATTATTCATACATTCTTTCTCATATAATGTTCAGAACTATGAAAACTAGGATATCAAGAGTCATGACTCTGATGAAAAAAACAACTCATTTCAAACTCACTGCAGGAAAGCCAAACTCATTTCCAACTGCATGAGATAAAGCATCCTTTAAAATAAGGAATTTAGGAGAGACTAAACCATCAATAATAATCTTGACTTCATCTCCAGAATCCATGGTAGAAGGAAATAATCTACTTTTAAAAGGAGCCCTCTAACTTCCATACAGAAATGTGCACACACTCAAGTCTAAAATATAAAGCAAAAAATTTAAAAAGTTAAAAAAAAATGCTTCCCCCCTTTTACTACCTGTTGCATATCAGTTTCATACTCAATTGCATCAGACAATTTTCAGATTAATAAAGTATTTTTTAGGAGGAAAATTAAATCATTATAATTAGAAACAAAGTCAGTTTTAAGTTAAAACACCTAGAAATATTTACTTTAATATTTTAGATGAAATTAATTCTCACCTTCACAGAAAATACAACTCCTCCTTTGGGCTTAAATGAGTTGAACAGAGCCAGTAAATCTTTTGCCTTTAATCTATCCCAGTCCATGTTGCAAACTGCTAGTCGGCGTGTAATCTGAGAAATTTAAAGTATTATTAAATATCACAGAATCTTTATTATTTCTTTCTTTTTCCCCTCCCTCTCTCTCTCCCTCCCTCCGTCCCTCCATCCCCAAAAATGAAGACAAGTAAACTAGTTCGCAAGTTCTATATCCTATAACTGGGTCCCAGCTCTGCTCAACACTAATCATGTAATCTTAGACAAATCTCAAATTCTTTTTTTATTTGGTATATTGAATTTGGTTTTTTTCGAGACAGGGTTTCTCTGTATAGCCCTGGCTGTCCTGAAACTTATTCTGTAGACCAGGCTGGCCTTGAACTCAGAAATCCGCCTGCCTCTGCCTCCCAATGCTGGGATAAAAGTTATGAGCCACCACTGCCCGGCATCACAACAGTTTTTAAAGATAGTTGACCAGTGTGGAGAGGGGAAACAGGTTACCCCAGAGCATTTCCTTATTGTGCAATAAGATCATATATATAAACACTTAGCAAAAACGTTTAACATTTCCATGTATTTTAAAATTACTTATATATAAATTCTTGCTAAGCATAATGGCATATGCCTGAAATGCCAACTCTGTAGAAGAGGTAGGAGGATCACAAGTTCAACCTTTTATAGAAAGGTTCTGTTTTAAAAGGTCTTTGACAAGATCAACATAAATTAATGATAAAATCCCTAAAGAAACCAGGAAAAGAAGAACAATTCTCAACATAATAAGTGTATATGGGACAAATGTATATCCAACGTTTGGGTAAATGGGGAAAAATTAAAAGCATTTCCTCTAAAGTCAGGAAGGATATAATGGTGTCTAGTTTCTCTACTCTGATTCACAACAGGACTGAAGGTTTAAGTACTTAACTCAGCCTGTGGGTCTTAAGTACCTAACCTATGACTCTCGACCCCTTAGGTGACTTTCCTCTCCAAAAATATTTCTACTATGATTTATAACAGAAGCAAAATTACAGTTATGAAGTAGCAATGAAAATCATTGTATGGTTGGGGATCACCACAACACGAGGAACTGTATTAAAGGGTCACAGCATTAGAAGGTTGAGAACCACTGACTTAAGACATACATACATACAGGAAAGGAAGTCAAATTCCTCATTTTCAACATGATCATATACTTAAAGGTTTTTAAAGGCTTTACCTGGAAACTCTTAGGCCATGCTCCCTGTCTCCTAGAATGTTCTCTAAGACCTGGAGAGGTGTGTGTGTGACAAAGCTGACAATAGCACTAATTTATGGGAATAAACTTAACTATTTGGAGGCATCCATTTAGCAAAGCAGCTGTAGCTTCCTTGTTAGGGCCTATGACCCAAGAGGAAGTAGACCAGTGGGAGTGGGAAGAAGACAATGGTAGATGGCAGTAACCAAAATACATCACACATATGTATGAACACATCATAATGAACCCGTTATTATGTATAATTATTATATGTTCACTAAAATACATTAAAAAACAGAGATAAAAACAAAAAACAAAAACCTACTCAAATTGCTTGAATGCTGGCTCAGTTGACAGTGTTTTCTGCATAAACCTGAGACTTGAGTTCAGATCCCAGCACCCAAATAAAAATGTAAAAAGTTGAGTATGCCTGCAATCCCAGCGTTCATTTGACAGGCAGGGACAGGGTTTCCTCAGGCTTGCTGGCCGGCCAGTTTAACTCAATGAGGTCTGACTTCAGTGAGAGACCCTCTCTTAACAATAAGGGGAAAACAATTGAGGAAGACACCTGTTGTCTGCCTAGGACCTATACACAAGCATGTAGACACACAGACACACACCATATAAATTAAAAAAGAAAAAAATAAAAATAAAATTATGACCTTTGCAGAAAAAAGGATGGTACTAGAAATTGTGTTAAATGAGATATGCTAGTCTCAGAGGACTACTAATATTTACTAAATGCCTTCTTTTTGGCTAGGTGTTTTATGTGTATGTGATCTAATGTATAATTAATTCAGAGGTTGACACTGATGTTTCTTCCTGAATCATCACTCTACATGTTATTATTACTATTTTTTTCTAAGACAGAGTTTCTCACTATGTAGCTCTAGTTGTCCTGGAACTTGCTATTAGACAAGGCTAGTCTTGAACTCAAAGGATCCATTTGCCTCTGCCTTCCAAGGGTTGGGATTGAGGCATGTGCCACTATGACTGGTTTCATGTTATTTATTTATTTTTTCAAGACAGGTTCTCTCACCAAATCTGGACCTCATTGGTTGGTTAGACTGGCTGGCAACGAGCCTTAAAGATTTTAATATTTCTGTCTCACTGAAACTTAGGTCCTTATGTTTGCATAGCAAGCACTTTATGGACTAAGCCCAGCCTACTAAGTCCAGATTTACATTAGCTACATCATGAAACTAGAAAGGGTCCAGGAGAGTGGAGGAAGAGATCGAAGGGAGTGAGGGAAGAGAGAAGGAAGGAGTACATGTCATCTAAAAGCAGAAGAAGGAACTATGTGGGGTGAACAACAGGACGAGCAAGAGCAGGGCAGGAGGAATGGAGAGGGCTGATAGGAGGAGGATGAGTAGGAACTAAGCACCCTGGCATGCACGCGTGAAGATGCTATGGCAAAATACATGACTTTACGTGCTATCTTTAACAAGTAATGAGAATTTTAACCTCCCCACCCCAAAAAAGTCAGAAAGAAAAGAAAGAGAACTTATTTTCCATTTTACCTGCTTCGACATACATTTAATCTATATACACCAGTTCCATTTCAAGGTGCTCAATCTTTCTTGTGCTGGGATTGAATTTAGAGGCTCACATATGCTAGGTTGCTATGCCACTGAGTTTATCACCAACCCTCAAAATTTAATCTTAATCATGAATACCACAGGGTCTGGTGATGTACTGTTAGAGATCTTCCCTGGCAGTTAGGAGGTCCTGGGTTCAATCAACAACAAACTGAGCCTCACAAATGTTCACCAATAAAGCTTTTCTCACTTAATTTATTTTTAGTGTTTTCTGTTCTGAGACAGGGTTTCACTAAGCAGGTTTATATTCCAAGCCAGCTTAGACTCACTAAGCACTCCAGGCTGACCCTAAAACTTGTAGCAACCTTCTTGCTTCCTAAGTGATGCTACTCTACAGACAGACAGGTGTCTGTCACCATGCTAGCTACAAATTCCAACACCAAACTAGCCCTCCAGTTTCTTTCTACTTAGTTTAATGACATCAACCCCAGCACCCACAAAAGCTAATTTTAATGTTATTTATAAATAATCTTATTGCAAACGTTACCTCATCAGCCCGAGGAGCATCTTTATCTAATTCTCTCCAAGCATGTTCAAAACCAGGTTCTTCCGGAAATAAGTCTGCCATATCATCTTCATCTTCAGAACTAGTTTCTACATTTCCTTTACCCCTTGCAAGATCAGGACCACTGTCACTTTCCTCTTCCTCTTCACTATCTTCCTCTTCTTCCTCATCTTCATCCTCATCAGCTGAGGTTCTACCATCACTTGTGATTTCATCTTCAGATTCTTCATCACTTCCTAGCTCACTAGCACTGTCTGAATCTTCCTCCAGGGCATCTTCGTCAAGCACTTGACCGTCACTGTCTTTTGCCATTATGACTGGAAGCAGATTGCAGGAGAAAGGAGACATCAAGAATTAAATCCAAACTATTGACATTAGATCCAGTTAAAATATAACTTTTACAAAACAGAGAAAAGGAATTTAAGTTCAGTAAAATCCATGTTATTACCAAGTTATTCAAGTGAAGTCATAATATATATGATCATGTGGGTTTATAAACGCCCTAAGTATTTGTGGAATACTTGCTTTGTGCTAGGTGTTTAATACATAATCATTGGCAAAAACAGGGTATCAATGTTTTCAATTAATTTCCAGCTGAATGACTACGTGACAAGTATTAAAATAATCATATCAATATACACACAATGAAACTACTCTAAAAGTATGGCTACTCAGCAGCTAACTGAAGGATGAAGACGAATTAAGTAATCAAAGTGAAAAAAACTGAAGGAAATTTGTTACAAGCAGTAGGAAATGCATCTGTAAAGATCTGTCAATTACAAAAAAGCAGCAATCTTGTGTGAGTTGTAGCCAGCGAGGAATCTAGTAACAATAGATCAGAGGAGTTAATAAGGAAATAAGATGGAGATCAGCTTTGCCATTGCTCCATTTCCAATGGAGAACACTAGGAGATTAGCACATTGAGGATGACATCTGAACCACACCACAAAAAAACTGGAGGGGTTGTGTGCGTAGGAATAATAAAAACGGACAGTATAGTCTTCTAGACAGTAAGTGAAGGTAGTATGGAGCTGATGGCTGTAGAGCTGTAGCAAAGTGAAAAGCTTTGGTAAACTCAGATGGTATAGTGACAGGGGTATTTGATATGGGGAACAGGGGTTTAAGAAGTGGCAATGATTCTCATCTTCCTGACTTACAGACCGTTAGTTAGCTGGTTAGACAGGTAGATATGCAACACTGGAAATAAGTAATTTGATGAAGAGACTTTATTTTAAACGAGTTCTGGATATCTGAATTCACAGTGCCTTCAAGGTTAATGGCAGAGTGTTTGCCTAGCACGCCAAAGACAAAACAAAGTGCCTTTGAGTCATTTAACAGAAAACATCAATAAGGCTATTTATTATAAGAGATAAGCTCAGTAAAGTGTGGGCTGGATATAAAATTTATAACTATTCATATGTAATGGAGAAAAGAAGTTGTATTATGAATGAGATCATCAAATAGAAATAGTACAAAATTTTCTGCTAACTCTTATATAACTGTTAGTCACATACCAAGATGTTTTGCTGAAGTAGGATTTAATTTCTTTCACAACTCTGGAAGACCTCATATTTTACTTCTAAAAGCAATCACCTCTGCATGTATAAATAGCTTATACACTATGTTTAAGCTGGAGAATGGAATTTTTTTTCTTTTTTTTTTTTTGGTCTTTTGAATTTGGTTTTTTGGAGATAGGGTTTTTCTGTATAGCCCTGGCTGTCCTGGAACTCACTCTGTGGACCAGGCTGGCCTCTAACTCAGAAATCCACCTGCCCCTGTCTCCCAGAGTGCTGGGATTACTGGTGTGCGCCACCACCGCCCAGCTGAAAAGTAAATTTTAAAACTTAAGATGAATGTAATTTGTTTTTATTTTAATTCTTTTATAATGTTTACTTATTAATGAAATACTTGTTGCCTACAATGTATAAAACACTGAACTAGGTAAAGGTAAAAGAAGGAATCTGTAAGATTTAATGCCTTCAATGGGCTCATAAACAAAGAGAAATTATTAATTAATGAAACCATGATTTAATGTACCATATTAAAGCACTAAAACTTGGGTGAGATGGCTCAGCTATTATGACCATTTGCCACTCCTGTAGAGGATCTGGGCTTGATTCCTAATACCCACATGGTGGTTTACAACATTTTTAATTTCAGTCCCAGAAAACCCAATGCCCACTTCTTTGACTTGCATAGTACATATACAAATACAAAAAAAGCTTTTAAAAATATTTGTTTGCATTTGTGCATGGGGGTGGTGGGGGGCTGGGGAGGAGGCATGCATGCTATAGTGCGGTCAGGACAATTTCATAGTTCTCTCCTTCCTCATATACATGGATACTAAGAATCAAGCTCAGGACACAAGAGCCTTTACCTGCTGAGACATCTTGCTTGCTTTTAATTTAAAGTAGGGTCTCATGTAGACCACACTGGCCTTGAGATGACTATGTGATCTAGAGAATGACCTAGAAATCCTGATTCTTATGACTCATATTCCAAGCACTTGGATTACAGACATTAATCAGTATTATGGGAAGACCTTGCAGATACTATTTGGCTTAAAATTACAAACCTCTTCAAGACTCCACTGTCTAACAGAATGGGACTGCTGATCTTTCTAAACATATCCAATTCTAAATTTTCTCAAAAAGTTCTTTGGTCCTCAAACTTAATCCAGTCTTCCCTTCCAATTCCAATAAAAATAATGTTATTCCATATGAATTTTTCTCTGGTTAGATTTGAGTGACTACTTTTGAATTTTTTCAATTTCAGTTACGACCCTTCCTGAAACAATATTTTGTTGTACAGGTTTGACTTCTTTTACCTTAGATCTATGCTGTCCAACATGGTTGTTAACAGTCAAAAACATAAATTTGTTATCATTAATTACATAGAGATGACATTTGTATATACTGGATATAAAAAATTATTTCATCTGCTTATTTTGATGGTTTAATGCCTACTACTAGAAAGTCCATCTCTGTATTTCTAGTTGACAGCGTCACTAGACCAGGGTTATCAGAGTTTGGCAGGTTGTTATCTACCTAAAGGCATCTATAAAAGGGAAAGAGCTGAAACCAAATCTAACTCCATTTTTTAAGTCATAAGCTCTGGAATGCTGTGCTTACTCAAGGGAAATCAATGTATTGCTTCACTCAAAAGTGCCATCCTCTCACCAAACTATGAGCCCCAGAGAAAACTCTGTGTGTTCAGAGGACATGCATTTTTCTGACTTGCACAAAGGCATCATTCAAGCTAGCAATAACCCTAATCGAGGTGACTACGCCTTACAGCAGTTGTCATTCAGTAGCTGAATGAACCAATGAGTATCCAACCCTACTTTCCTTCTCTTAACACATCTCTTCCTCTATAATAATAACATACAGCAGCTCTCAGCATTGCTTACCACAAACTAAAATCATTCACTCAAGCTCTCAGGCTTGTCTTTTGGGATCAAAACAGGAAAAAAATCATTGCATATTTTTCTTTCATAACTTTATATTTTAAAATAAACACGACTTTTCTCAACATACTACAAAAACAGTAAAATAGTATAAGAGACTCAGTACTGCCAACCAACCTGATTGCTTTTCTCTCTTTGCCTTAGAACAACTCATTGTTGAAGATTTCACCATTTCAGAGGTACTAGACTCATTGGTCCTTAGTTTTCCTTTGGGCAAAGCTTTTACACTAAGGTCAGTGGTATCCCTTTTCTTTTTTGTATTTTGTAGAAATTCTTCACTATCCTTCTTGGGGCTTATTTCTGAATCTATCTTCTGAGATTTATGTGAATTTTTCATTTTCTGAATTCTTTCAGAATTATTTAAGTCATGTTTATTTAAAGAATCCTTTTGGTCAGTTTTCTTGGTTTCTTTCTTTTTCTCTTCAATCAGCGTTTTTGACTTTGCTTCTTTTTTGGTTTGGTTTTTTTTCTGCTTCACTTTCTTTTGATTCAGTACTTTGCTTTCTTCATCAGAGAGATCAGAGTCAGAGTCTGAAAGTTCATAGAAGCGCTTCAAGTCTTCTGTAGTGCTGTGGCTGATAGGACGCCCTCTTTTATCAACAGCATAGTTCAATTTAAACTTTTTGTCATGAAACATGGCTCGAAATCTCTTGTCAATTTTGACTTTTCGGTCCTTTTCTGGCATTTCCCAAAATCTGGGATCCTTTGAAACCCGCCTGAACCGTTGGTCATCCATTATTTCTTGTTTGGATGACATTTTTAAAGTCTTAATGAAGAAATATCCAGAGAAACCAAGTACTAAAAAAAAAATAAGTAGATAAATATTACAACGATGAATGGTTAATAATTAAAATATTTTTAAAGCCACATTTGTTCATTGTGTATGTATGTATTCTCTGTCTCTAAATGTATAAAATTAAGACAAGTTAAACTTAATTTCACCTACCCAAACTACTCTGGGTCAAACATAAAAAAGAAAGACATAGCAAAATCTAATCCTTCCATTACAGAGAACTTGAAATAAACTTGTAAACCAAACAGAGTCCTAGGGTTTTGAGGAGGGCAATGTTTAGTAGCTGACTGCCCTCAGAAGTTTTGCATTTCTAGCTTGTACTTGCAATCAATTAAAAGATTATTCTTTGGTGCATAGAGCCACACACGTAAAACCAAGATTCTGAAGGCAGAGAATATGATTATTATGAGGCCAGGCCTTAGGTAGCTACATAGGGAATTGGTGGTCAGTCTGGGTTACATCGTGAGATTGTTTCAAGAAACCAACGACAAAGGCTGGGGAGAAGGCTGAATCAGTGAAGTGCTTGCTATACAAGCACAATATGGATTTGATCCTCTAGAACACGGATATATAAGAAAACCCTGAATGCCTGTACCCCCACTGCAAGACAGCTGGGGCAGGCAGAGGATCCCTAATCATCCAATTTAGCTTACTTGAGGAGCTTCAGGTTCCAATGAGAGGGCCTGTCTTAAAAAAAAAAAAAAAAGGTAGGGTGAAATTGAGAAGACACCAGCCTCCCCTCTGGCTCCACACACAAGCACCCTTCCAAACATATGAGCACACATGTGCATGGGTATGTGGGCTGGTGCAACGGACACACACAGACAAAAACAAGAGTCTGAAATCTCAGTTGGTCTAATTGGGTTTTCATAGTCTTGTTTCATTCTCTTTGTTAATCTTTATTTCATAGTTGCAACAGCTTTTGGTTCTACAAAGCTGTCTCCTAACTAATGATGGGCATTTAAAAAAAAATCATACCAGATTTACCTTAGTGTTATTTCTATAAATCCTAGCTTCTATCAAGACCCAAATTAGTCTTAAACTACAGGTAACAAATGCATGTACTTCTTAATAAATTTTCCATGTGTATGGGTGTTATGTCTGCATGTGTGTCTGCATATCACTTCTGTGCCTGGTGCCCATGTATGCCTGAAGGGGGCTTCTCATCCCTTGGAACTGGTTTTTACTGACTGGACAGTAGTGAGTCATCAAGTGGATGCTGGGAATTTAACCTAGGTCCACTGAAGACCAGCAGCCAGTGCTCTTAACCACTGAGCCATCTATCCAGTCCCAAATGTTACTTTTTTTTTTAAAATAACATTTTATTCTCGAAGTGTCTAAGGTCTAGATAGGCTATAAACACACGAAAACGCTCATAGAAGTTTGTATGCCTAATGTTCCCTTGTAAACAGTCTCTGATGGTTTGAATTCTCCAGCTTTTAACTTTGCAAAAGAGTCAGAGGTCTCTGTAAGAATAAAAGCTGACTGACCAAGCAAGACAGTATTTACGACCCTCACTTCTGGGACAGTACGTCATTTCAACAGGCTAGCCTAACCCTGAACTGCAGTCACTTCTGTCTCGGCCTCAATATTGGGATTAAAGGTGTGTGCCGTCATCACACAGGCCAGTGCTGCTTTACTTCAGAATCCTTTACATTCTAATGAGAAAAAAGGAAAACTTTTCAAGGAAGCGTCTATAAACTCCAGACATACTACAACACTTTGAACAACTTTACGATATAGCTACCACCTCACACAACTGTAGTGCTTGTAAATGCTGGAAATTAAAGCCCACGGCAAACATAGGAGGTTCAGAGGAGCGAAAGCAACTGGACCGCACTTCAAACGCTTCCCCTTATCCCTGAAGTCCACCCACCCTCTGGCCTGGGAGCCCCAGGTTAGCTCGTCCCGAACGATCTTCCCACCTCACAAACTTACGGACCAACTCACTCGGCTGCGTTCTCTCTCGAGAAGCAGTTTTGAAGAGAACAATGAGGCCAGAAAGGGAACAAACAATACCGACAGTACTCACAAATCCCAAGACGGACAACCACAGTTTCCTACTACTTTCAGATCCCAGTTTGAGTTCACATGGAGCGCACTCCCACAATCCTTCGCGCGACGCTCCGCCGTAACGGCACGCGAGCTAGGCCAAACTACTTCAACCTTCCGCCTTAGAACAATTTTGAATCATTGTGCTAGTCGTAGTCCCGCTGGCGCATGCGCATAAAAGAAAACACGGCCTGCTGTGGCGCCCGGGCTGAAGATGCTGCGAAAGGTCGTTCTTTCGCGCCTAAGCTCACTGCTTGGAGGGCCAGCGGTCTCTGCAGCGAGCGGCACTCGCAGGGAGGTCGCTTCTGGTGTCCCTCCTTCGGGCAGCACCACGCCCAGAACCCTAAACATCTTCGATAGGGAATTGAAGAGGAAGCAGAAGAATTGGGCCGCCCGGCAGCCCGAGCCCATGAAATTTGACTACCTGAAGGAGGAGGTGAGACTGGGATCGCGACGGAGGGAGGCGTGGAGCCCGGGAGGGTGGACCCACCCACCTGACCGTGTCCCCTTCCTGAGCCTTTCCGATTATCCTGGAAGGACGAGAGGCTCTGATAGCGTGCATGGCAGTCATTCATTCGCTTAGCAAACACTGCTTGAGTTCCAGGGAAAAGCAAGATCTCCGCTTTTGCAGATTATTTAGGAGCGGGAGACACAGACAGGGACTGTACTTGCAGCTAAAGTAAGGTGAAGAAAAAGTGAGGTAGTGGTATTGGTGACTGCGGTGGTCAAGAATGGCTGTTATGGGGCTGGAGAGTTGGCTCAGCGGTTAAGAGCACTGACTGCCCTTCTGGAGATCCTGAGTTCAAATCTCACAACCGCATGGTGGCTCACAACAATCTGTAATGAGATCCGATGCCCTCTTCTGGTGTGTCTGAAGAGAGCAATAGTGTACTTACATATAACAAAATAAATAAATCTTAAAAGGCTGCTATGGCGAAAAGTGTGAGAGCTTAGTCGAGCCAAGATGGGAATTTGGACGTGTCCTTCACGAAAGGAAAAGTGCAGAACTCCTAAGGCCGAATGGTCCTGTAGAGGTCTTCAATAAGTCTCTCCTTTCTGTTCAAGGAAAGAATGTAAGATCTTGACTGAGTGCAATGTATGGATAGTCAACTTCATCTTCAATGAGGCCAGCCCGGTGAAAGGTGGTACTTATCATACAACTTCTTTTGTGTTGTGTTTGGGAGATGGTTGTCTATACATTTCCAGACTTGGTGTTTACTAATTTGCAAGCACTGGCTGACTTTATTATGAATTTATTATGTAATATATACCAGTCTGACCTCGAATTCATAGAAATCCACCTGCCTCAGCCTCCCGATGTTGATGTTGGTTTTGAGTTTTTGAGACAAGGGTCTTTTTAATATATACTGGTTTGGAACTCAGTATTGTCACCGTGTATTCCAGACTGGCCTCAGACTTGTGGTAGTCATCCTTCCTCCTGAATAGGACTAGACATAAACTGCCACACCCAGCAGATTGTTAATCTTGATTTTGTTAAATTTGCATCTAAAGTAATTTGCTTTGGTTTATTTCCAGTGTATTTTATTATATCCATATTCAGTATTTGTAGAGAAAGTTGCCCTTGGACAATAGAAAATGGGATAGAAAGAAGCACTTGAAATTTGAAACATAAATTGAATCTTAGGGAAAAAGTTGCTTTTCTGTCAAGTCAGCTTGGGGTATTTAACCTGTTGACTCTTAAATCTTTCAGGTTGGAAGTCGGATTGCAGACCGTGTGTATGACATAGCCAGGTAGGAGATGCTATTTCAGTGAGATGCAGTCTCTCTCTCTCTCTCTCTCTCTCTCTCTCTCTGCTCGTTTCTCACTCGCTTCCCTCTCCTTGTCTGTCTTTCTGTCTCTTAGTGTTACAGACCGTGGGTCTGTTGCGGTATAACCACTATTCTCTGGTCCAGGAAGGCACAGGTTCAGTTGAGATGACAGACAGAAACAACACACACACACACACACACACACACACACACACACACACTGGAGGTTTGAATCTGAATATATTTTGGAGCTCTAAGGCAAGGATTTTTATACAGGAAGAGTTGGTATTACCATATCAAAAGATGTAGTCTGTGAGGCAGGCACAATATCTTAGCCATTTGGTACAAGGAAATGCAAAATCAATCAGGTACAAAGTTTCTCAAGTAACAGATACAGAAGATTAATTTACAGATGCCATCAAACTTCCTGATTAGAATACAGAGTCACTTATAGTTTACAGTAAACCTTCAAAGAGTTTGAGTTTCTTATACCACCTGGGTCTTAACAAGTTCTTGTGAGAAATCCTTATCTAACATTTAGCCTTCTACCTTGTAAAACAAAACTTCCCGACTTAATCAATGCTTTTGGTACCAGAGTGCCAGAGCCATCATACACATACGCACAGCCATAAAAACCTGCATGTGGTTGGAAGGTTGTAATTATGTAAACAACTATGAGGCAAAGCATTGCAATTCTTAAAAGGGAGTTTGGCAGTTAGTGAATCAACTTCAAAGACTGGATTATCAGCCAGAAGAGAGAAAAGGAGGAAGTCAGGGCAAACTGCTACTTGAGAACTATGGGCCCATCTTAAATAGCTAGGAAGTAAGAGAATATAGCAAATTGCCAGGTGAGATTTCTGCTTCTAAACTTACAGAGAGTTCCATTATTCCCAGGAGACGTTTCTTTTTTCTGCCTCTGTCTGTAAAATATCAACTTTACAGACTTCACTGGGCCACCATGGCATCTTAGTCTCTCTGTTCCTGTTTCTTTTCCCAAAACAGACTCTTGATGTAACTCCCAGGCCATGCCTTGAACTGGGCTTGGACAGTCCGCCTTTCTTATCTTAAGCATTTGAGACTGTAGACATGCTTCTCCAGTCCTGGTTAAGAACAAAATCTGCTGTTGAATGGAGACTTGACATTAAGAGATGTGAGTTTGCTACATGGAGTAGTTGAGTATGAGAAATTTCTTGCCAGGATTAGAGGTTTAACTCACTCTAAACATCTTTCTTTTTAGATTATTGAGACAGGATCTCACTATGTAGCCCAGGAGGCACTCCTCCTGCCTCGGCCTCTACGTGCTGAGATTATAAGCATGCACAGCCACTCCTTTTCTTTTTCTTTTTCTTGTCTGGGAAAGCAAATGCCATTTTCTTCATTGTTATCTTTTTTTTTTTTTTTAAATTATGAATGTAACACGTGTAGCTTTCTTCAACTCTGAATGACTGATCTACTTGATTTAGCCCAAATTTAGAGAGATTGCTCAAAATATGGAACTAAAAAATCAATTACATGTAAAATTTTAAGATTTATTAAACTTAAGTTTAGGTTTTATTAAAATGGGCACTAGAATCTTTTGCCATTTGAGTGAAGGAAAAAGTCTATCCAGATTTGTTTTCCACTTAGTATAGGTAAGACTTGTTGGCGAACTCTGCTATTAAGGTTGCAGCCCACCATGTCTGGATAGCTAGCTCTCCAGGCTCAGTGCAAAATGGAGGGCTCCCTTTCTTAGTGGGGCTTCCTTTTCTCTCTAGCCTTTTTGCAGTGTCTCTGAGCACAGATGCCTGACTTTATTTGGAGGTTAACCTGCAAGGATGTTCCTGCAAGCACTGCAGGGTTCAGCATGAGTCCTGATCTTTCCCCTTTCCTGTGTGATAATGAGGTACTACGTTATGACCAATAGACCCTTTCCACCCCTAAACCCGAGAGCCCTTAGATACCCTACCCCTAGATCAATACAGTGGAGCTGTCTCACTGAAGCTTTCTCTCGGGAGCTCTCTGCTTCTGCTCCCCTGTCTCAATCTCCCCAACTCACCCTCCCCCAACATATACCTCAGGAAAAGGAGACCCACAAGACTTTGCCCATTTTTATCTTAAGCATTGGTAATAGTAATACAGAGTCTGCAGGGAATGACGAGAAAGAGCATTTTCAATTAAGTAGTATAAAAATTGTGATGGATCTATTGCTCTTGTTTTAGGCATAATGAAAGCTTTATTGATTCAGGCTTGTCACCATGAGGTGGAACTACAGCAAAATGATGGCTTTATATTAGGATTACTCTCTGGTTTTAGCAAATCACTCCTTTTTGTTGACTTTTATTAAGTGACATTTGTTGAATTATACCAGCATGGGATAGATTTTTCACATTTGTCTGTTAAAAGCAGGGAGGGTTTCATTAAATCACAGATTCTCAAGCTATATTTTAGGTACATTAAGTTAAAAGGAGTCTTAAAGTTTTGTAATTAAAAAATTATAGATAGGCCCACTTGTTTTGTCACTAATTCTTTTAAGGACAAGAAATAGTTTACTATAATCATTTTAGTGATATATGAAGTAAAGCCTTTATGTCTGGCTTAGAGTGAATTGTTTCACCAAATCCCTTGCTATGTTTCTATTAATCAGTAGAGGCTGAGAAATTGTTTTGAGATTGTTTAAACCTTGAAGCACTGTTATCTCTCTGGGTAGTCTGCACTTGGTGCTACGTGAGAGCTAACAGCTCCGCAAACCTTGGTCCTAAGACACTCCTGGCAAACCTGGAGTTCTGACTTTTGATTATGGCTAGTTTTGGTTAAAGGGCTTGAGATTTGTGTAAGTTGTCTGCTCTCATAGGCACCAAGGGCAAGATAACTTTGGTAGCTGGAATCTTTCCCAGCCCCAGTGATTGAATAAAAGTAACTGAAGTAAGCTAGCAGGGGTCAGTCTTTTCCAAGAAGGTTGAACCCCTCTGCTCCTTGGGAAAATGAAGGCTTAACTTTTTGGTGAGCTTCTCTCTCTACCGTGGCACCTATGACCAACATCAACTAATAACCATTTGCCTAAATTATAGTTTGTTTGTGATTTGATGAAATAATAATTTTAATTTTCACTTTGGACTTTACAAATTCTGTGACACAACCCTGAGAATATTAAAGCCAAGTCCATGAAGACCCTTATGATTATGACTGAAAGGATAATTTAAACATTAAATGGTTACAATTAAATATTTAAAATGTGTTGATGTTCTGTCTGTTATTAGAGTACTTAACAGGCATGGATTTGTAGCCACTTATGCTTAGCATGCACAAGCCTACAGTTTCCATCCCTTGTATCATAAGGAGAAACAAGGAACACAGAGTAATTTGTATTATCAGTGCTCTGTTTTATTAACTATACAGATTTTAATATAACTTGTGAGAGCTAAGGCCTATTTAGTACTCTTAAAATCAGTCAAATAACTCATTTTCTAAAAAACATACTGTGCTAAATATTTCATATGTAGTAAAAGCAGTAATTTGCCGTTTTCTGAAAAACAATTTCTTGTTTTTGATTTTATGTGTATGTGTGCTTGAGCATATGTATGTGTAATATGTGCATGCAGGTGCCCACAGAGCATCAGAACCCCTGTAACTAGAGTTACCACCTGATGTGAGTGTTGGGAACTGAATGAGTCCTCTGCAAAAGCTGCATGTGCTCTTCTTAATCACTGAGGTATCTCTCTGGCCCCCAACTTTTTCATTTTATAGATGAGGAAACAGATCCAGGAAGGCTAAATCACTTATAGTCACATGTTAGTAAATTACAGATTCAAAATTTGAACTCATGTCTTTCTAATTTTAAAACTAAAATTCAGTTATTGCTCCTTTATAATCAAGACATGAAACATTAAGTAAAATAAAATGTCACTTGTGGTTTTTAATCTATGTATTGGTATTTTTTAATTTTGTCATACAATCTTTTATTAATTTTTGTGTGTATGCATGAACTTGTGTTGCAGGTATGTATACATATGTACTTTTGCATGTGGAGGCCAGAGGTTGACATTAAGTATCTTGCTTGGACACTTTTCACTGTATTTTTTGAGACAGGGTCTCCTTAGTGCCTGGAGCTTGTTCATTATGCTGGACTGGTGGGCTGGCAAGCCCCAGAGATACTCCTTCCTTTCTCTGCCTCTCCAGCGCTGGGCTTACAGGCATAAGCCGCCACACTTGGGCTTAGCTTAAGAGGGTGCTGGTGGTTGGATTCCGGGCCTTATGCTTGCATGGCAAGCAGTTAATCACCTGGGCCACCTCCCCAACCCAGTTTTGGCAACCGTTTTTAAGAAAAATTAAACCACAGTCCTTTTTGATCTACTTTCTTTTGTTTATAGAAAACCTATGGCTTACAGTTGATGTGTTTACCAACTGAGGAGCTAGTCTAATATAGATATTCAATCTTCTGGCTCTGGGTTCAAACAAACTGAATCCAAATGTTGACTGCAGCAAACATGAGATGTTTGAGTTGGTGCGGGAAGATGGCACAGAAGAGGACTGGTTGCTCCGCCAGAGGATTTGGGTTCCATTCTCTGTGCACACATAGAGGCTCACAGCCATCTGTAACTTCAGTTCTAAGGGATCTAAAGCCCACTTTTGGCTTTGTTGGGCACCAGACATGCATGTATTACACATATGTTACAGGCAACAGTCACATTATTAAAATTATATTACAGGATATTTGAACCTGCTTCTAGTTATGGTGTGGTTCAGCCCTTAGCACACACCTTTAATCCCTTTGGGTGGCATGCAGACACACCCTTAGTACTCACCCTTAATTCCAAACAATGAAGGTAAATTTAGTTTGTAGAAGGAAACACCCATGTTTGAAAATGATGTCTACTTGAGTGGCATAAAAAGTGACAAATTGGAGAAAGATTTGACAGAAAAGGATATGCCCCGCTCTCAGGCGAAGAGACAGGAAAGGGAAGCTTTAAGGGAGAGACAGGACAAGAGGAAGAGAATATAGTGCGGGAATACTGTTGAGAGGGAGAGTAGAACAACACAGAGGAAAAAAAGGAGGCAGATTTATCAGGCCAGTTTTACAGAGACAGATTGAAGAGAGAAGAAGCTAAACACAGGTAAAGACAGAATGAGCAAGAGAATGAGAAGGTCAGAGGCAGCGGGCATGCTTCCTTCTTTCTCCAGAAGATAGAAAAGATTGCTGGAGTCAGTTTGAAGCCAAGCAGAGCAATTCAGAGGCCAAGAAAAAGATCAAATCGAATAAGTCAGCTGGGAGATGAGCTTGGGCCAGATCAGCTGAGTTGACCCAGCTAGCCAGAGATTAGAAAGAACTAGAAAGTGTGATCTTAGTCAGCAGCTAGTCTCAGAGACTGAATTAGATTGGATGAGGCCTAAATTAGATTGGATGAGGATAGAAGCTTCCAGGACTAGGCCTGGGTTAGAAGATAGAGGCAGTAAACCTCAGCGATGACAGTTACTTCAGGAGAATAAAAACTACTTTTACAGAGAATTTAAAAAATATATTTTTAAAGAAAAAGAAGATATTCTAGTTGACTTGCTTAGCACTAAACACTGGGAACTTTTTGTACTTCTAAGATTCGAAAATAAGAGCATGTTTCACCTTGTCTTTCCTGCCCTGCCGCCCTGGAGGGTGAAGTAGGGCCTGGCACGTGCTGGGCGTGCCCGCTGCCTCTGAGCTGTATGCTCTTGTTAGTTTACATTTAGAGTTTTCAATCTTGTCTGGACGACTGAATTCTAATGCCTTCATTAAGTGGCTCTTTGAATCCATTTCTAAACCTTTTGACTGTCTTTTGCTTGACCCCAGGGCCTCTCCTTTGCTGGGTAGGTGTTGTACTGCTGGGCTGCATCCCTGGCCTAACGCTGGGTCTTCATAGTTCAGTCTTAGGGCCTATGGCTTAGTGACTAGATCACACAGGTCCACTCTGAATATTACATCTTCTGCTGGATACTGCTGGAAAGGCAAGGCAGAAAAGGCAAATGATAGAATTTTCTGAAAGGAGTGATTATAAAAATGTTTTTATATAAGTAAATTAGCCCTTGGTTATTTTATGGACTCTATTGCAAAGCTTAGCTTCTATTTCTATTTTTTCCAGAGATTTTCCCCTTGCACTGGACATAGGATGTGGAAGAGGCTACATAGCACAACATTTGAATAAGGTATTTTTATACACTGAGAAATAAAATTGTGCATGTGTGGAGCACGTCTCTCTCTCTCTCTCTCTCTCTCTCTCTCTCTCTCTCTCTCTCTCTCTCTCTCTCTCTGTCTGTGTGTGTGCTGTGTATAGGTACATGTGTACTTGTGTGTTTGTGTACATGGAGGTCAGAGCACAGCCTTGGTGTTGCTAAGCAGGAGTGCCTGGCCTTGGGAGCTGCCTGTCTTTCCACTCTTTCCTAGCATTCCAGGCACTACCAGGCTCAGCTTTTCCTTTTTTAATGTGGTTTCAGGGATTTAAACTCAGATCCTAGTGCTTTGAAGTCAAGATAACTGAATCATATCCTATCCTCCAACTTACTTAATTTTAAGAAGACTTTGGTGATCAGTTTAGTTGAATGATACTTAGGTTGCGATTATATTAAAATTGGTGAACATTTATTCATTGCTCCTGTTAATTTCTCTAAACCTATATATATTTTGTCATCGTTTTGTTGAAGCATTTTTGATGATTCACGGTAAAGCTGGGGTATATATAGCTCATGGGCGGAATGCTTGCCTAGCATATATGAAGTCCTGAGTTTGATTCTTAGTGATGCAAACAAATCATAGACAAGAAAAATATTAATTTTATTATTAAAACTGTATAAAATATAGATAGCATTTAATAGTACTCATTATTTTATGTTATATTTTTTAATTCAAACCATGTCTTAGGGTTTCTATTGCTGTGAAGAGACATCATGACCACAGCAACTCTTATAAAGGAAAACATTTAACTGGGGCTGGCTTACAGGTTCAGAGGTCCATATTGTTATGGTGGGAAGCATGGTAGAACAGACAGACATGGTAATATAGAGGGAAAGTTCTATATCTGGGTTGGCAGGCAGCAGGAAGAAGAGAAACTGGGCTAAGCTTGAGCATTTGAAACCCCAAAGCCCACTTCTATAAACACACTTCCTGCAACAAGGCCACACCTTCTAATTCCTGTCGAGCAGAGCCACCACCTAATGACCAAGCATTCACATTTCAAATCATTACAACCCATACATACATGCATTTGTTTCTCCTGTCCTTTTAGTCTTTGTGAGTAAGATACAGAGATTAAAGTGGGATTTTAAAAAAGAGTCTTATTTTTAGTTATGTATAGGTGACTATATTGACATGTGGCTATGTGCATCTGAGTGCAGGTGCTTGAAATCCCAATGCCAGAGGGATGGATGCCCTGGGGCTGGAGTTATAGATGCTGTGAGCCCTGACATGGTGGGAAATGAACTCAGATCCTCTGACAGAGCGACAGATACTCTTAACTTCTGAGCCATCTCTCAGCTCCTGGGACTTAAGTAAAACCTGTTTTGATAATAGATATATTTGGGTTGGGGTGCAGGAGAATTGTGAGGCTCCTCAAACACTTTTACTGACAATAAATGCCATAGAAAATAAAGCATTCATTGACGTGCAACAAGATTTAAAGGATGGGAGAAATATAAGAAGGTATTTGATGAGGTTCTAGAGGCGGAGAATCTGGGCTGGTGGTTCATAGCCTTGAAAATCAGGGCGTGGCAGAAGGAAAGGGAGAGTGATGGCATGTGATACAGCGACGATGCTTAAGGACATTAGTTTGGGTAATGTTGTGTAAGAAAGATTAACGGAAGAGAAGAGACCTCAGGAGGCAGTGCTAAGGGCAGCATGGGAAATGAAGCAGATGTTAAAGCTGTGATGTATGAGAGACCTAGTATCCCAGCAGAGCTCGATCAGAGATTGGATCTGAAATTCTCATTTGGATTTCATATCTATCTATTGCTCTGCTTTCTTACTGCCTTTACCTTACCTTATTGGCCCTAGCTACCTGCACTGCTTGTCCGAATTGCTGCTGTAGCTTCCATGTTGGTCTCCCTGCTTCTGTCTGCCCCGACAATCCATTCTATAGAATAATCCTTTTGATATAAGCCAAATAATTCTTCATCATCTCAGAACTGTTGGAATCTGTTCTAATTCAGACATAGTCATGTGTCTTTCATGTGTGTGTGTGTGTGTGTGTGAGCACGTGCCTGTTACAACACACATCTGTGGAGATGAGATCTTTAGAAAGTTGATTGTATCTATTTGCCATGTCAGTTCTGGTGACTGAACTCAGGTCATCGGATTGGCGCCTGGAATCTTCACTCACTGAGCCATTTCAACAGCCTTTTGTTACTACTTTCTAAAATAATGCCCTAGCTTTTGATGACAAATAACTTTTTATGGTGACACAGTGCTTATTAGTCCAAGGTATATGTTAGTTTCCTTTATGTCTTTTTGTACTGGACTTGCATGGTCTTGTTCATTATTAAAATCCTAGTTCTGTAACTCTCACTGAATAATCATCGTATTATTAGAACATGAATATTAAGATGACGTTAACTGAGTTGGGGTATAACTCAGTGGCAGAACACTTGCCTACTGAATTCAGGCTCTCCTACACATCTCTTTTTTTTTAAATTGTTTTTTGTGTTTTGTTTTTTGCTTTTTTTTTTTTTTTTTTTTCTGTAGCCCTGGCCATTCTGGAACTTGATCTGTAGACCAGGCTGGCCTTGAACTCACAGATCCACTTGCCTCTACCCCTGGAGTGCTGGGATTAAGCTGGGAAGCTTGCATCACCATGCCCAACTCCATCTTTTGCTTTTAAGAAGCTGAAATCCTCTGAAGTCATTTTAAATACAGAGATAAGTTTGTGAGAGGTTCTTAAACAACTCATATTTGGAAGGAGAGCTATCTCTCACAAGGTATTGGGACACTGAAACCAAAGTATGAAGTCCACCTCTTGTCTGTAGGCCTTCTGGGATTACATGGATGCTACAGGTTATCTTCTTTTTCTGTTTTAGTTTGTCGCTAGTTTTCTTGATAGATGTGGACCCAGTATATGTACCCTCTAATTAACTAGCATTTTTCCAGCTCATGATCATTGTTATCTTTTACCCAACTCTGTTCAATGATAATTTGAAATCAGCATGGCAGAAATAGTCATACCATGGAAATTGTCAAGTGCTACAAAACAGTGCCTTGCCAAGTGTTGTTTTTTAACATACTACTGCTTTAAACTTAAATTGAAAGGTCTGTAGAGACATTTGCTCCCATCCTTACTTAACATCTCTTAGTTCAGCTTTTCAAGTGGCAGACAGGTGGATAGTCAGGTTTATTAGCTTAGTTCTTTGCTCCATGGTAGAGTCCTGGAGCTGACATCTAGAGCCAGTTCTGCACCTCTCTTAACAAGCCTACATCTGGCAGCATTGGGTTGGTAGTATGAAATCCTCATCAGAGTAACTACACCAAGGAAATTAACAAATGGGTCAGTTTACAGAGCTCTCTTTCTCCCCTCCACTGCCTAACAATCTATTGGTAGGGTTTACTCTTGCTTAGCTGTGAGCAGAGAAAAGCAAATAAGGGTGGCCTAAAAGATAGCACCTTCTCTAACAGAGGAGGGAAGCCACAGTAGAAATCACTGAGGAAGTTTCCTGGAGCTCTCAGCACTGCTGTGGATGAAGAGATAGGTGGAACGGGACTGGCCCAGAGGGAACAGATTGCTTGCTCATGCTTAGATCATGAGAGTGCTTTGGTGACACAATAGACACCAAAAATTGTGGACCTGTAAGTAGAGTGCTGAATTATAAACAAAAACTACCAAGCTTATGTTTATTATGCACAAGTAAAACTGAAATTTAAACAATGCTCAAAAGTAAGAATGTTCTCAAGATTGGGAAGCTGATGCCTGTTGTTAGGTAAGAGAAGCAGACAGGAAGATGTAGATTAAATACTGGAGGAAGTCAGGATGCAGAATCATGGAGAAAAGAGCAACATTGTCAGGACCCTTTCTCTTAGAAAGAAGAGAGGATAGTTGAAACAGGGTAAATAAAGCTCCTTAGTTTCTGTGTGTGTTTTCTTTTTTCTTCTGGAACTTATTTGAGTGGAAGCTGAAAGCATGAAACTTTGAAGTCTTTGTAACAGGAGTAAGGAGACTTACCAGCTTTCAGCATATTAAAGAAAAGTTTAAGTAGTAGAGTAGTGTAGGACATTGGTATTCATACCTGTAGTCTCTTTTTTGTTAAGTATGTTAAATATATTAAATATAATTAGTTGCATGTGTTCAAATCTGTGCTGGTCTTTATGTATTTTAAAGAAACTTGCATTATCATTTTAGAGTTGTTCAGAAAATAACCTTACAAAACTAAAACTACTCTATAATTTCCTCCTTTGGAAGTTTCAGTCATTTTTTTTGCTTTGTACTGCAGCTATGAATGTTTCTGTATCATCTAATGTGCTTTAATTATCCCATTGCAGGAAACTGTGGGAAAGATTTTCCAAACAGACATTGCAGAACATGCTTTGGTAAGTAGCTTTTTAACACTGTTTGTTTCTGACCTGGCTTAGCTTTTAGTTCTTTATTTCTGTCACAATGTAATATAAGTGTAATTATAAATATATACACATGAAGAAGTCTTCAGCAGTGCAGGGAATGTAGTAAGACAGAGACTGCTGATCTCACTACCCAGAGGAGGCTCTTGGTGACATTGGGCCTGCCGCCCTTCCCTAAGCTCATGTGAACAGCATTACATTGACATTCCATTTTTTATGGAATGTTACACTGTTCTGTTTGAATACTTTTTATATATGTGCACCTTCTTTTAAATGACCACATAGCCTTCCAGTATGTGAGCATTGCATGGTTGATTTATCCGAGCAGCTTCTAGAAGCCTGCTTAGTTCTAGTTTCTCAGTAGCCACCCATGCTGTTAACATCATACGGAGAGCAACTGTGTGTGCGCTTGATTTGTTTGGTTTTCCCTGTTAGACATATTGTACACATATATAAAGACAGACAGACAAATATACACACATATATATGCATATATATTTATATATACATACATATACATACACACAAACACATACACATTTGGTGGATGGAACAGAGCCCCAAAAGCCACACTTTATTTCTTCTCTCAGTCATTTATACCTCCTTAGACAAAAAGGTCTCTATAAAATTGCCTCATAGATAGGATGTTACACAAAAGGAGAGTTGCAGAGGATGTTGATAATGAGTTCAAAGCAGTGTTTCTTTCTGTTAGTTCAAAGCAGTAATTTCACATGGCCTTGCTTTATCATGGTGCATACCTATGGCCTTATCCTTGGACATGACCTAAAATGAATATTTTTCCTTGATCAGAAATTTGTCCCAAGCCTATTTCTCTTCATAGTATAATTTATGAAAGCTCATTGTATTGCATATTATGCAGCCTTTACTTACTATGCTATGAGGAAGGGGCACATTCTAGTCTTGAGTCTAACTTTATTACATCTTTCTGAGAAAACAACCAAAACCATCTCCTTAAATTTTCTTCCTAAAATTATTTGAATTCTATAAAGTCATAAATTTATCTAAACAGCATTAATTCATAAAAGTTCATCTTCCTGTTGAATTGCAGGAAATTTGCCCAGTAGGGTGGGCTAATGGGCAGGAATCATTAGACTATATAATAATGGCAGGAAAGGCATACCATTCTTTTTAATGAAGCAATCCTGAGATGAAGTCTGTTGGGCTGTGCCTCTCCAGAGTGCACCCATCACAGCCATGCAGAAGCGGTGATTGTCCAGGGCACTCGCTTGCTTGCCATGGCCTTTCCTAGACATGTCTGTCAGAGTGTTTGGCCTGGTTGTATGTATGTGCACCATCTACGTACCTCGTGCCTGTGGAAACTATAGGCACATTGGATCCTTTGGAACTCAAGTTACAGATGGTCATGAGCCTCTCTGGGTGCAGGGAATCAAACATGGGTCCTGCAAAGCACACCAAGTATTCATAACTGTGAGACATTTCTCCAAGTCTTCATGTTACTTAACTTTGAACTTGTAAAATAATTTTGTGACATGTCTGACCTCTCATTTTTGTTGATTTGAATGTTTACATATATTTTTTCTAAGTCATTTTTAAGAGCTTATATTTTAGAGATGTTAACCCTTCATAATTTGTAATAAGTATTTTCCCATTGTTTATTGCTTTTTAGAAGTTTTAAAATTGGTTTTTCATTTACAGTTTCAAACTTTTTAGCCATATTTATATAAGTTAAAAAATGTATGAGTCTAAAAGTGTACATTTATATTCAGTAGTTTGTAGCTTTGTTGCATTGAAATGTTCAGTTGCCTGAGATTTGTTTTAGTGTGAATGGATGTGGTTTTTTTTTTTTTTTTTATATTTTTTGAAGCAGTTTGAGTGTTATTTAACAAAAACTCTTGAGTGCTTTTTGTGTGCTACACTTTATATTTTGTTTTTTTTTTGATAGAAACTTCTAAGTGAATGTAACATTAGCAATGTTAAACAATGATTGTGTTAGTAACTGAAGCTAGTTAAATATATTGAACTTTTATTTTTTACCATTAGAAAAATTCTTTAGAAACAGATATTCCTACTGTGAATGTTTTAGCTGATGAAGAATTCCTTCCCTTCCAAGAAAACACGTTTGACCTGGTGGTTAGCAGCTTAAGGTTAGTAATCCATTTGTACTTTTAAAAAATGTGTTACAGAGGCTAGTGAGGTCCTCTGGTTGGTCAGTGCTTGCAGCACAAGCGTGAAGACATAAGTGTGTCACAATCCACATAGAAGGCAGGCATGGTGGCAGTGCCCATCCTCCCAGCTCTCGAGAGGCAGTGGCAGGCAGAGCCCTGGGGCCCTTGGCCAGCCACAAGCAATTTACTTGATAAATTTTAAACCAATGAGAGACCCTACTGAAAAACAATATGGTCAGAACCTGAGAAGAATACTTGAGGTTAACCTCTGGTGTCCACATTCACATGTGTTTGTTACAAATAGATCTATTTTGTGTTGTAACATTGTACACTTAGGATAGCAATGGATGGTGAACTAATACTCAGGCCTGGAATTAAATCTAAGGTTTGGGTGTTAAAGACAAACATTCCGTCACTGAGCTCTATTCTTCAGTGTGATAGAGTAAATTCTTTTTAGTTACAAGCCAGTTATTTTAGTTTATAGATGTTAAGATTCTTCTTTTTAATGATTATGGATTCAGGACAACCAAGTGGAAATTAGATATTCTGTCTTAAGTGTCATTTTATTTCAAAGTTTCTAGTTTGCTAAAACTCTTTTGCTGTTGCACATGAGAGAATAAACAAGGTGAACAGAAAACACAATATGTATAAGTTTAGAAAGCTTTGATTGCTTCCCATCACCTTAAACGATGCTGAATATACTATCTGCATATTAGAATAACCAAAAGCCAGACACTGACAATACCAACTACTGGCAAGTATAGAGCAACTGTCTTAGTCAGGTTTTCTATTCCTGCACAAACAAACATCATGACCAAGAAGCAAGTTGGGGAGGAAAGGGTTTATTCAGCTTACACCTTCCACATTCCTGTTGATCACCAAAGGAAGTCAGGACCGGAACTCAAGCAGATCAGGAAGCAGGAGCTGATGCAGAGGCCATGGAGGGATGTCCCTTACTGACTTGCTTCCCCTGGCTTGCTCAGCCTGCTCTCTTACAGAACCCAAGAATACCAGCCTAGGGATGGCACCACCCACAATGGGCCCTCTCCACTTGATCACTAATTGAGAAAATGCCCCACAGCTGGATATCATGAAGGCATTTCCTCAACTGAAGCTCCTTTCTCTGTGATAACTCCAGCCTGTGTCAAATTGACAGCCAAAACTAGCCAGTATAATTGACCCCTTATCAACTTGATACACATATCACCTTTAAGTCTCAACCCTTACTTTCTTATTCATTCCCAAGGTCTAAATAACTTTAAAAGTCCCAGTCTTTACACATTAAAAGTTCAATCATTTTAAAATATCTAATATCTTTTAAAATTCAAAATCTTTTTAAAATTCAAAGCCTCTTAACTGTGGGCTCCACTAAAATACTTTCTTCCTTCAAGAGGGAAACATATCAGGATACAGTCACAATCAAAAGCAAAATCAGACTCCAATTGTCTAAAGTCTGGGATCCAACTCACAGTCTTCTAGGCTCCACCAAGGGCGTGGGTCACTTCTCCAGCTCTGCCCTTTGTAGCGCACACCTTGTCTTCTAGGCTCCAGCTGTCTGTACTCCACTGCTGCTACTCTTCTTGGTGGTCATCTCATGGTACTGGCATCTCCAAAACACTGTTGTCTTCTGCTGTAACTAGGCTTCACCAATAGCCTCTCATATCTTCTCTTTTTTTTTTAATTTTTTTTATTCGATATAATTTATTTACATTTCAAATGATTTCCCCTTTTCTAGCCCCCCACTCCCCGAAAGTCCCGTAAGCCCCCTTCTCTTCCCCTGTCCTCCCACCCACCCCTTCCCACTTCCCCGTTCTGGTTTTGTCGAATACTGCTTCACTGAGTCTTTCCAGAACCAGGGGCCACTCCTCCTTTCTTCTTGTATCTCATTTGATGTGTGGATTATGTTTTGGGTATTCCAGTTTTCTAGGTTAATATCCACTTATTAGTGAGTGCATACCATGATTCACCTTTTGAGTCTGGGTTACCTCACTTAGTATGATGTTCTCTAGCTCCATCCATTTGCCTAAGAATTTCATGAATTCATTGTTTCTAATGGCTGAATAGTACTCCATTGTGTAGATATACCACATTTTTTGCATCCACTCTTCTGTTGAGGGATACCTGGGTTCTTTCCAGCATCTGGCAATTATAAATAGGGCTGCTATGAACATAGTAGAGCATGTATCCTTATTACATGGTGGGGAATCCTCTGGGTATATGCCCAGGAGTGGTATAGCAGGATCTTCTGGAAGTGAGGTGCCCAGTTTTCGGAGGAACCGCCAGATTGCTTTCCAGAGTGGTTGTACCAATTTGCAACCCCACCAGCAGTGGAGGAGTGTTCCTCTTTCTCCACACCCTCTCCAACACCTGCTGTCTCCTGAATTTTTAATCTTAGCCATTCTGACTGGTGTAAGATGAAATCTCAGGGTTGTTTTGATTTGCATTTCCCTAATGACTAATGAAGTTGAGCATTTTTTAAGATGCTTCTCCACCATCATATCTTCTCTTAATGGTGCCATCCTCAGCTACTTTCCATGACCCCTTCAGTCCTGAGCCATCAATTGCAACTGGGGCTGTACCTTCACCAATGGCCTTCCACGGCCTCTCACAGTGGTGAGCCTCAGCTGCTCTTCATGACCCCTCTTGCCTTCAAAACCAGTACCACATGGGTGACTTACACATTACCAAGCCCAGCCACAGCACAAAGTATGACCTTGGATTTCTCTGGAACACAACCTCTGTGCTCTCAGAAAACACTTCCCAGAAGATTTCACTTCAATGATGCTTGTCTCTTCTTAATCACCGCTAATTTTTTAGCTATAGCTAACCAGCATCAGTAGTCCCAGTAACATAAAGGTTTGCTTTAGTGGTTCTGGTATCTTGTTAATCAGAGCTGATTCTTCAGCACTAGCTAACCAAAGCCACAGAATCTTCACAATCAAAACATGGCCCTGATAAAAGTTTTTAATCTTCCCTCTAAAATTCACAAGCCAGGCCTCCATCTTCTATGCTGTTCTCAACATTATCTTCCAAGCACCTGCACAGAGCTGTTAACACTGAATAGATAGTCTAGCCCAAGGTTCCAAAGTCCTTCAACAGTCTTCCCAAAACATGGTTAGGTTGTCACAGGAATACCCCACTATGCTGGTACCAGTTTTCTTAGTCAGGGTTTCTATTCCTGCACAAACATCATGACCAAGAAGCAAGTTGGGGAGGAAAGGGTTTATTCAGCTTACACTTCCACGCTGCTGTTCATCATCAAAGGAAGTCAGGACTGGAACTCAAGCAGGTCAGGATACAGGAGCTGATGCAGAGGCCATGGAGGGATGTCCCTTACTGACTTGCTTCCCCTGGCTTGCTCAGCTTGCTTTCTTATAGAACCCAAGAGCACCAGCCCAGGGATGGCACCATCCACAAGGGGCCCTCCCCATTTGACCACTAATTGAGAAAATGCCTCACAGCTGGATCTCAGGAAGGCATTTCCCCAACTGAAGCTCCTTTCTCTGTGATAACTCCAGCCTGTGTCAAGTTGACACACAAAACTAGCCGGTATAGCAACTTATTCCACTTACTCATTGCTGGTGGGACTACAAAAGACTATTTGATTTTCTGAAACTTGAGTATACTTTGTTAGGATCCAGGATTTGCAGTCCTTGCTATTTATTTACCCAAAGAAATGAACACTTATATTCATGCGAAAACATGACAATAATTTATTACTGCTTCAAAAATATTTCAGACTTGCTTTTTATGTATGTGAGTATTTTGCCTGCAAGTATGTATTTGTATGTTTCATGCCCATGGAGGCCAGAAGCAGATGTAGGATCCCCTGGAATTGGAATTATACATGGCTGTGGCCACTATCAGTGCTGAACACTGAACTCAGTTTTTGCAAAAGCAACAAGTGCTGTTAACTGCTGCATCTGTGTTACTTGCTAAAACTTGCAAGCAACTAAGATATTGTTAGGGTTTGTTGCTGTGATGAAAAATCATGACCAAAACAATTTGGCAAGGAAAGGGTTTGTTTCTCTCAAAACACTTCATCATCAAAACCCATGAGGACAGAAACTCAAGCAGGAAAGGAACCTAGAGGCAGGAGCTGATGAAGAAGTCATGGAGGTTGCTGCTTACTGGCTTGCTCTCCCTAGCTTGCTCAGCTTACTTTCTTATATGACCTAGGTCCAACAGCCCAATGGAAGGTACCACCCATAATGCCCTGGGCCTTACCTCATTAATCAGTAATTAAGAAAATGCCCTATAAGCTTGCTCATAGCCTGATCTTATGGAGCTATTTTTTTTAATTGACTTCTCTCAGATGATTTTAAATTGTGTCAAGTTGACATAAAACTATCCAACATAGATGCCTTTCAGTTCTAAGGTATTGAATTGTGGTCCATCTTGACAATGGAATTACTTAGCACTAAAAAGAAATAAGCTGTCAGAACATGAAAAGAATGCAGGAAACTCAAAGACACATTACCATATGAAAGATTATTCAAAAAATATGTGTGTGCTGATTCCAGCTATGTCTTTCTGAAAAAGGCAAAAGAGTATACAAAGATTAGAGTTGAGCAAGTATGGAAAACAATGTAATTTCAGATATCAGACTTTAGTACCTGTTTTGGTTTATCCTACTGAGTAATTATACTAATTAAGGTTAAATAATGTGTTTCTATTTTAGTTTGCACTGGGTGAATGACCTCCCTAGAGCACTTGAACAGGTGAGAAGACTTGTTAGTCTGTTCTGTGATAGTTTATTATCACAGACTGACAAATGTTTCTGTTTTCATTGTTCATAAGTCTGACAGAGAATGGAGTGAAACCAGATATTTAAATTGTCCCATGGTCTGGGTATACTTGGTACACTGACTTGTAAATATGTACATTGGGTGACATCCTTGAGAACTTTAAGAATAGTTTTAGAGATGCTTCTAATATGTTTTTGAAAGATTTAGTTACTGTGTAAAACAAATTGGTATCACAGAGCATATATTATATTATTTCTCTTACTCCTTTTATTGCCCGTGAACCTTTTCTGGGTAGGACCTTGTATCTGCCCTTTGTGTACTCTTAGTAAGTGTTAGATACATGCTTATAGGTTGGTTTTTATCAGTGAGCAGAGGATGTCGATGGTGGTAGATGGTGTGGCTTGGTGGTACTCAGAGAGCAGCTGGAGGGAAGCATGTGGGCCCTGTGAGAACAGTCCTGAACTCAAGGCTGTCTCCTGGATTGCATTTCTTTAGCCAAAATAAGTCACAAGTCCAGTCCAGATTCAGGGAATAGGAAATAAACTCCATGCGTTGGTGGTAAGTCTTGAAAATGACTTTTCAGAGGGCGCAAACAGGAAGGATTAGAATTTTGGTGATCTAATGCTCTTAAATTTTTTGCTGGATTTTGTAAAAAATTGTATCTTCTAATTTTTGAAAACCTATGTCTTACAGATACTTGTATCATTAGTGAGCCTATTGTTTGCCTTTGTCACTGCTATACAACATACATACATCACACAGCAGTGACTCTTAGGATTTCTTATCTGATACTTTGATTGTAGTCATAAAATATTGACTTGGATACATTTGTTCTTTTGATGTTTCTGTCTGTAAAATTTGAATAGTTTTGTTATATTTATTGCAGATTCATTATGTCTTAAAACCAGATGGGGTGTTTGTTGGTGCAATGTTTGGAGGTGATACGCTCTATGAACTCCGGTGTTCATTACAGTTAGCAGAAACAGAAAGGGAAGGAGGCTTTTCCCCACACATTTCTCCTTTCACTGCTGTCAATGACCTAGGGCATCTGCTGGGAAGAGCTGGCTTCAACACTCTGACTGTGGTGAGTATCAGGTGAACTAAGTAGCCCACAAGTAACCTACTTACTATATTGTTTAAAAAAAAAAAACTTAAAAATATGTTAAAGGTATAAAACAACATATATTGATAGTGTTCTGGAATGTTTGGGGCAATTTCCTTGAGTTTTTTTTCTTTTGAGGGGTGGGGTGGGAATGACTTACTATCTTTGGTGTGCATAAACACAATCTGACTGACATAAGTAATATAAACTTTTTAGATTGTAGAATAAGCCACTCTAAAAAATATACCGAAGTTTATTTATTTTATGCAGGAGGAAGGTATCCCATGGTCTGTGTGTAGAGATCAGAGGACAGCTCTTGGGCTTTAGGACTGAATTTATTATCTTTACCTGCTATGCCATCTTGCCAACCCCTCTAAGGGAAACTTTATAAAAATACTACTCCATTAGAATCTTCAAATCCAAATTAAGTGTAATTTGGGATAAGACCATCACAAATGTGAAAAGCTGTTTCTATCAGAGGGACATTTGTAATATTCTCCCTACCAGCAGCTGTCAATTCAAGCAGACATAAATGACAACATTCTCTAGGTCTCGGCGTAGATGGGGTAGAACATGTTCTGTTTCAGACACTGAAGAGTTTTATAAAGAGGATCCATATGAAGTAAGTGAAGGATTCTGCATAGACTGGGGATAGAGCGCTGCATGTAACTTATTTTATTTTGGGGAGGTGTTTTGGAGACTCAGCCTTCTATGTCCCAGGCCGATGTGGAAGTGCTGCTTCTGCCCCATCTCCAGTGTGCTTTGATTGCAGGCATACACCCCTGCCTTTAGTGACTGACTGTAACTTGAATTCTTGCCCTTCCCGTGTTACTGGTGGTAATTTAAGAACAGTACTTCATTTCTCTCAGCATTTCTATAGAAATACAAATGTGTTTCACCTTGGGTAGCCCTGATATGAAATGGCCAGAGTATGAGAGCCTCGATCTGCTTTTCTCTTTCCTCACCCTCCTCCTGACACGTTCCAAGAATAGATTTCCCAGGCGTGCTCTCCCTTCCACCTCCTTCTGACCACAGTCATCCTACAGAACTCATTACTCCTCAGATGAGGTAAATAGACCTACTGTGATTTCCAAACCCTTCAGACATAGAAACATGTAAATTTGATTGGAAGGGACTGGAATTCCTTGAACAAAGCCTCTAGTTGCTGAAAGCCTCTAGGCTTACAGTTAAAGTAGCTATTTGAATTAACTTATTGTAAATGCATTTCATAAAATCAACCAATCAAAAATTATGTTGTATCCTGTGTAATGATAGAAAGCAAGGGGGTAAATTGGCAGAAAGTCTAATCTTTTTTTTTGTTGTTATTGTTGTTTTTTTGTTTGTTTGTTTGTTTGTTTGTTTGAGACAGGGTTTCTCTGTGTAGCACTGGCTGTCCTGGAACTCACTCTGTAGACCAGGCTGGCCTTGAACTCAGAAATCCGCCTGCCTCTGCCTCCAGAGTGCTGGGATTAAAGGCGTGCGCCTCCACTGGTAGGCTGGCCTTGAACTAAAAAAAAAAAAAAAAAAGCCTCCAGAGAAGGGAAGAAAGGACTGGCTGGGAGACTCGGCTTTTCCAAGTTAAGGGCTGAAGACAGGCCCGAGACTTCTCGCTTGAGTCTAAGTTGACTTAATAAATTTTTAAATTGTCAAGTGTTGGCAAGGATGTGGAGAAAGAGGAACACTCCTCCACTGCTGGTGGGGCTGTAAGATGGTACAACCACTGTGGAAATCAGTCTGGAGGTTCCTCAGAAAACTGGCCATGAGACTTCCAGAGGACCCTGCTATACTTCTCCTGGGCATATACCCAAAGGATTCCCTGGCATGCAATAAAGACACATGCTCCATTATGTTCATAGCAGCCTTATTTATAATAGCCAGAAGCTGGAAAGAACCCAGACGCCCCTCAAAGGAGGAATGGATACAGAAAATATGGTATATTTACACAATGGAATACTACTCAGCAATTAGAAACAATGAATTCACAAAATTTTTAGGCAAATGGTTTGATCTGGAAAATATCATCCTAAGTGAGGTAACCCAATCACAAAAGAATACACATGGAATGCAATCTCTGATAAGTGGATATTAATTAGCCCAGAAGCCCTGAATACCCAAGGCACAAATTGCATAACAAATGACTCCCATGAAGAAGTATGGAGAGGGTCCTGATCCTGGAAAGGATTGATCTAGCATGGGAAGGGAATATAAGGACAGAGAAAAAGGAGGGAGGTGATTGGAGAAGGGATGGAGAGAAGAAGTTTTATGGGACATATGGGGAGGGGGGATCCGGGAAAGGGGAAATCATTTGGAATGTAAACAAAGAATATAGAAAATAAAAATATTAAAAAAAAAAAGAAAATTTTTAAATTGTCTAAACCAGTAAAAGTGTGGTTTCGAAATGTTGAACATCTGAAAATTGGAGAGCACAGCTTCATGTTAAAGATCCAATATTACTGATACAAGAAGTTATGCATTAAGGAGTTATTATATTTTAAAGATGTTTTTAATTATATAAGTAATTCACAGATAGTTTTGATTATGAATGTAAAACTACAGATAAACTGAAAAAATTCATTTTCCTTTAATCCCTCAAATCTTAGTTTTCTTTGGAGAACAGCATTTCTCAAAATTTTAGTCTTTGGTATTTAGGGTCCCTGTGCTTGGGAAGCAGAGAAGCTGGTGGATCTCCTAGTTCTGGGCCAGCCTGGTCTACAGAGTATTCCAATATACCCAAGGTTACACAGAACCTGTCTCAAACAGAAAAACAAATAAGCACTGTTAACACAAATATTGTGCTAGAACTTATCCTGTTATTCTATACAACTTATTGTGAATTCTCTGCATTTTCTTGTTTTTTTTTTAATGTACTACTTTAGCATTGTGTATCTGTGTGAGTCTGTATATTTACATATGTATGTATATAGTTCTGGAATTTCCATTCTTAACTGTGTTTTCACATTTTATTTTCTTTTTTATTTTCTTGGATATTTTGTTTATTTACATTTCAAATGTTATCCCCTTTCCTGGTCCCCCCATCCCCTATCCCATCCCCCTTCTACCAGCTTCTACAAGGGTGTTCACCTACCCACCCACCCACCCACTCCTGCCTACCCACCCTGGTATTCCCCTATACTGGGGCATCGAGCCTTCCCGGGACCAAGGACCTCTCCTCCCATTGATGCTAGACAAGGCCATCCTCTGCTACATATGCAGCTGGAGTCATAGATCCTTCCATTTGTACTCTTTGGTTGGTGGTTTAGTCCCTGGGAGCTTTGGGGGGGGGGGGTCTGATTGGTTGATATTGTTGTTATAAGTGCTCTCCATCTTAATATCCACATTTTATTTTCATTTTTCTCTCTGAACACTTATGTTTGTTCCAGATTTTTTGTTTTGCTAATAGAAGCAGTACTATAAAATAAATATCTTCCCAATCTACATCATTTATTCAGTCTTGCAACAAATGTTTATTGAAGATTTCTGGGCTGGGGGTTCTAGGTACTTTGGGTATAGCAGTCAATAAAACCAATTCTTGTATAGTGTTCTTCAGTTGTTCAGTGGTCCTCATAGAGTTAAGTGTCTGATACACTGGAACTTCTGCACAAATCATTTGTTGTTATTGTTGTTGCTATGTAGAGCAAAGTGTGGGGGATTTTCATCAGATCTTGAGATCTGATGTGACTGATCAGAAACCACTGGTTTAAATCTTTGATTTTAATATTCCTTTATTTACAGTATGGTAATGATAACCATTGTAAGTCTACTCTCATTTCCAGAATTATCTACCATATTGTTATTACAAACCTATAATTGAGGTTAATAAAATAATTACTGGAAGGTAAAACTTCTAAACTATGTAGATGGGACGTAGGAAGGGGAAACTTGGAAGGTGTGGAGTGCATTATTATGTGACTCTGTACTAGAACTCACTACATAGAACAGGTGGACCTTGAACTCAGAGATCCACCTGCCTCTCTGATGTCTTTGTAAAATAAGCATTTGGTGAATGCAGTCTTACAGTCTGAGGGCTGGGATTAGTGTGTGCCCCTCTGTCATATATTATTTTACTTTTTGTTTTGAGAAAAGCTCTAACTAACTGTTCAGGTTGGCCTTGAACTCACACTGTAGCTCAAAGGTTGAACTTGTAGACTTGCCTCAGTATCGTAGACTTATGGGATTATAAACCTGTACTGCTGTGTCTGAACAAGAATCTCTTTAACGGTTTATTAAAGTAAAAAGTGCAAAGATTAAATGGCCATCATCCATTTTAATAGACACTACTCAGCATACACAAAGCTGGCAATACAGCTCAGTGGTAGAACCCTTACCTAGCCTGTGTGAGGAGCTTGAGTTCAATTCCCAGTCCTATTAAAAAATATGATCTCTCCTCCCCGTCATGTGCACACATGCCAATGCATGTGTATTTCAAATAATAGGAATAATGAAATCTGTGCATAGGGAGAAGGGATAGAGCAGGTTTGAAAAGAAAGAAGGCTCCACCTGACATTTGATACTTTATTCCTCTACCCGAGACAGGAACTTGAAGCAATACAGTCATGCAGAGACATGTATGCTTATTACCCAGCTTGATTTTTAAGTGTTTAAACTTTTCTCACTCTTATACAATCCAATACCCAACCCCCAGGGAATAGTACTGCCCTTGGTAGGCCAGGTCTTCCCATATCAAGACATCCCCACAGACAAACCTGACAGAACAGCCCCTCATTGAGCTCTCTTCCCTGGTGATTCTCCATTGTGTCAAGGTGATGATTAGAAACACAGTGTCTTTTCTTTTCAGTTTAATATCTGATATATTCTATATGTGAGTAAAGTATGTTAAATGGATGTTTGGGGTTAGGAGATTGAACAGGAGCTTGCTCTGTACACTTCATGCCTAACTTGGTTATGTAATACCACAAATGGTACACAAATGTAATACACATTTGGAGGATATTTTAAAAAACAAAAACAAACAAACAAACAAAAAACAAGAAGAAAAGCCACTCATGGTGGCAAAGGCCTTTAATCTCAGCAGAGGCAGAGGTAGGCAGATTTTTGAGTTTGAGGCCAGCCAGGTCTACATAGTAAATTCTACAGCAGTCATCTAGGCTACATAGTAAGATCCTGCCTCCACCAACAAGCAAACAAAATAAAAGTAGCCTTACAACATAAAACAGAACTATTCCATTTTCTTTTCAGAGTAGAAACTGGTATGAGTTGTTAGACTTTTAGAAGATAACCTATGTGAAGAATATTAAAAACAGACAGTTCTTAGGATTTGGAGATAGAGCTCTGGTCTTGATAGCAAAATTTCCTACCTACCTCAAGAGTGGTCGGAAAGTAGTTAATAGCTCTTTAGTTTAATTTTTGTTTGTTGTTTGTGATTGTCACATGAATAATATGCTTTTCTTTAAAAAACAGGATACTGATGAAATTCAAGTTAACTATCCTGGAATGTTTGAATTGATGGAAGATTTAAAAGGTAAGGTGTTTTAAAGAAATTGGAGACTCTATTTGAGAGGCATTTTAACAGTGTTTCCTATGGCAGTGATGGGCTAAGCACTAGGGGTCTATTCCTGGTGAGAAAGCACACTGCCTTCTTATAGCTTATGGTAATAAAATGTAGAAGGAGATAGACACCAGGTAGATGGCACAAAGAAGAGTTAACTCAGAATTGTGGATAGTGCTCTGTCTGCTTCTGGGATAATGTAAGAGGAACTTGTTGTAGGTACATTTGTAGATATTTTAGTGGTTTCCCGTAGCAACAGTTTATATCTGAGGTCTAAGTATGTATACACACACATGTCTACACACACAGACACATAGACACACACACATTTAAAAAAATTGCAGTCCTTAGATAGTTTGATGAGTTTAAGATTGAGGGTTTAGTTGAGAACAGATCTTGGTCTGGGAGAGTAAAGAAATAGTATTTGTGAACATGGTATTTGAGCCATGTTCTAAAGAACAGAGATGAGTTAACCAGATGAAAAGGTGAGGGAAGTGTGTCTCAGGCACAAAGAACAGCATATTTGTAAGATAACATGGCTAGAACCAAAGAAGGGCATCTGGCAGAGGAAAGTGAGATGGTTGAGTTGAATGGTAGGATTGTGGCGAGTAAAGGTCAGATCCTGCACAAAAAAGCGCAAAAAAGTCCCCAGATTGCTTACTTTTGTCTTTATGACCAAATACTCAACAGAATTAACTAAGGGAAAAGTCTGCGTTAGTCCAGGCTTCAGGGTGTATAGTCTGTCATGGCAGGGAAGGGCACTGTGACAGGAGAAAGAGGCAGTTGGAGGCCAGAGTGACACAGAGCCAGGCTGTAATGTTCAAGACTTAGCAACCCAGTTACTCACCTCAACTCTTCCACAATCTTCCAAAATGGTGCCACCAACTGGGGACTGAGATTTCAAACATGAGGTGGCAGGCTTCTATGTTTAGACAATAATAGACCCTATTAACATTGTTTTCCCTTCCCTAGGTTTAGTCTCCAGTACCCAAAATGTATTGATAGTTTGGCTTCCCAAATTCATTTGGTTTTGTGAGACTATGTCCCATGGTTTGGCCTAGGCTGACCTTGAATTCTGTATTGCCTTAGCTTGGGTTATAGGCATGATCTACACACATTAATGTGTTGTAGTACATTTTCCCTACATATATGTTTGCTGTCTCCTGTTCAAAATTAGGGACGTGCACTGGGAAATGATGTGCTTGGTGGATGACTTGAAAGTAAAAGTATTAGAACTGTCAGGGACATCTTACCTAGAGAGGCAGGAGGGAGTGAGGAAGCTCACTGGAGATGAGGTAGAGTGTGGAACTTGAGAGACACTAACACTGAAATCCTGTCCCCTCAGCATGGGAGGGCCACAGGAAAACCACACAGTGTTACTTCCTCTGTATCAAGACAAACAACCCCATGAGCAGGATCTTCTCGCTACCAAACACAAACACCTGTGTCCACTGGGACTATCCTCCCCCCCTTCCAGCCTCAAAGGAGGGCACTGACTAGGCTGAGATCTGCCAGCAAGCAGGAGCAGGAGAAGGTGACAGCAGGTGGAGCTGTCCTCTGCAGGGTGAGGCTGTCTTAATAGTGGGGCAGATAATGACCAGGAAGACACTCTAAGGAACAGCAGGGATGCAGTCCCCTCAACTTTGAAAAATGTGACTTACTCAAGAAGAAATACCTGCATTGAGAGATTGCAAGCTGTTCTCCTTGGGGAAACTTTGTGACTTGCTTGTTTGCAAACGCGCACACACATCACCAATAGCATAGGCAATTTAGATGGCTAGAGGAGTTAAAGTTGGGGTCTGTGATATAGAGTTATGCTTACCTATAGGGAGGCCTTCATCTATTTCTGAAAATTTATAATGTATTTCAAAATAATGAAATTTATGTAATTGTTTGCCTGTTCCTGGATTTACAGATCTGTAGTTTTTACAAACTTTTTTGCACTTGGCTTTTTCAGTATCTCTCTTGATAACTGCTTCTCTGTTAAGTGAGAAACATTAGGGCTAAGGAGAACACTTGAATCTGAATGGCAGAATTAGGTGCCAAACTTAACTTGTGCCCTGGTGTCTTAACTGACTCTTGTTGCTTGTAGTTGTCTATTAGAGGTCAGGGTCTGGCTGTTTCTCACATGGCTTGTTTTATGTGTTTACTACTCTTCTGTGAATGCAGTTACACTGTCATATTAACAAAGGGAAATACACAGAGCCAAAAACTTACCATGGTCCCTTTGCATCATGAAAAATAGGACTGATATACACAAGATGATAAAGATAATAAAATACAGCAGACATTTTTGAAATGTCCCCAAGTACTAAACAGACTCATAGAAACATGGGACCTTTTATCCAGAAGCTTATGGTGATGAGCTTATTATTTCTTACTTAGGCTCCAACAATAATTCTTTAAATACAGTGTTTATTTTGTACTGATCTATAATAAATGCTGTGTTCATGATTCATTTCAAGAAAGAAAATAGAAAGAGACAAGAAATTAGATCTATCAGTTCGAAAAGGTTACTGCCCACTGATTTAAAAATACAGTAATTACCCTGTAGTTCTCTAGGCTATTTTTTTTTCTTTCCATGTGTGGGTTTGTTTTTCTAGGGATCAAAAACCCCTTAGCCTTGCACATACAGTGCCAGTGCTCTGCCACTGAGCTACATCTCCAGCCTCTGATTCTTCAAGACAGGCTCTGACTTTGTACCCTCAAGCTAGCTGTGATTTTGCTTTGGATTGCGAGCTGGCCTCAGACTTCTGTCTGCACGCCTCTACCTCCTGCGTGCTGTGTTGTATCTGGCTCAGGTTTTCTAATGTCTTGATTTACAGATGAACTCATCAAAGGCATAAGTACCTTGTTGTGTCATGCTAAACCTAGGATTAGTTACTTGAATCCAGTTTTATACTATACATTAATTTAGTGTGTGTGTGTATATATATATATATATATATATATATATATATATATATATGCATGTATATATACTAATTTATAGATGCATCTTTTTTATTACATATTTTCTTTATTTGCATTTCAAATGTTTTCCCCTTTCCTCATTTCCCCTCTGAAAACCTTCTATCCCCTCCTCTCCCTCCCCCTGCTCACTAACCCACCCACTCCCACTTTCCTGTCCTGGCATTCTCCTACACTAGGGTAGCTAGCCTTCACAGGACCAAGGGCCTCTCCTCTCATTGATGTCCATCAAGGACATCCTCTGCTACATATGGGGTTGGAGCCATGGGTCCCTCCATATGTACTCTTTGCTTCGTGGTTTAGTCCCTGGGAGCTCAGGGGGTACTGGTTGGTTTATATTGTTGTTCCTCCTATAAATGCATCTTTCAAAAAGTGAAATTAGCCTTTTTGTTAAGTGCCACTATAACCTTAGTGTTCTGTTTTTTGTTTTTTTTGTTTTTTTTGTTTTTTTGGTTTTTCGAGACAGGGTTTCTCTGTGTAGCTCTGGCTGTCCTAGAACTCACTGTGTAGACCAGGCTGGCCTTGAACTCAGAAATCCACCGGCCTCTGCCTCCCAAGTGCTAGGATTACAGGCGTGCACCACTACGCCCGGCTCTCTGTTTGTATTTTTAAAAATATTTTTTTTATTATTTCTTTGAGAATTTCATAAAATATGTTTTGATCATATTCACTTTCCCCAAATTCTTTTAAGACTCACCTACCTTCCCTTCACCCAGTTTTATGTCCCTGTCCTCCCCCTACCTGCCTCAAGGTCAGTTTGTGCTGCTCAGATCTGTAGCCTTCTCCTGGAGTGTGGCTAACAGAATTACCATGGCTACCCCTTAGAGAAAACTGACCCTTTCTCTCCCAGCAGCTAACAGTGGCTAATAGCTCCTCAGGCAGGGGTGGACATTGTGTCCAGCTCTACTCTCCACGCTGGGACTTGGTTTGGCTTGGGCCTTCCAGGTGATGCCGCCACACTGGTTCATATGTGCAGCTGCCTTGCTACATCCAGAAGACACTGTCTCTTCCTTGTCATTTCCTGCTGGCGCTTACATTCTGTCTGATGATCCCTGAGTCTTAGGCTCAGGGGGTGGTATATGTATTCCACTTAGAACTGAGCATTCTGCAGCCTCTACCTTGGCCACTTCACCTTTGCACCATGGCCACTTTTGGGTCTTGGTGTTGATCATCATCTACTGCAAACAGAGCAGGATTAAGAATGCCTTAATCTGAAGGTGCAGGAAGGCAGGGGTGAGACACATGGTGTCTTAGTTACAGTTCTATTGCTGTGAAGAGACACCATGGCCAAGGAAACTGTTATAAAAGAAAGCATTTAAGTGGAGGTTTTCGAGGCCTAGTCCATTATCATCATGGTGGGAAGCTTGGTGGCAGATAGGACAGCGTGGCTCATGGGGCTGGGATCTTACATCCTGATCTACTGGTGGGTGGGTGGGGAAAGGCTTAGCATACTCTTTTGAAACCGCAGAGTCTACCCAAATGACATATCTCCAACAAAGTCACACCTGCTCCAACAAGGCCATACCTCCTCATTCCCTGATAGTTCCACTAACTGGGGACAAAGTTTTCAGATATGGTTATGGGGCCATTCTCTTCAAACCACTACACGTGGTCTTCAGGTAGATCATTGCTTGCATTTTTTAACTACCTTCTAGACCAAGTTTTAGAACCTTTCTGGGGCCCCTTCCCAATTGGTAATGCCTGTCTCCTGGGGTTTTAAATAGGTTTGACAGTTTCCTGAACTGTTCTGAATGCTTACCCTTTAGAGAGGTTTCTTACCTCTACTGTCAAGCCTTTCACAAAAATCACATTTTTGATGTCTTTTATCTGAAGGTGGATTAAGAAGAATCATGTGAAGGTAATTTGTAAAAATGTTATTTGTCTAGATAAAAACATTAACTGATGGGTTTTATATTTATTCACTTACTGCTTATTGAGTCTCTGCCATGTGCCAGCTCCTTAGTAGTGGAGATAATATAGTTTTTCATCTCAAGCTGCTAATATTCTGGATGAAAAGTCTCCCAAGCTAGACAGACAAACCTCAGCTTAAAATGAGAGAAACACAAGGGATTTGGCCTTAAATCTGCTTAGGATGTCGGGGAGTCCTTTATAGAAAATGCTGAACCTAAATAAGCTGAAGTGAGCTTTCCAGGAGGATGAAGGGTAGGGAAAGTTTGGAGGGGTGGCACCAAGGGCAGTGTGTGTACAGTCATGGACGGGGAGATATGACAGGTTATGTGTATCCTACTCTTATATTGAGGAAACTGTGGTAGTAATGTTGTGTAAGTGTATTGAGTAGGCAGATGATGGGCAATGATAGAAGATCAGAAGCTTCTAGATTTTCTCAGATGGGCCTTACAGTTTGTTTTGGGAGAATTTTCCTCAGAGGTGACTCAATCAGATTCAAGTGTAGAAAGTACATTGTTTGCCTGCTTGTAAGGCATGGTTTATAGGAGGGTAAGATAGGAACTAACACCACCAGTCTGTCCTGGTATATGAGGAAACTGAGGCACAGAGAAGAAAGGAAATTGTCTAAGTTGTAGTGGAGGCATGCATCTTAGCTCATATCCTGAAGTCTCTGCTATTTACCCAGTGGGAAAAGTCTGAGGGCGGTGGGAGTGGAGCAGCATGGGTGTCTGCTGGGGTGCTCCTGTGCCAACTGGAAGATGGCGTCCCCCAGTTGGCTTTTGTATTCTATATCTTTGTTGTGTTTGTTTTCTTATGGTTGAGGTGAATCTCATTTTAGCTGCCGTTATTATTAATTCACAGAAAAAAATCGAGAAATGTTGACCTAATTTTACAAACAAGTCTCATATCAGCTGATGAATGCATGGGACATTTCCAAGGCTTTCACAGTGGTTTTAAGGTAAGTTCAGTTTTTTAAAGGCAATACTCAGCATTGTTTCAGTAATCCGTATTAAGGTTATTTTTAATAAGCATTTGAATTTATCCTTAAAAACACTGTGAGAAAGCCGGGAGGTGGTGGTAGCTCACACCTTCATCGCCAGCACACGAGAGGCAGAGGCAGGTGGATCTGTGTGTTTGAGGCCAGCCTGCTCTACAGAGCTAGTTCCAGCACAGCCAAGGCTACATAAAGAAACTCTTTCTTGAGAAACCAAAACAAAACACCACTGTGAGAAATGTCTTCTCAGCATTTGGCCAAGATCAAATGTAAAATTACTGCAAGTCTTAAATAGTTACCAGCCAGTGTCTTCCTGTTTTCTCAAGCTCAGGCTGATTTGCCGTTACAGATGTCTTTCCTAGGTGATGGGCAGTAAAGCTTCCCCACAGTGTACTACAAGATATTCCATTTTAAAGATGGAAAACTGAGTCTGGTGAAGGTTGAATCATATTTATCCTAGGTTACATAAGGTTGTGATCGAGTCCAGGTTCTCCTCAGTACTTCACAAGGAAAGGGGGAGTTGTGTATAGCAGTGCAGGCTCCTGAGGAAAGAGAGGGCTCCTGTGGCTGGAGAGTTACTGTTGGCTGTGTGTCAGGGCTCTGGAATTGCCTATAACCAAGCTGGGTCAGACCCACAGAGGTGACATGTGCCTAACAATCTTACCTAGAGTATGCAAGTAGCAGTTGTTTGTCAGGCTTTTTAGAATGTCTAGTGCATTGTGTGTTGTGTTTGTATTTATATGTGATGTGGAATGAAGCCAGAGCAGTGGGAAGTTGAGCAGAAACCAAAGTTTTGTATCCATTGTTGGTAATAAACTGTTGCAATGGAAACCCTGCTTTACCTTGATGCTGTGTGAATGATATTCACCATGTGAAAGAATAGTTTTAAGATGGATTATAGTGGGTCTGAAATACTTTTTAAGATTTGTTAGTTTTTATTTAATGTTTTTGTCTCTATGAGCATATGCCACACATACGCGGATACCCATAGAGGGCAGAGGATCCTCTGAAACTGGAGTTACTAGAAGTCACCAGCCTTCATCTACATCAACTGATATAGATGCTGGGAATTGAACGCAGGTCTTCTGGACCTAACCACTGAGCTTTTGCTCCCTCCCCTAGTATTTTTTGTTTTGGTTGGTTGATGGGTTGGAGGTTTTTTGTTTGTTCCTAGACTTGAAATTGGGTCTCACATAGCTGAGGATGACCCTGTAGATGGCCCTGAAATCACAGTCCTCCTGGCTTTCTCTCTTTCCTAAGTGCTGGGATTTTAAATGTGCATTATTCCACCCAGTCATACTTTTAAAAATTAACTTAGCTTACTAGTTTGTGGCTATTAATAATCTCTATGAATTGGGACCGTTAAACTCACAAACTACAGGACACTGGGTTTATTAGTACACTGAGTGTCGTTATTTATTGATGCAGTGCCCTCAGAAGCCAGAAGAGGGCCAGATTCCTGGAGCTGGAGTTATAGGCTTTTGGGTGCTGCCTGGTGTATTTTGGGAACCAAACTCAGGTCCTTAGCAAGAGCAATGTGTGCACTCAACTGAGGCATCTCTCCAGCCTCCTTGTTGATTGCTTTTAATAAAACCAGTGCAATAAAAATATACATTTTATTTATTATTAAAATTTTACTTAAATGAAAATTTTAAAATAGATTATTATTTTTAAACTATTAACAAAATGAACTTTTCTTGACTAGTGAAAGTAGATACTTGCTCATGTAGTAATTTTAATATTAAGAATAATTGCAACATTTAAAATTTTCTTTAGTTCTTTTGTAGAATGATCTTAAACATAGCCTTTTCAGATAATTTAAAATGTACATGTAAAGAAAGATAGGTAACATTAATTTGATATTATATTAATTCATTTTTATTTTTTATAGTACCAGACATTGAATCCAGGTGTGTGTGTGTGTGTGCAACCTCCACATGTGTATAGGTGTATAGGTGCTTGCCAGAGGTCATTGTCAGTATCTTTTTCTCTTGCTCCCTCTTTTTTCCCTCCTCACTGAGACTGGTCACTAATTTGCTAGACTAGCTGCCCTCAGGATTCCCTTGTCTCCCTTTCCTGCATACAGATTACAGGCAGATTGGAGCACACCTGGTTTGTTATATGTGTGCTAGAGTTCATGGTTGTATAGCAAGCACTTTATCCATTAATACATATCCCCAGCCTCTTGACCACATGTTATGCAAACGCTATACCACCTAGCTTGCACTATATCTCTCTAGCTTACAATAGAAATTGTCAGTAAACGGCCTCTTACCATCAATTTAAAGAAAAAGGTCTGAAGATTAACTTTAAAATACGAAAAAAAGTGCCTCTGTGGGAAAATGCATGTAAGTTTTAAATCTATTGTTAGTAAAATATCCAGAAATTTGAAGTCATGGTCATATTAAATAAGTTCCACAGCCCGCTTCCAAGTTTATAGTTGTAATTATATGTACTGCTTAGAAGGAAGGAGACATTGTCATAGTGTCCTGTCTCAAAGAGCTAGAAAGAAGGGGCATAAGGTGTGTTTTTCTCTGAAAGACGCTTGCCAATGCTTGCGACCATCTCATGTCTAGGTGGGTTTGGCAGAGCCGGCTTACTGTAGTCTGTGGCTGTTGTGGGAGCATCCTGATGCTTCCCTCCTGGGAATTAACTTTTCTACTTGACTTAGTAGTGAAGAGGATTCTAACAGCTTTGCTCCAGTCGGTAAGTAGCCTAGCCATAATCTGAAAGTGGAGAGACTGAGCATGGATGTGCCATTGGATAAGGTGTATCATGTCTGGATACTGAGCTGGGGTGTTTGCAATATTTTCTCAAACCGCCTGTAATCTATTTTTAGGTATGGGTGAGAGCAACTGTTCTTGGAACAGAAAAGCCCTGCTGCACCGAGACACAATGCTGGCAGCTGCAGCGGTTTACAGAGGTGAGCCGCCCCGCCCACTCCCTCACTACCTGCCATCATGGAGGGGTTTGTGCTGCGTGGTGTTTATTCCACAGTGCCATTTTCTTTTTGTAAGGCACTGCCAGGCTTCATGGGAATTTTGTTTTCGTTTTCTCTCAGAAAATAGATCCTATCTGTGTCTGTTTCTAAGCTGCTCTTGTTTCTATAGTGTCAGCTTCTCTGTGTTAAGTCTAGTTATGTGAGGCGTTCAGATCCTGCATCTAGCTAGGACTCATTTCTCTTTGAAGTAGGTGTTTATTTTTGAGCAGATAGATTCTGTTTCTCATCCGTTAATCATGTTTGTCTTTTTAGAAATGTACAGCAATGAGGATGGTTCCATACCTGCCACCTACCAGATCTACCACATGATAGGATGGAAATACCATGACTCTCAGGTAATGATATTAAGGCATCACTTTCTCAGAGGGTTTGTGTTTCTGCTTGTTTTCCATTGTGGATTGACTTAGGGTATATTTTATTATGCATATCATGATTGGGGTTACTCTGGGTTAGCCTTATCTGTATCTAATATCTCTTATTTTTACTCTTTTCAGGCAAGGCCAGCTGAAAGAGGTTCTGCAACTGTGTCATTTGGAGAGCTAGCAAAACTAAATGATATCATGTCACAGGGGAAAAAATAATAAATATTTCATCCAGTTGTAATGTTTCCCAGAATTTTCATCAGAAATAAATAACTTTCACATTTAAAGTATTACAGTTTGAATCAAGATGCAACCTATTGAGCTATTTACCAGCAACCCAGTGCTAATTCATACTTTCATCAAAGTATTGCACTTTCTTATTTGTTTCTGTTTATGTAAAGATGTTGCTCCATAGTGATTGGGCGTGTTTGCAGATTCAGCCTGAAAGCAAAAATAAAATGTTTTCCTTTGGGGTGGGAACCTAGAAATATGTGCACATGTGTAAGTATGAGATTTGAGGGGAAACTTGCTCATTCTCTCATTCTACATGGTTCTTCCCACTTCTTCACGGTTATCCATGGGATGATCACACCCCTGAAGATGAAAGGAAGGACAAATTGCTAGGTTCTTGAAAGTTCTTGTGCAGTACAATGAGAACACTTCATAGTGCCTGCTGATGCCAAAATTATTTGTTATACTTTTTTTTGTTTGTTTTTGGAGACAAGTCTCAATTAAGTAGCCTTGGTTGGAAGTGGCCTGGAACTACCATGTAGACTAGGCCGGACTCTACTCACGTTGACCTATCTGCCTTTCGTCCTGGGATTACAGGATACCTATGGCCCACCACACCTAGTATTTGTCACACTTCTGTCTCGTCCAGATGCCCAGAGGATTATATACAGCTACTCTGTAGTTTTGAACGTGAGAAGAACATCTGTCTTTACCAGATCCTTCCCTCTTTTCCTGGCTTTGTTATTTTTGTTGTTCTGATTTTGTTTTTAAAATCTTATTTTATGTACCTGGGTATTTGCCTGCATGTTTACATCATGTCTGTGCTTGGTGCCTGCGGAGACAGTGTATTTGGATCCCCTGGAACAGTGCTGAGGATGAGTGGGAGCCTCGTGGGGTTTGCTGGGAACTGCTCTAACAGTGAGTGTCTCTCCCGCTCCTCCCCTCATTTAAAAAGCATCGGAATTCTGTTCCTGTTCCTGTTTTTTTTTTTTTTTTTTTTTTTTTTTTTTTAAACTTCTAGGGTCTAGGTTGCCTATACTACTTTATCTTAAGAAAAGCAAACATTTTAAAGAATCAGAGGTAAAATCTCACCCAGTGATTAGTAAGCTGTTTACAGTCAGGCTTCCTTCCGTCTGTTAATTTTAGACCTAGTGCACTGTTATCTTAAATCCAAGTCTTGACATCTCAGGGTCAGAAAATTTAGAAGCAGTGAAATGTCCTCACTGGGCTTTGCTTTGGAACATTTGATCTCTGCCTACTGCCCCTGTTTGTGGTGCTTGTGGAACTGTAGGAGTTGGGGCCCGGCTGGAAGAAGTTGCCACTGGGGCAAGCCTTGATATTTGTGGTCCCTTGCTTCTCGGTCTGCTCAGATAAGAGCAAGTCTATTCTGCCAACGCCCCCAGAGCTGTCCTTGCTGCTGTGCTTGCCCTGCCCTGTCCTGATGGTTGTCCCAAAATAGTCTTTCCTCATCTCTTCCTCTCAGGTATTTAACCATAGTGCCAGGAAAAGTAACTAATGCAATAACAAAACTTAATTAAATTATCCTATCAAAAAATTTTGCAAAACTTTTTAAATTATTAAATGGCATATAGAAAACAATGTCTTGAAAACCGTAAGTTTGTTTTTAAATTGCTTAGCTCAATGTTGTGTGGTCCTGGCTGCTGTAGAACTTACAAAAGTCTCTGCTTCCCTGGTGCTAGGAGTAAAACCAGATGCCACACACCCTGCAGTCGTCCTTCTCAATAGTTTAACAAATTCTTGCCCTTTCTGCTCTGTTGCTGCAAGTTTGGAACTCAGATGGGAAGATTCAGTTGGAGTTAAGGATAGACTGTTACCTAACACAGAGTACCAAGGAAAGCAGTAGCTGGATGTGGACTAGGAGGAGACATGTGCTGGAGGTGGGAGGATTCACCCTAGAGAACAAGTTGAATTGTGAGCTCAAAGCAGAATCTAGCCAAGCTTAAGGGGACCTAATGCCTTAAGAAGATCCTAAGTTGAAAGCTTGGTTTCCAGATGATGGCCTTTTTTTGAGGTGTGTAACCTTTAGGAAGACAGAGCTTAGTACAAGACATTTAGGTCATTGGGGTCATGTCCTTGAGTGCATACTGGGATCTCTGCACCTTCCTGTCACCCTTTATTTCCTGGTTGCTATAAGAACAGTAGCTGTCTCCACTGCAAACTCCCAATTGTGATGCTCTGTCTCACCACAGATCCCAAAACAATAGAGCCAACCAAAACCATGGTCTGAAAGTCCCAAAAGGGGAGCCAGTAGTTCCACCTCATAAGTTGTTTATCTCAGCTACTTTAGCACAGTGGTAAAACACTAATCCCTGTTAGTAACTGCTGAGTGTTCAAAACTGAGCAGGGCCCGAGGAGATGGGATCCTGAGATTGAATCCCTAGCACTGATGGATTCTATAACCCAGCACTGGGTGAGAAGCACGAAAACAGGAGAATCACAGGGGCCTTATTGGCTAGCCAGCCTGTCCAACCAATCAGTTCTTCTCAAACACACATATATATGCACATTCCTATATGAATATGTATATATACCATAAACAGAATGAATAAGCAAAAAAGCAAAAATGTGCTTCACTATATACTTATATATAGTATATATATTTAACATACCATTCCTGTCTTCTTTAATATCTATGATTATAAAATAGATGACCTCACCTATTTTCTTATGGAAAAGTTGTAGTTATCTTTGACATTTGCTTCAGAACCAGCTTCAAGCCAGATGAGAGCTATTCTAGCATCAGGAGGCTAAGACAGAAGGAATGCCAGGAATTCGGAGCTGCCTGGTCTATACCGTGGATTCTAGACCATGTGGTCTATACTGTGAGATCCTGTATTAAAGCAAAGCAAAACAAATATCCACCTTGGCGACAGCAGGTTCTGTCCCTAAGTGGAGCTGGGTGTAGAGTCTTGTAGCTGAGGATCCTCTCTGTGAGAACCTGAAGAGAGCACCTCATTCATATTATCTCCCTGCAGTCAAGAGATCCCTGCGGCCCCCAGATTGCTTCTGCCAGCCTGCAAATGCCCCGCCTTTTCCCAGTGTCATCTACAGCCCCTTTGGCCTCCTCTAAAGCAGAGAAGGCTGAATTGGTTTCACAGGCCTTCGGAGTTGGGAGTTGCTGGCCATTCGTTTGGTAGAGTGGCAGCAAGCTCTCACTGAGATCTGGGTGACCCATGTCATATTCTGCATACCAGAGTAGGGAAGGGAGCGCAGGACAGGGCGTTGGTGACTTCCACAAGAAAAGTTGCTGAAAAGCATCCAAGACTCTCAACATTCCCTTCATGCTGGGAAATCAAACTAACTTTCAGTACCATTGACCCTTTCAGGCTCCTCTGTGGACATTTCTAAATTTTTCTTCTTGCAAGGAAACTGTTACTCAGATGGCAAAACATACTTACAAACAATAATATTTGGGGTAGAACTATGGTTACACGTAATTGAATAACTTGGAAAAGAACCCAGATGCCTGTTTACATGTGTGAACTCAAAATCCAGCCTCTCTTTCTCATCAAATCTTCTTTCTGGATGAGGAGTCTATGTTGTAGACTTAGGAGTTACTGACTTAGGAGTCCATGGTGTGAAGTTCTGGGTTCACACTGTTTTCTGCTAACCCCATGGACCATTCTGGAAGATCTTAAACCTGGAAAGGGTGCCTATCTTAGCTTTATGGGGCAGTAGCCTGGAAAACTTCTTGGAAACCAAAGAAGGTCTAGTTTGCCTTTCCTGAATTTTATCAGATGACCAGGGAAGAAGGGTTCATGGAGGTGAGGGGTCCACATTGTGATGTGTTTGAGGAACATGGATTTCAAACCCAATAGGTAGCTAAGAGTTACCTTGAATTTCCGATCCTCTGGCTTGCTGGCTTGCTGGCTTGCCGAGCACTGCATGGGCACCACACCCAGTTGAGGATACCAGTTAAGGGCTCCCAGACAAGCCCTCTACCTGCTGACTCACATGCCCAGCCTACAAGGGCTTCCCATGTTCTAGTTCTTTCTTTGCATTTTGTAGGCAGCAATAATGTACTGTCTGCTTGGGATGTTGCTGGAGTGAGAACAGTGCCTTGTGCCCTTCTTTTCCTGTCAGCACCTCCATGTTTCAGAGCCTTTCCCAAGCCATCAGAGGCCCTGGATGTTAGGGGAGTGAAGGCTAGTGTGCACTGAATGCCTTCCTGCAGCTCTGAATGTCTGCTCATTTCTGCTTAGAGTGTGGCTTGCTCCTAACGGGTCTTCAGGTTAATTGGCATTAAAGTTTTATGTGATGGTTTGAATCTGTAATGTACTCGAGAAGGCTTGGCTGTCTATAATGGAGGTTTGGGAGGGATGTGATTAGATCCTGACTGATGGTCTCATGGTTGACTCTCAGGAGCTGGTGGAGACTGATTAGAGGGAGGAGTAGGGGTTTGGGGATGTACCTCAGAAGGGAGCATCTTGTCCCTAGCCTCTTTCCTTTGTCACACTCTGCTGTGCTCCACTCTCTACTTCAGAGGACTGATCAAGGACTGAAACTATGAGAGAAAAATCTGTCTTTTATCCATTGAATTGCTTTTCTCAAGTATTTTTGTGGGGGGAGGGGAGTCACAGGAATAAAATAGGTGATAAATATATAGAGATTAAATTGGCTAATCACACAGAGTTCCACAAGAGTTAACTTTTTTTGGTACATGTGTACATATGTATGAAGTGTATTCACACGTTTGTTTCTATTTGTGTGTGCACATGTGTGTGCAAGTGCACGTGGAGGCAGGGGACTGACTCTGCATCTCCTCTGTCACTCTCCACCTCATATGTGGAGCTCAAGCAAGGTCTCTCCCTGGTATCCAGTGCCTGCTGGTTTGGCTACTCTAGCCAGCCAGCTTCCTGAGGGTCTCTTGTTCCCACCTCCCAGTGTGCTGAGGACCACAGGTAGCCTTCAACTCAGCTTTCACAGGGTTCTAGAGATCCAAACTCGAATCCTCACCTGAGTTGTGTGGTAAATACCTTGCTTCCTAGTCATTGAGAGGAAGAAAATAGGCCATAATAGTCTAAACAGAGAAAGCAGCTTTTTAGTGAAGCCATTCGTTAGAGAACAGTTGCCTCAGTTGCTCTTGGGTGTCGTTAGTTCAGTTTCTGCACAACTGTGAGGCTGAGTTTATAGCAGATATCAAGCTATTGGGAATCTTTACTGAAAATAGAAGGTATTTGTAGCATATTGACGTTTACGAGAAAGGGAGGTGCCCACCCAGTGTCAGGAGGTTAGTCAGACAACCCGCTGTGGAGAGTCAGGCTGTCTCTGCTCCCCCCGCAGTGTGATTCAGTTGCCTACCAAATGATGGGATCCTCTGCAGCGTCTTGAATTACAGCATTTCTGTCATAGCAATACTCAGGTGTACTTTCCCTGGATCTATGGTGAAGATGAGACACAATGTTCCTCATCTGTAAGAAAACTGGCTCACAGTGGATGTGCATTTACCATTCCATTGCTACTTAAAGTTTCGGGTCTCTGGTGGACAGCAAGTCTTTTATAGTCTGAGTAGTTTTGCTATGGAAAATATTCTATCTTTGCTCTATTACTTTATTTAATATTTTTTTTAGTGTTAGGATGTGAACACAAGCCCTTGTTCATGTGCTTTTTGGTGGTTGGTCATTTGATGTAGAAAAAACATTTCCTACTTATTCTCTTCTGAGGTCTAATTTTATGTGCTTTATTAAATTTTATACTTGCAAGATTATGTTTTGTAATTTTAAAAAGACCTATAAATTGTTTAAAATAAAACCAAAACAAGGGCTGGAAGGGGGGCTCACAGGTTAAGAGCACTCGCTGGTCATGTGGAGGACCTGAGTTTATGCCTCAGTACCCACAGGGTAGCTAGCAATCTTCTGTAACCTCAGGTCTAGGGCATCTGATGCCCCTCTTTAGCCCCACAGACACCAGGCATCTGTATAAGTGCATGGAGGCAAACGCTACACACATGATAAATCTTAGGGAAAAAAAAGAGGAAAGAAAAACTGAGCAAAGCCAAGCTCAGATGCATTTACGTGTGGTTAGAGTCTTCCATAGTATTTGCCCAGACTTCAGCTACATCTTTAAAATATTTTTATTTCTTGAGAATTTCACACATGCATTGTGCTGGATGATTTTTTTTTAAAAAATAGAAAAGGTCTTTATTCTATTAGTATAAGCACCAAACAAAGGAAAAACTTTAAAAACTCAACTGTGAATTATCTTTTATTTTTTTTGCTTCAAGGTTTGGAAGAATGATGTTTTACTCTAATAAAATTAAATTCTTATGTTTAATTTAAATAACCAAATGAGCTTTCAACTGATAAAGAAAAGGACAGTTTCTTTTTCTTTTTCTCTTTTCATTATCTTTTTCTTTTAAAGACAATAGACATTTTTATTAGCTGGTTGGCAACTACATTGGATACTCAGGATTCCAATGAGTGCTGGATGCTTTTATATCAAAACTTGATCCATGCTAAAGTTGTCTGAGAGATGGGAACCACAATTTTAAAAAAAAGGCTTCCACAAGATTGGGCTATAGGCAAGCCTGTAGGTCATTTTCTTAATTAGTGATTGATCAGGGAGGGTTCAGTCCATTGTGGGTGGGGCCACCTCTGGGCTGGTGGTCTTGGATTCTATAAGAAACCAGTCTGAGCAAGTCATGATGAGCAGCACCTTTCCCTGGCCTCTGTATCAGCTCCTGCCCCCAGATTTCTGTCCTGACTTCCTTCAGTGATGGACTACAATGTGGAAGTATAAGTCAAATAAAACTTTTCTCATGGTATGTACTCACTAATAAGTGGATGCTAGATAAAAACAAACAAACAAACAAACAAACAAACAAAACAAAATAGAAAAACAAGTGCAGTGTTCCCAAGATACAGTTCACAGAACTCAAAAGGTCAACAAGCTAAAGTGCCCAAGTGAGGACACCTCAGTCCCACTTGGAAGGGAGAAGAAAGCAATCACAAGTGGGGAGGGAGGGAGGGAGGGAAGGAGGGAGGGAGAGAAGGAGGGAGGGAGAGAAGGAGCTGGGAGGGAAGGTGGACATGGAGGGATGGGGGAGGAAATGGGGGGAGATGAGAACATGATCTGGTATTGGCTGGGGGCAAAGAACTGAAGCCAAAATGCACTCCAAAATGCACCAGAGACCTGGGAGGTGAGAGACACTCAGGACTCAAAGGGAGGGACTTCAGATGAAATAAATGCCTGACAGTAGGGAGAGGGAACTTATAGAGCCCAAATAGGAAGACAGGGCATCAAATGAGGGAGAGGGGAACCATCTCACAGTCACAACTCTGACCCATAATTGTTCCTGTCTGAAAGAATTACAGGATGGAAATGGAGAGGAACCTGAGAAAAAGAAGGTCCAGTGACAGGCCCAAAGTGGGGTCCAGCTTAAAGGGAGGTCCCAAGGCCTGAAAATATTACTGAGGCTATGGAGCACTCACAAGAAGGGACCTAGCATGACTGCACTCTGGAAGACCCAACAAGCAGCTGAAAGAGTCAGATGCAGATATTTGCACCCAACCAATGGACAGAAGCTGCTGACCCCTGTTGTTGAATTAGGGAAGGCTGAAAGAAGCTGAGGAGAGGGGCAATCCTATAGGAGGACCAGCAGTCTCAATTAATCTGGACCCCCGAGATCTCTCAAACACTGGACCACCAAACAAGCAGCATGCACCAGCTGATATGAGGCCCCCAACACACATACAGTGGAGAGCTGCCAGGTCTGTGTTCATTCAGAGAGGATGCACCTAACCCTCAAGAGACTAGAGGCCCCAGGGGGTTTAGAGGTCAGGTCAGTGGGGCGTGGGGACATCCACATGGAGACGGGGTAGGGAGGAGGTGTGGGATGTAGAACAGTCAGACGAGGGGGATAAAATATGGAGTGTAAAAAATTAATTAATTAAAAAATAAAAATCTTTTCTCCCCAGTGTGCATTTGATCATGGTGTTTCATACCAGCAAAACCCAAGCTAAGACTTGCATCTAATAAATGTTGATCGTACTCATCTCCATTTTCTCTCCAGCTCTCCCCAGCCCTCCTCACCATGTTTCCCTCCTAGCTTCGTGTTCTGTTTTGTTCTGCTTTATGTATATAATTCATTGGGTCCTATTAGCGCATAGATGTGGGATCATCCACTGGAGCATGGTCACCTACCAGGAACCAGACCCTAAAGAAAACTGATTCGCAGTCTCCTCTCTGTCAGTCATTCCCCAGCTTGGGGCTGGGTCTCATGTGCTGGAGTATTGACCGTCTTGACTTCCTGCAGGCATCCAAAGTTGCTGTGAGCTTGTGATTGCACCAGTTGTCCACTTTCACACCAGTCCCTCTCCATCTGCCTCCTTTTACGGAGAAACATGATGCCTCTTGCCTGTCACTGTAAGAATGAGTGATGTATGTATGCACAGAGTCTGTAAACAGTAGCATGGACAGCCGTTGGCTGAGTTTTAAATTGAGCAATTCTTTTTCTGGTTGTGGTTTGAAGTAGTATAGACCTTGAGTGTTGGACACACCTATTCCACGAATTCCCCTCTCGCTTCTGTTTTGTAGATTTATAGGTTTCTTCACTTTTTTCTGCTCACATTTGCTTAATGAAGACTTCCAATGATTGCACTTTCAAATTACTATCCCATTCTAGGATGTTAAACATCATTTTAAATTCTTCCCCCCTATTTCTAGACAGCTCCTCCTCATGCTCAGGTTTGGAATCAGGTCCTAGCACATGCTGGGCAAGGAAATCCCCAGCCTTTAGGCTTCCTTTAGATAGGAGCATGCTAGTTAGCTCAGGCTGTCCTTGAACTCTTATGTAGTGAAGCTGATCAATTTACTGGTCCCTTCCTCCGTAGTCACTGTGCTGAGATTATAGGTATGAGCCAACAAGCAAGCCCAGTGGGCAATTCCTAATGGTTCTGTGCAAAAACATTCTATCTAATCAGGCTAATTAGTATTGTTATTTTCTCTTTGGTGCCATATTCCCTCTGTCTGGTACTACAGTCATCGTTTCCTTTGGTTTCCAAGGTGTTCTTGGCAGGGAAAGAGAGATTAAGGAAACATAAATAGCTTTGGATTGCCTTGGCGTCCAAGAAGTGCCAAATATCACTTTCACAGTTCACTGGCTAGAACTAGTCACATGGGACCAATACAGTCGTCAAGGAGGCTGACAGGCTTAGGGGAATGTGGGGGAACATATTATTGAGCACCACTTGTCCGTACTACACAGAGTAAGGAAGTAACCTGTTCTTTCCATGTTGTTTCAGCATCCCTTCACTTTGACTATAATCTAAGAGTTAAAGTTTAGACAATAAAATAGCATTCATTTCCCTCAAGCCTTCGGAAATGTGAGGGCCGTCATATTGGCTCCATCTGTTTATTTTTTATAACAGCTTGAATGGGGCTATAATTTACATAACATAAATTTTCCCTTTTGAAGGGAAGATCGAGTGGATTTTAGTATATTCAGAGTCATGGAACCATTACTAATATGTAATATTAGATCATTTTTATGGCCTCAAAATGCCCATACCTATGAAATATGATTAAGTATTTTGAGGAAATGCCAGACCATTTTCCACAGCATTCTGTAGTTGGGAGGAATGTTCTAACAGACACCTGCTATGTCTAGTTGGTTGGTAGTGTTAAAATCTTCCATTCCTTATGATCTGCTAGTGAAAGGAAGCATTGAACAGTTAGTATTGCCTGGTCTTCTGTTTAGTTCAGTCAGCTGTTCCTTCATGCATTGATGTTTTATGTTTGTATTATAGCTTCCAAAGAAATTGAACCTTTGCTATAAAAAGCCCCTCTTTTTCTGTGTTACTTTTTGTTCAGTGCTGGGGGTCAAACCAGAGCCTTGTGTATGCTAGACAATTGCTTATGACTGAGCTATGCACTATTCCTTTTTCTTAATGTAAAGTATTTTGTCTAATATCTATACTACTAATTTCATGCTCTGGTCACTGAACTATCATATTTTCTTCTAACATGTTATCTTTAAGCCTGTTTGTGTCTTTGAACTTAGTGTGTGTTTCTTTACTAAAGTGTATTATGTTTAAATCAATGCCTCTTTTAGAATCTAATAAAGTTTATGAGGTAGAACTTTGATTTTTTTTTCCTAGCAGGCTACCCCATACAAATTGAAAAAAAAAAACAATCTTCATTGATTTGAAACATCAGTTTTCTGGTAGTTATCGGGGTCATTTTAGATGGTTTATTCTATTATAACTTATGTAAGTGGTTTAGTTATCAATAGCCTGATAGTTTTTTCAGTTTGTTTATTTCATCAATATTATCTTCCTTTCCCAGAATGATCTTTTTTTTTTTATTGAAAATAGGTTTTTTTCATACACTATATTCTGATTACAGCTTTTTTCCTCTATCTCTCCTAGTTCCTCCCACCTCCCCAATTATCTGGATCTACCTGCTTCTGTCTTTCATTAGAAAGCAAACAAGAATGGAGGGGATGATAACAAAATTATAATAAGATAAAATAAAAACAAATACATTGCAATAGGGAAAAACAACAAACAAAAAGAAAAACCCCCTCCTCCACCCCCAAAGACACAGGGAACATTCAAGAAGTGCATAACAACATAAAACTGGACAGTGTAGCATATACATGTATGTACACATAGAGACACACACAGGCACACAAACAGATACACAAGACACACGAATACACACAGACACACACAGTCACAGACACACACACACACACACACACACACACACACACACACAATCTTTCCCAGGATTCTCTGAGTCCTAAGGGGAGGGATTTGATGGAGATATTCTATTCAGGGCTGAGTGTTTTAAGCCTCTTATTCTCTGTGTATTGTCTGACTGTGAGTCTGTATTTATTCCCATCTGTTTAGAGGAGGAAGCTTCTCTGATGGCTGAGCAAGATACTGCTCTATGAGCAGAGCAGATTGTTGTTACAAATCATTTTATTTAAATGTTTCTTTTGTAGAATAGTAGTATTTAGTTTTCCTCTAGGGCCCTGGGTTATCTAGTTTCAGGTTCTTGGTCACCTAAGCAGTATTGGCTTATAGGTTCCATCTCATGGAGTAGACCTTAAGTCAAATCAGATGAGTGTTCAAGGCCTCTCATTCTCTGCATATTGTCTTACTGTGGGTCTCTGCATTTATTCCCATTTGCTTACAGGAGATGGTTGGTTGGTTACTTCTAAAAGCTTTATGGAACCATTGCATTAGTATGTCTTGCATGCAGGATACTATTGTGGATCAATGGTTTTATAACTGGGTTGGCTTTACATTTCTCCTTTGGCATGCAGAGTACCTTCTAGAACCAAAATCACTAGCCAATAGAAATAAAAGCTCTATGTAGGCACCAGCTCAATGTGTTGTATTGGTGTTATTTTCAGCAACGGGGCCTTACTGTCAGTTTATTGAGAGCAGTCTGTAGCCTTTGCAATAGCCTGGGTTGTGTGGAGGCTCCCATGGGACCCCTTTGATCAATAGCTCAGTTAGGTGTAATCCATTCCTGGTACTGAAGCTTCATTTGATAATGAGAGATGTCCAGTTGGGGCTCTCTCTCCCCTGTTATTTGGCAATTTCATTTAGATAGCCTTCATATATGTATCTATTTCAGTAAGCTTCTACTGTATTAGATTTCCACATGACCCTTCAAATAGCCTCTGATTTTAGATTTCTCTCCCCATATCACAATCCTCAGCCCCTCCCTCCCTGTTTGACCTTGTTCCAGTACTCCCCATCCATTCATAACTAACTTTATTTGCCTTCTCTAGAGATATCTGTCCCTTCTTCTGTACCTAATCTCTGTGGTTCTACAGATTGTAGCTTGTTTATCTTTGACTTAACAGCTAACACACTCATATAAGCAAATATATAACATGTTTGCATTTCTTGGCCCAGGGTTACCTCCCTCAGGATGATTATTTTTTAGTTCCATCAATTTACCTGTGGATTTGATTATTTCATTTCTGTTAATGGTTGAGTAACATTCCATTGTGTAAATATATCACATTTTCTTTATCCACTAGTGAACATCTGAGTTGTTCCAATTTCTGGCTATGACAAATAGAGCACCAGTGAATATGATTGAGCAAATGTCTCTGTGAAAGATGAAGCATCCTTTGAATACATGCCCAAAGTGGTATAGATGGATCTTGAGGTAGATCGAGTCTTATCTTCTTGAGAAACTACCATATTTATTTGCCGTAGTGGCTGTATAGGTTTGAGCTTCCACAAGCAGTGTCTGCGTGTTCCTCTTACTCCATATCCTGGCCAGCACGAGCTGTCATTTATTTTATTAATTTTGGTCATTATGAATTACACTTGGTCAGATATAAGATGAAATCTCAGAGTCGTTTTGATTTGCATTTCCTGATAGCTAAGTTTGTTGAACATTTCTTTGAGTGTTTCCCAGTCATTTGAGTTTCTTCTTTTGAAAATTCTGTTGAGAGCTATACCCCATTTTTCCTCCAAATTAAATAGCTTTTCTTTTTCTTTTTTTTTTTTTTACTTTTTAAATTAGATTTTTAAAATTTTTTTCGGTGTATTTTTATTTTATTCGACATATTTATTTACATTTCAAATGATTTCCCCTTTTCTGAGCCCCCACTCCCCGAAAATCACATAAGCCCCCTTCCCTCCCCCTGTTCTCCCACCTACCCCTTCCCACTTCCCTGTTCTGGTTTTGCCTTATACTGCTACACCGAGTCTTTCCAGAACCAGGGGCCACTCTTCCGTTCTTCTTGTACCTCATTTGATGTGTGGATTATGTTTTGGGTATTCCAGTTTTCCAGGCTAATATCCACTTATGATTTATTTATTTATTATATGTAAGTACACTGTAGCTGTCTTCAGACACACAAGAAAAGGGTGTCAGATCTTGTTATGGATGGTTGTGAGCCACCATGGGTTGCTGAGATTTGAATTCAGGACCTTTGGAAGAGAGCAGTCAGTGCTCTTAACTGCTGAGCCATCTCTCCAGCCCCATATACCCCACTTTTTAAAAATTGGATTATTTGGCTTACTGATATCTAATTTTGAGTTCTTTATATATTTATGATATGAACCCACTATCAGGTATACATCTGATATAATTGATATAGTTGATAAAAAATATTTTCATATTCTATGGCCTGCCATTTTGTCTAAATGATGATGTCCTTTGCACTGCAGAAGTTTTTCAGTTTCACAAGGTCCCATATCTTATGGTTGATCTTACTACCTGTGCTAACAGTGTTCTGTTCAGAAAGTCTTTTTCTGTGCTCATGGATTCAAGGCTATTCTCTATGTCCTCTTCTATCAGAATAAGTGTATCTGATCTTATGTTGAGATCTTTCATTCATTTGCAGTGGAGTTTTGTGCAGGGTGACAAGTATGGATCTACTTGCATTTTTTACATACAGCCATCCAGTTTGACCAGCAGCATTTGTTGAAGATGTTGTCTTTTTGTTCCCATTGTATATAAAATGAGGTATCCATAGGTGTGTTGATCTCCAGTTTGATTGCATTAATCAACATGTCTATTTTTGTGCCATTTCCATGCTGTTCTTATTACAATAGCTCTGTAGTAAAATTTAAGATTGTGCATGGTGATACCTCCAGAAGTTCTTTTTATCCACAATTGATTTAGTTATCCTAGTTTTTTTTTTCTGTTTCTATATGATGCTGAAAATTGTCAAGATCTGTAAAGAATTGTGTTGAAATTTTGATTAGGATTGCATTGAATCTGTAGATATCTTATTGTAGGATAGCCATTTTTACTATATTAATCTTACTGATCTATGAGCATGGAAGATCTTTCCTTTTTATGATAGCTTCTTAGATTTCTTTTTTCAGTGTCTTAAAGTTTTTAATCATACAAGTCTCTCAATTGCTTGGTTAGAGTTACTCTAAGATACTGTATTTGTGTGTGTGTGAAGGGTGTTGTTTTCCTGATTTCTTTTTCAGTCTTTTTGTCATTTGTATATAGGAGGGCTACTGATTTTTCTGAGTTAATTTTGTTTCCAGCTACTTTGTTGAAAGTGTTTATTGGCTGTAGAAGTTTCCCAGTGGACTTTTTATGGTTACTTATATACACTATCTTATGTACAAATAAAGATACTATGACATCTTCCTTTCTAGTTGTCTTCCTTTAGTTGTCTTACTGAGCTACTAGTTAAGGCTTCAAGTACTGTACTGAATAGGTATAGAAAGTGTAAACCACCCTGACTTGTTCCTGATTTTACTAGAATTGTTTGTGGAGTTTCTCTCCATTTAAGTTGATGTTGGCTATGGGCTTGCTGTAAACTGCATTTATTATATTGAGGTATACTCGTTGCATCCCTTATCTCTAAAGGACTTTTATCCTGAATGAGTACTGGATTTTTTTTTACATTGATTCTCCTCATCTACCTTTTTTTTCATTTATTTATTTTAATTCGATATATTTTTTATTTACATTTCAAATGATTTCCCCTTTCCTAGCCCCCCCCCACTCCCAGAAAGTCCCGTAAGCCCCCTTCTTTCCCCCCCTGTCCTCCCACCCACCCCTTCCCACTTCCCCGTTCTGGTTTTGCTGAATACTGCTTCACTGAGTCTTTCCAGAACAAGGGGCCACTCTTCCTTTCTTCTTGTACCTCATTTGATGTGTAGATTATGTTTTGGGTATTCCAGGTTTCTAGGTTAATATCCACTTATTAGTGAGTGTATACCATGATTCACCTTTTGAGTCTGGGTTACCTCACTTAGTATGATGTTCTCTAGCTCCATCAATTTGCCTAAGAATTTCATAAATTCATTGTTTCTAATGGCTGAATAGTACTCCATTGTGTAGATATACCACATTTTTTGCATCCACTCTTCTGTTGAGGGATACCTGGGTTCTTTCCAGCATCTGGCAATTACAAATAGGGCTGCTATGAACATAGTAGAGCATGTATCCTTATTACATGGTGGGGAATCCTCTGGGTGTATGCCCAGGAGTAGTATAGCAGGATCTTCTGGAAGTGAGGTGCCCAGTTTTCGGAGGAACTGCCAGACTGATTTCCAGAGTGGTTGTACCAATTTGCAACCCCACCAGCAGTGGAGGAGTGTTCCTCTTTCTCCACACCCTCTCCAACACCTGCTATCTCCTGAATTTTTAATCTTAGCCATTCTGACTGGTGTAAGGTGAAATCTCAGGGTTGTTTTGATTTGCATTTCCCTAATGACTAATGAAGTTGAGCATTTTTTAAGATGCTTCTCCGCCATCCGAAGTTCTTCAGATGAGAATTCTTTGTTTAACTCTGTACCCCATTTTTTAATAGGGTTGTTTGGTTTTCTGGAGTCTAACTTCTTGAGTTCTTTATATATATTGGATATTAGCCCTCTATCTGATGTAGGATTGGTGAAGATCTTTTCCCAATTTGTTGGTTGCCGATTTGTCCTCTTGATGGTGTCCTTTGCCTTACAGAAACTTTGTAATTTTATGAGGTCCCATTTGTCAATTCTTGATCTTAGAGCACATGCTATTGGTGTTCTGTTCAGAAACTTTCTCCCTGTACCGATGTCCTCAAGGGTCTTCCCCAGTTTCTTTTCTATTAGCTTCAGAGTGTCTGGCTTTATGTGGAGGTCCTTGATCCATTTGGATTTGAGCTTAGTACAAGGAGACAAGGATGGATCAATTCGCATTCTTCTGCATGCTGACCTCCAGTTGAACCAGCACCATTTGTTGAAAAGGCTATCTTTTTTCCATTGTATGTTTTCAGGCTCTTTGTTGAGGATCAAGTGGCCATAGGTTTGTGGGTTCATTTCTGGATCTTCAATCCTGTTCCATTGATCCTCCTGCCTGTCACTGTACCAATACCATGCAGTTTTTAACACTATTGCTCTGTAGTATTGCTTGAGGTCAGGGATACTGATTCCCCCAGACTTTCTTTTGTTGCTGAGAATAGTTTTAGCTATCCTGGGTTTTTTGTTGTTCCAGATGAATTTGATAATTGCTCTTTCTAACTCTGTGAAAAATTGAGTTGGGATTTTGATGGGTATTGCATTGAATCTGTATATTGCTTTTGGCAAAATGGCCATTTTAACTATATTGATTCTACCGATCCATGAGCATGGGAGGTTTTCCCATTTTTTGAGGTCTTCTTCCATTTCCTTCTTCAGAGTCTTGAAGTTCTTGTCATACAGATCTTTCACATGTTTGATAAGAGTCACCCCAAGATTCTTTATACTGTTTGTGGCTATTGTGAAGGGGGTCATTTCCCTAATTTCTTTCTCAGCTTGCTTATCCTTTGAGTATAGGAAGGCCACTGATTTGCTTGAGTTGATTTTATAACCTGCCACTTTGCTGAAGTTGTTTATCAGCTGTAGGAGTTCTCTAGTGGAGTTTTTTGGGTCACTTAGGTAGACTATCATGTCATCTGCAAATAATGATAGTTTGACTTCTTCCTTTCCAATTTGTATCCCTTTGACCTCCTTATGTTGTCGAATTGCTAGTATCTCAAGTACAATATTGAAAAGATAAGGAGAAAGGGGGCAGCCCTGTCTAGTCCCTGCTTTTAGTGGGATTGCTTCAAGTTTCTCTCCATTTAGTTTGATGCTGGCTACCGGTTTGCTGTATATTGCTTTTACTATGTTTAGGTATGGGCCTTGAATTCCTGTTCTTTCCAAGACTTTAAGCATGAAAGGATGCTGAATTTTGTCAAATGCTTTTTCAGCATCCAATAAAATGACCATGTGGTTTTTTTCTTTGAGTTTGTTTATGTAGTGGATTGCATTGATGGATTTCCGTATATTGAACCAACCCTGCATTCCCGGGGATAAAGCCTAGTTGATCATGGTGGATGATCGTTTTGATGTGTTCTTGGATTCGGTTGGCAAGAATTTTATTGAGTACTTTTGCATCGATGTTCATAAGGGAAATTGGTCTGAAGTTCTCTTTCTTTGTTGGATCTTTGTGTGGTTTTGGTATCAGCGTAATTGTGGCTTCATAGAAGGAATTGGGTAGTGTTCCTTCTGTTTCTATTTTGTGGAATAGTTTGAAGAGTATTGGTGTTAACTCTTCTTTGAAGGTCTGATAGAATTCTGCACTGAAACCATCTGGTCCTGTGCTTTTTTTGGTTGGAAGACTTTCTATGACTCCTTCAATTTCTTTAGGCATTATGGGACTGTTTAGATGATCTATTTGGTCTTGATTTAATTTTGGTATTTGGTATCTGTCAAGGAAATTGTCCATTTCCTCCAAATTCTCCAGTTGTGTTGAGTACAGCCTCTTGTAGTAGGATCTGATGATTTTTTGGATTTCCTCAGTTTCTGTTGTTATATCTCCCTTTTCAGTTCTAAGTTTGTTAATTTGGATACTTTCTCTGTGCCCTTTGGTCAGTCTGGCTAAGGGTTTATCTATCTTGTTGATTTTCTCAAAGAACCAGCTCCTGGTTTTGTTGATTCTTTGTATGGTTCTCTTTGTTTCTACTTGATTGATTTCAGCCCTGAGTTTGATGATTTCCTGCCTTCTACTCCTCCTGTGTGAAATAGCTTCTTTTTGTTCCAGGGCTTTCAGGTGTGTCATTAAGCTGGTAGTGTATGCTCTCTCCATTTTCTTTTTGGAGGCACTCAGGGCTATGAGTTTTCCTCTTAGCACTGCTTTCATTGTGTCCCATAGATTTGGGTATGTTGTGTCTTCATTTTCATTGTGTTCTAAAAAGTCTTTAATTTCTTTCTTTATTTCTTCCTTGACCAAGGTATCATTGAGTAGAATATTGTTCAATTTCCACGTGTATGTGGCTTTTCTGTTGTTTTTGTTGCTATTGAAGACCACTTTTACTCCATAGTGATCTGATAGGAGGCATGGGATTAGTTCGATCTTCTTATATTTGTTGAGGTCTGTCTTGTGACCAATTATATGGTCGATTTTGGAGAAGGTACCATGAGGTGCTGAGAAAAAAGGTATATTCTTTTGCTTTAGGATAGAATGTTCTATATATATATCTGTTAAATCGAATTAGTCCAAAGCTTCAATTAGTTTCATTGTGTCCCTGTTTAGTTTCTGTTTTCCTGATCGGTCCATTGAGGAAAGTGCAGTGTTGAAGTCACCCACAATTATTGTGTTAGGTGCAATGTGTGCTTTGAGCTTTAATAAAGTTTCTTTTACGAAAGAGGGTGCCCTTGCATTTGGAGCATAGATGTTCAGGATTGAGAGTTCTTCTTGTTGTATTTTTCCTTTGACCAGCAAGAAGTGTCCCTCAGAGTCTCTTTTGATGACTTTGGGTTGAAAGTCAATTTTATCTGATATTAAAATGGCTATTCCATCTTGTTTCCTGAGACCATTTGCTTGTAAAATTGTCTTCCAGCCTTTTACTCTAAGGTAGTGTTTGTCTTTGACCCTTAGGTGTGTTTCCTGTAAGCAGCAAAATGTAGGGTTCTGTTTACGTATCCAGTCAGTTAGTCTATGTCTTTTTATTGGGGCATTGAGTTCATTGATATTAAGAGATATTAAGGAATAGTGATTGTTACTTCCTGTCATTTTTGACATTATTTTTTAAATTTGATTGGTTAACTTCTTTTGGGTTTGATGAAAGGTTACTATCTTGCTTTTTCCAGGGTGAAGTTTCCCTCCTTGTATTGGTGTTTTCCTCCTATTATCCTTTGTAGGGCTGGGTTTGTGGATAGATATTGGGTAAACTTGATTTTGTCATGGAATATCTTAGTTTCTCCATCTATGGTGATTGAGAGTTTTGCTGGATATAGTAGTTTTGGCTGGCATTTGTGTTCTCTTAGAGTCTGCATGAGATCAGCCCAGGATCTTCTAGCCTTTGTAGTCTCGGGTGAAAAGTCTGCTGTGATTCTGATAGGTCTTCCTTTATATGTTACTTGGCCTTTTTCTCTTACTGCCTTTAATATTCTTTCTTTGTTTAGTACATTTGGTGTTTTGATTATTATGTGACGGGAAGTATTTCTGTTCTGGTCCAGTCTGTTTGGAGTTCTGTAGGCTTCTTGTATATTCATGGGCATCTCTCTCTTTAGGTTAGGGAAGTTTTCTTCCATAATTTTATTGAAGATATTTGCTGGCCCTTTAAGTTGTAAATCTTCACTCTCATCTATGCCTATAATCCTTAGGTTTGGTCTTCTCATTGTGTCCTGGATTTCCTGGATATTTTGGGTTACAAGCTTTTTGCTTTTTGCATTTTCTTTAACTGTTGAGTCCATGGTTTCTATGGTATCTTCAGCGTCTGAGATTCTTTCTTCTATCTCTTGTATTCTGTTGTTGATATTTGCATCTATGTCCCCTGATTTCTTCCCAAGGCTTTCTATCTCCAAAGTTGTCTCCCTTTGAGTTTTCTTAGTTGTTTCTACTTCTGATTTTAGATCCTGGATGGTTTTGCTTAGCTCCTTCACTTGCTTGTTTGTGCTTTCCTGTAATTCTTTAAGAGATTTTTGTGTTTCCTCTTTCATGACCTCAGCCTGTTGACCAAAGTTCTTCTGTATTTCTTTAAGTGTTTTTTGTGTTTCCTCATGATTGGCTTTTGTATTCTCCTGGATTTCTTTCAATGATTTTTGTGTTTCCCTTGCAAGAGCTTCTAACTTTTGATCCATTTTCTCCTGAATTTCTTTAAGTATGTCCTTCATGTGTTTCTGTACCAGCAACATGACCAGTGATTTTAAATCCAAATCTTGTTTTACTGGTGTGATGGGGTATCCAGGACATGCTGGTAAAGGAGAATTGGGTTCAGATGTTGCCATGTTGCCTTGATTTCTGTTAGTGATGTTCCTGCGTCTGCCTTTTGCCATCTAGTTCTCACTGGTGTTAGTTGGTGTTGTCAATGCTGGACTCACCAGTGCAAGCTGCCCCTTCCCAGGTGGCCTCTGGTGCACAGCTTACCTCCTGCACTGCAGGGTGTTGTTGTCCAGGCTGTTCAGGTCCTGAAGCAGACACCTGAAGGCTCCTGCTGGGCCCCACTGGATTCACTGGAGCACACTGACTTCTCCCCACTGGCTGCCCGGAAGCCCCACTTGCCTCTTTCAGGACCTGGAGATGTGGTGCTGCAGCTCAGGCTGATCTGGATCTGGAAGTGGAGAGGCCTGAGGGCCACTGCCAGAGTCCTCAGGACTGAAGCCTAAGCTCTGTGCCACAGGAAAGAGCTGTGCTGTGAGTTCCCAGACTGCCTCTGGGTGCACACCAGGTCTCCTGCACTTCCTGGAGACTGAGCGCTGTGTCCCAGGCTGTTCAGATCCCAAAGCAGGTGCCTGAAGGCTCCCGCTGGGGCCTGCTGGATTCACCAGAGCACATGGACTTCTCCCCGCTGGCTGCCCGGAAGCCCCACTTGCCTCCCCCAGAGAATACTGGATTTTGTCAAAAGCTTTTTCTGCATCTAATGAGATGACCATGTCTTTTTCTCTTTCAGTTTATTTATATTGAAGATTACAGTTGTTGCTTAATGTATATCCAACCATTCTTGTATCTCTGGAATGAAGCTTACTTGATCATGGTGGATAATGTTTTGATGTGTTTTTGTGTTCCGTTGGCAAGTATTTTATTGCAAACTTTTGCATTTATGTTTGTTAAGGAAACTGGTCTGTAATTTTCTTCCTTTGGTTAGTCATTATATAGTTTAGGTGTCAGAGTCATTGGGGTCTCATAAAATGAATGAAACAATGTTTCTTCTGTTTCTATTTTGTGGAAGTTTTGAGGAGTATTGGGCTTGATTCTTCTTTGAAAGTTTGGTAGAATTTTGTGCTAAAACCATCTGGCCCTGAGTTGTTTGGAGGAGGGGCACTTTTAATGGCTGCTTCTATTTCACTAGGAGTTATAGGTCTGGTAAAATTATCTGATCTTGATTTTACTATGGTAAGGGATATATATTGAGAAAATTATGTATTTCTTTTAGATTTTCCGATTTGGTGAATTACAAGGTTTTAACTATGTCCTCATGATTTTCAAGCTTTCCTCCGTGCCTTCTTACATCACCCTTTTCATTTCTACTTTTGTTAATTTGCATCCTCTCTCTTCTGTTTAGTTAACTTGGCTAAGGATTTATCAATCTTAGTGATTTTCTCAAAGCACCAACTTTGGTTTCATAGATTGTTTGTATGGTTTTGTTTCTTTGTGTCTACTTTATTGAGTTCGCTCCGACTTTGGTTATTTCTTGCCATCTCCTTCTTGTGGGTATGATTTCTCCCTTTAGTTCTAGAGCTTTCAGGGGTGCTGCTGAGTTACTAGCATAAGATATGCCCCCCTCCTGCTCTTAAATGTGGACACTTAGTGCTATGAACTCTCCTTTTAGAACCACCTTTACTTTATCATATCCATGTGGCATGCTGTGTATTCATTTTCATTTAATTCTAAATTAATTCTAATTAATTCTAAATTAAATTGTTTTCATTTAGTAGTCAGTTATTCAGTTTCCATGAGTTTGTAAGCTTTCTGCTGTTTTTGTTGCCAATATGCAACTTTAATCTGTGGTGACCAGATAGAATGGAGGGTATTCTGCCAATTCTATGCTATCTGTTGAGATTTTTTTGTGGTCAATTTTGGAGAAAGTTCTATGAATTGCTAAAAAAGAAAGGTATATTCTTTTGTGTTTGACTGAAATGTTCTGTAAATATCTGTTATGTCCATTGGATTTATGTGACATTTAGCTCCAACATTCTCTGTTTAGTTTTGGCTTTTGTTTTTGTTTTGTTTTGTTTTGCCTATTGGCAAGAGTTAGATGGCAAGAGCTATCAAATTCACCTGCTTTTATTGTGTGAGGGTCGATATATGATTTAAGCTGTAGTAATGTCTGTCCTTGATGTTAAAGTGTATTTCTTGGATGCAGCAGAAGGATGAATTCTGTTTTTACATCCATTCTGTTCATCTGTCTCTTTTTTAATTGAATATTTTCTTTATTTACATGTCAGATGTTGTCCCCTAGCCTCATCTCCTTTCCAAAAACCCCCATCCCTTCCCCCTGCTTACCAGCCCCCACCCCTACTTTCCTGACCTGGCATTCCCCTACTCTGAGGCACTGAGCCTTCTCAGAACCAAGCAAGGTCCTCTCCTCCCTTTGATGTCCAACAAGGCCTCTGCTACATATGCAGCTGGAGTCATGGGTTCCTCCATGTATACTCTTTCGTTGGTAGTTTATTTCCTGGGAGTTCTAGGGGTATTGGTTGGTTCATATTGTTGTTCCTCCTTTGGGCCTCCAAGTTCCTTCAGCTCCTTGGGTCCTTTCTCTAGCTCCTCCATTGGGAACCTTGTATCTGTGTCTTTTAATTGGAGAGTATTGAGACTATTGATATTGAGAGTTATCAATGAGTGTTTGTTGATTCCTTTTATTATGTTCTTGTGGAGTGTCATCTTCCTGGTTTCTTTTTTTTTTGATTCTGTGTTCTGAGATTAATCCCTTGTGTTTTTTTGTGTATGGCTGGTCTCTTCAGGTTGAAGTTTTCCTTCTAGCATCTTCTGTAGGCCTAGATCTGTAGATACATACTGCTTAAATTTGCTTTATTGTGAAACGTCTTTCTTTCTCCATCTATGGTGTTTGAACGTTTTGCCAGGTATAGCATTCTGGGCTGGCATTTGTACTCTCTTAAAAATCTGTTCAGGCCTTAAGAATTGACAAGTTGGGTGTTATTCTAATAGGACTGATTTTATATATGACTTGGTATTTTTCTCTTGAACCTCTTTTATGTTTAGTATTTATTTTGTGGTAAGGGGACCTTCTTTTCTGATGTTCTGTATACTACTTATGCTTTGATCAGCATTTTCTTCTTTAGGTTAGAAACATTTTCTTCTATGATTTTGTTGAAAAATATTTCTATGCTTTTGACCTGGGCTTCTTCTCTTCCCTCTATTCCTGTTATTTGGTCTTTTTTATAGTGTCCCAGATTTCCTGGATGTTTCATGTCTATAAATTTTTAGATTTAACATTTTCTTTGAGCAAGGTATCCATCTTCTGTCTTGTTTTTAATGACTGAGATTTTCTCTTTTTATTGCTTGTATTCTATTGGTGAGACAGCTCTGAGGTTTTGCTCAAGCTCCTAAAATTTTCATTTCCATATTTTTCTTAGTTTGGGTTTTCTTTATTGATTCTATTTCCATTTTCAGGTCTTGAACTTTTACATATTTTTTCCATTTAAAGACCTCTATAATATTCACAATGGCTATTTGTGTGTGTGTGTGTGTGTGTGCTTTTTCAAGACAGGGTTTGTGTAGCCCTGGCTGTCCTGGAACTCACTCTAGAGACCAGGCTGGCCTCAAACTCAAGATATCCCTCTGCCTCTGCCTCCCAAGTGCTGGGACTAAAGACATGCACCACCACTGCCCAGCCACATGACTATTTTAATGTCTGTGTCTTGGTGGTTCAGCTATATTGCATTTCTCAGGGCCTACTGAGGTAGAGTTGCTGGGAACTACTGGGGAGATATTGTTTTGGCTGTTATTGTGTGTTTACACCGGGGTCTAGGTATCTGGTTTGGGATGACTGTAATTCTAGATGCTGATGTCTAGAAGAATCTTCAAAAGTATACCTTAATGAACTGGCAAGCAAATGCTTCACTGACTTTTCTAAGCCATTTAAAAACACTTGTGAGAAGCCCTGATGTGTAGTCAGGTTGGACAAACATGCAGGGAGCGTGACTGGTGTGAGATGTGGTGGGCAGGGCAGTCCTGTGGGACTGTGTCCTTCAATTCATAGAGTGACAAGATAACTCTGGGTAGATTCTGTCAGAATTGAGTGGAATCTTAGAGCACCTAGTGATGAAGAATTCGTTGCTATGGAAAATCCTCCCACACAATCAGTATCAGGAGTGTTCTGTGGGTAAAGGAAAACAGAACTTATTTTACTTATTTTATTTCATCCTCCACTTTCATAATCCCATTTTTCCTTTGATATTATTTGTAATAACGTATTAATATTCGAAAGACCTTAGAAGCCAGCTAGGAATCCTACTTACGTTTTGAGACCAATTATATGCAGGCACATTCTGGGATGCTACAAATCCAATGGTGAGCCAATCAAAACTGCTCTCTGCTCCCACAAGAATGTGTGTTGTGGTACATATATAAACAGATCTTCTTCCCAACTCAGGCAATTATCTCAATGCCTTCTGAGATGTTTGATATTCCCTTCCTTAAGATATGTCTTGGTTTATGTTTTCCACAAGCCACAGCCAGAGACAAAGATTTGAATGCCAGTTAGTTTATTTGGAGAGGGAGGGGGAGGGAGAGGGAGGGCGTGGAAGGTGAGGTAGCCATTAACAATGTGTTAATGAGGAGGCTGCAGCATCTCAGTCAATGTTTTACAGAAATACTCTGTGAAACAGCCCACTGAGCAACAGGGAAGTGAGGAGTTCCTGTCCTGTCCCTTCTTGGTTGGGGATTATTTCTAGGAGTGTCAACTCCCCGCCACTTCTGGTCTGCTCTTCTTGGGACCACTTGTGCTTCCACAGCAGAGAGCTCCTACTCAGGTAGAGGAGCATGAGTGTGGAAGACAAAGCCCAGCATGGGAGGAGCTGCCAGGATGATGCTGGGCTGTGCCGAGTGAGTGAGGACAGCTGGCTAAGGATTCCATGCTTCAGACACCTCCCGTCTGGAACAGGAAGCTCGTTTATTCAAAGTGGCAGTGGAGGAGAAAATGGGGGAAAGTCTATGGAGCTCACAGATCACCATGGTCAGTAGTATTTGGTCACCATCAAGACTGCACACTCCATTCTGAATTATGAACGAATCAAGTGACAAAAATTAATGATGCTTTTTTCCCTTCCTTTCTTCCTTTTTAAATTTTTCTTTTGTATTTTGGTTATTTACTTTAAGGTGAGTCAAATGTGATTTTTTTTTTAAAGAAAAGATTTTTCCAAAGTTGTAAAGTTTAATTTTTACTCATTTTAATACCTTTGAAAGTGAAAATCATGGCACTAAATGGGAAAAGTAGTTTTGATGACAACATGAGAGGATAGAATGAGAGAAGAGATGGAGACAGTGACACATTGCTGTAAACCCAGCCCTTCAGAGGCCGAGGCATAGACCACTAGGTCAGCTTGGGAAACACAGCTATATTCTGTCTTAAAATGATGAAGGAAGGAAGGCAGGGAGGGAGAAACAAAGAGAGGAGCAAAGAACAGAGATAAGAAAGGAGTAGGAAGGCTGCTTATCTCCTCTCTGAGCCAGGGAGTATTTCTGTGCAGAATGCTCAAGTCATTTCATTCTGGTTTCCCCAGAGAAGTTATTGAGGCCTCCAAGTGTGTGCCTCTGGAAAGGCCACCAGCACCTGATGTGTCCCTCCTTACTGCCACTGAAATTGATATTTTTAGTTCCATGCTTTTTCTTGTTAGTGACAAACTATTGTTAGAACAGCACATTTATTTTTAATGTGGGTTGATACATTTTTTTAATGTGTCTAGAGGAGGTGAGTAGTCTCTCTCTCTCTCTCTCTCTCTCTCTCTCTCTCTCTCTCTCTCTCTGTGTGTGTGTGTGTGTGTGTGTGTATCATGTATAAGCAAAATACCCTGTGGGGAAAATAATTTATTCTGGTCAATCAAGGCAAGAATGGAAGTCAGAACTGGTAGGAAAAACTTGTGACTCCTCAGGAAGTAAAACTCAGCATTAAACCCGATGACCCTCCCCAACTCTGCCTCATTATTTCTGAACTCTCCAGTGGTTACTTATAACACACACACACACACACATACACACACACATGTATATATATATATATATATATATATATATATATATATATATATATATGGGATTCCCTGATACCTCATATTTCTTTTGCGAATGTGAACCATTATAAACTTAGTCACATTTTTAGTTGGTATACAAACACCAGTTCTTTGGACTTCAATAGAGTTGCCTCTCCACCTCCCATGAGTAGGGAGGCCTTCCCCATTCAGAGGTGAAGTGTACACATGCATGCTAGCTTTGTAAGCTCATCCAACATTCCTCATGTTCCTAAGCAAACTGGAAAATGGAGAGGTGAAATGACCACAACTCTACCATTGTTCTCAGTGTTTCTAAGATCAGAGCCGTTCAGTATTGTTCAGCTTACAGCTCACATCTCAGTCTGAAATTTTCAAGGACACTCATTAAGGACATCTGGGCCAATGCAGCAGGACATTTTGAGTCTTGGTTTGGTTGAGGCCCAAGAAAGACAGTAAGTTCCTGGTAGAGAATCGTGAGAGCCAAGATGGCAGGCTCCCATGCCACGAGGCTCCTCTACAGTTTAGTAAAACAGTTCCCATCCTTAGACCATCCTGTCACCACACCTGCACCCGTCCACCACAGAAGAGGCAAGGGTGGGGAGGGATGAAGAAAGTGAAGCTAATAGGGTGGAGCTGACCATTCGCCACCACTCCTGCCCGCTTCTGTTAGGTCCCAGGCTCTGGAAGACTAGCTGCATTTAGTTCTCCACACACTGCTCATATCAGTCATTCTGCAGGGCCCTGCGTTTCCTCTAGAGGCATAATGTGTTCACTGGGCAGCTTCAGGGCATAGCAGTTCTGCTGTCAACAGCCTCTGCTGATACTATGACATAGAAAGAGGGGAAATTAAGGAGACTTGGGGAGGGAAAGGAGATCTCTCACCAGCTGAAAATCAAGAATTTCAGCACAATTAGCAACATTTCCTCTGAAGGTTTTTTATGTGTGGAAAAGATTCTTCTGTAGAGATCTTTTCAAGTTAATAATGTTAAAATAACAATAAACCATGCTAAGGCCCAAGTGTATGCGGCAATTACTCCTTTTTCTAATATTTTTGAGGAATCTCACAGGACTTTTGTTTACAATAAAAGCCCTTTCCTATGAACCCAGGGATCTACAAAACACTTACCAGCAATGATCCTATCAAATATATCCCAGGAAGGATCTCGTGATCCCATTTAAATCTTAGTAACCTTTCAAAGATAGGAACTGAGAATCCACCAAAACCATGTGTCTGTATAAGCACCTCTTTCTTGAGAAGCTCATGTCTACACTCTTAACTCCTACACTTAAATTGATGTTAAAAAATCTCTTTTAATAAATTCCAGTGCCACTTCATGCTGGCTCCTTCCAAAATTCTTTTCTATGAAGTTAGGAATCCTGAGATCGTCTGCGTAAAATAACTCCTCAGGCAGCGTCATAGAGCCGTGCTGACTCCAGCCCTGCAGCTACGGATTCTGTACTGTTTGAGAAAGAAAGCTGATTACCATTCTACACATCCACAATACTGGAAGGTAAAAACAAAATCAACCTCAGAGATTGGGAGGACGAAGGCAACTAACCCAAGGACACGTTAGTCACTGACAGCCAGGTCTTCCCTCTCTTACATTATACATAGCAAACTTCCTGAGGATGAAGACCACACAGGATTCTTAGTGACTTCTCAAGTTCTTGGCGGGGTACCTGGGACAGAGTGAATGCTCAGCGGGTCATTGCACTGAAGGAATGAAAAGTGCAGAAAACAGCTGTCCTGACTCTGGCTTTCCGGTTCTTTGAAGTTGAAATTGATACCTTTGACTACCAGCAACCTATTGGCCCAAAGGTTCGTCTAAGGCACCATCTGTGTCTGAGTGGAAGCTCATACAATAATGTCCCACAAATGACCCATCAGTCATGATGTCTTGGATTTAGGGTAGCCTGTCTTCTTTGTTCCACCGGGAGAATATCTAGAAAGTTCATGTTCCATCCAGACTACCAGAAATCTGCCCTAAGCGCCAGGGACCTGAGGTAGTAACCATTGATTCCCACCCTCATGCTTCCTTCTTGACTGTTTATCTTGAGGTCCCACCAGATAAACTATTTACACTGGGATCCCTGGTTAGCTTGTTGGGGGAACCTAAATCAAAAGAAATGGATTAGGTTTGAAATGTTTGTGACTCTCAGAAGTGGGGCCTGTCTTTCTCACCACTGCTTGGCTTGAGATCTTTGTGTAAGCTCCTTGGCCTCACTCTCAGTCACCCTGAGCCAGCACACTGGCCAAGTCTCAGCTCCTTTTATGCTGGCTGTGGTGGTATCTACTTTGGTTGGCTGATTCTCAGGAGCCAGGTCCCAGCAGTCCTATATGATTGATATAGCAAAGTGAATCTTTTGTTTTCTGGACACTAAGATAACTTTAGCTTGCTCTGTAGTCATCATCCTTGCCTGGTTTGCCTGCTGGTAGGAAGATTGTAATCGAATGTTGTTACATTTCTCTTGGATTCCATTGAGTCTTTCTGTGGTTCTCTGTGCTCTCTGCTAAATAATGTAAAGAATAGGACAGAATACTATTTGTCATAAGGGGAACATGTCAGCGGTTTTCCAGAGGGAAGCTTCGTCCCTTAGTTTGTCGTTTTGAGTTGGCCTCAGTGAGAAGAGGCCCAGAAATGGTCATTTCGATGACACGGGAATGTGATGGTTTTAAAACCTGCTTTCCAAGTTCTTCTAGGTTCTCTTACTACTGTTTGATACATCATTGAAACCAACAACAGGAAATTCTTGCTGTGTGTTGGATCATAAAGTACCAAAATGTATCTTTTCATATTGGCACTCAGCATTTTGGCTGGACAGTGACAAGGCACAGAAACCATGTCAAATATCAACTCAGCTCTCTCTCACCCCATTCCAAATCATTTGAGGGCTTGTGTTTACTCTTGCATTTTCGGATAGGCTCTCCTTATGTTGTTGAAGAGGGCCTTGAACTCACTGTTTTTACCAGATTGACAGCTTAAGTGCCTCAGCTTCCCAAAGTGCTATGATTACAGGTGCATACCAGTATGCCTGGCTTCTTCACCATGAGTTTATATTGAAAGCTACCAACTTCTGTGTTTATTTTTAAAGCTGCCTTTGTGTATGTGTGTTGTCTGCTTATATATCTTTGCACCATGTACATGCTGTGCCCAGGGAAGCCAAAACAGGGCATCAGATATCCTGGGACTAGAGTTACAGATACTTGTAAGCTGCCACGCTGCTTGAAATCAAACCAGGGTCCTCTAGAAGAGCAGCCAAGTGTCCTTAACTGTTGAGCCATTTCTCCAGCCCCCAATACTACCATTTATGATTTAACCCCTAGGTCCAGGACATTGCTACACTACGTGCAGACATTATTTCATTTAATCCTCATGCCAGATATCTGAGACAGGGTTGTTTGCTTGCTTGTTTGTTCCTTGTCTTTCAGATCAGGAAACTGAAGCCAAAGAGTTCAAAAGAGATAGAGAATTATAGATCTAGGATTCAAGCCTAACCGTGACATAGGTCACGGGCCTGTTGCTTTTCCTCATCCATTAATTCCCTCTGCTTGATCTTGGGCCCCTGACTTGCCTGTTGGGAGCTAGAAAAGCTAGACTACGACCTGCAGTAAAGTACTGTGCTCATCAGAACTTTGGTTTGCTCCCACGATCATCCCTGGGGAATCTATTTGTGCAATATCTATTTGTCATCTTCTCAGGTATCTATAGTCCCATCTTGAACTCACCCTTTTGTTCACTTCAGAATGTTTTCTAGAGCCAAGACAAGTAGTTTATTCCCTCAAAGGGCACAGTACCTTTGTTATACCCCAAAGATGGTGACCTTTATTGAGGTCAGGACTTAGATCACCAAGATGACAGATTTGTGGCGATGTCTTAGATGACCTGTCCTCAGCATCCTCCTGTGGTCCCTAAACCAAGCAGGAAGTCTGGAGTTGCTTCTTTAGGGTAGTTCTTAAACTTTGTTCACTCTCCATCACAGCCTGTGTGGGAAACCTGCAGAGACTCGATTTGGATGAGGAAATTCTTTATTTGGTGAGGATAGCTTGGCATGAACCTGTAAGTAGGTTATCTGATGGTCTAGAGCCTACCTATGGCGATTTCTAAGCAGGAAGATCAGCATGGCAACAATTAGGCCAATCACCAATAAATCCCAGTATGGTCCAACGGTGCTGTCCAGTTTCAGCCATTTCCATTTCGTGGTAAACTGCTGGCAAGAGGCATTCAGTCAAAAAAAAAAAAAAAGCAATTCTAGCATCTCACAGTGGTCAGAACCATTTCTCCTCACAAACTCACCACCACCCTCCTACCCAAAAGTCATGCCTCCCCGCCCCCTTCCATCTTAGAAGATGGGATGCATTTTTAGGGTAGAGCCCACACATGGGCCTAATTATCAACTCAAGTCTCGAGTACAAAATTTAGTTGGACATGGTGGCACTTGCCTATAATCTCTATGCCTGGAAGGCTAAGGCCGAAGGGTCTCAAATTTGAGGTCAGCCTGGGTTACACAAAGACTTCCCGTTTAGCCTTGACTGTGTCATAAGGACCTGTCTCCACAAAAACTTAATTTCTGCTTTTAAGAAATACAGCTCTTTGTGGTGTCACTTGCCACCGGCCATCTGCTTACTAGTCTCAGATTTTGATGGCAAGAGCTATGTTTTGAACAAGTATATATAGCTCATCTCTGCTTAAGGCTTTGAGCATAGAGTGTGTTGGAAAGAGTGTCTGCTGAATTAATTTACTGGTTGTACTACACAGTGTCAACACATACTCAGCAAGCAAGAATTGCTGTGTGGTAAGTACAAGATTCTGCATTCTACTTATCAAAGAAAAGTTAACTCCCATGGTAATCCTCACCACTTTGTCCCAAGTTTCTTGTAGTTTTCAGAGTTTCTGAGACTCTTATTTGAGACAAACTTACATTAAAAAACAGGATATCTCGGAGCAAATGCATAGTTTCCAGTTTCATAAGGGCAAAGAACACAGGTATGTGAGCATCTGGGCTTGTCTGGGCAGCCATGTCATACAATCTTCTGGCCAAGTGAATGTCCTAGAAAGAAAACAGCCCATCCTCATCAGGTATAGAGTCTCACAAAACAGAAACTGTTGTAAGAAATACCACAATTTATGTTTGGTGGCCTGAGGATATGTCATGCCATATACAGCAAGGGGAATTTTGAAAATAGAAAGCTATAGAGCTTAAAATAGATTCTCTTGACAAGCCACATGAACTCCATATAATAACCACAGAGGCCTTAAACCAAGCATCCTGTAGCTAAAGGCAGAAGAAAGTCAGATGCAGCAGGTGAGAGAGATTAAAAGTATGGGAGGAACTCAACTTGTTACACAGAGCAGTGGGGGTTATGGGGGTATGAGGTGGTTGGGGTGCAGGGGTGTGGGGGTATGGGGTGTGGGGTGGTTGGTGTTTGAGGGTGTGTGGGGGGGGTAGAGGTGGGGATCACATGGAAAGAATCAGAAACAACCCGAAGAGCCAGCAAGGAAACAGGGAGCTTGGTCTTAACAACTTCAGGGAACTAACTTCAATAACAACCTGGGAAACACATTCTTCTCCACTTTCTTCAGCAAGTATCAGCCTTGATTTTTGTCATATGAGACCTCAATTATTGACAAAAGATACCTCTCTCCAGGACAGTCGAGTCAATATAGCTTCCAAGTATGAGCTGATAGAGCCATTAGAAGCTTCACCCTATTACTAACCTAAGAATACACACAGAATAGGCTGGAACTAATGGGACAGACCAGGGTTTTGCTGGGAAGATTTGTCCCAGACAACCTCCTGAATTTTAATTACTGGCAGCATGGAGCCCACATAAAAATGTAAGGAGGTCCAACTCCACAAAGTTGTCCTCGACTCCATGTACACACTAAATCCTAGAAATGACTCCTCATTCTTCGACCTTATCTAGCAAAAGACACCACTAAAGCAATTTTTTTCTTCTTTTGATATATATCGCTCTAAGGATGCCCAGGACTCAGTAAACGAGAAGTTTTACCCAATCCACTTAGATGTAACTTTCATGCCGTACATGGGAGTTTATTTTAGTTGAAATTCAGCAGTTTAGGTTAAGCGCATCTGTCTCTGACTCTTTTTAAGTTCGTGTTCCAACTAAAATATCAGCTGTGACACAGTACTGATTAATATATGTGTATGTTCAAAATAGTTTCCTACAGGTCAAAGAAGCAGCAGGCTTCTCCAAGAAAGAAGCCTGACACTTGAGTTCTCTAGGCCCAAATATTTTATATCATCCAAAATTCCTTATAATGGAATAGACCATATGAACTAAAAGCTGGATGTTTGAGTAATTTATTTTCATTTTCTAATTATGAATATATCCTTGGAAATTAGGGAGACCTCTGATATTATAGAACTGAATATGAAAACATTCACCCATAACCCTTCTGCGCAGAGGTAAGTGCTGATACTGGTTCACACGCATTCCTCCAGTACGTGACATGCTCTTTCCAGAGGGTGTGATAAACTCTTCTGAGATGATTGTTTGTTTTGTTCATGACCCCAGATCCGAGCCCATTACTTCATAACGTGAACAATCATGGGTCAGTACACAGACATGTGAATGAAAGTTACACTGCAGTAATGTGTCCTTCTAGAAGTAGATAGTGTTTCAATGTGGGAACATAGCAAAGGATTTTGAAGAGAAGGAATATGTGCCTAGGATGTATTTAAAAGAAAAGTGACATATGAGCTATTGTTCTATAAAACAGTTAGGTCAAAGAAGGCATTGAAATTAAAGTAGAAGTCTAGGATTTATAATGCTAGTAAGATATTTTCAATTTGTTTTTGTCTAGCAGCATTGCCTTTGGGGGGTGGGGAGAGTAAGGGAGGTAACAGGTTGAGGGAGTTATACTTTATCAACAATAACATAGCATTGTTTGATAAATTATGTATTCCTAAGGTAATGCTAACACTTGTAACAAATCAACTCCCAAAATCCAGGGACATAGTACCAAAAAGTTTGTTTTTAACTTTGGTCAACATTTTAGTGGGGATGTTCCTGGGTGATAGAGGATTTTCTTCTTCGCTGGTAATTAAGGAACTCGGCTCTTTCCATTAAGTGGTTCTGCATTTTCCCTAGGGCCTCTGCTTGTTTCTGCTGTGTTCCAACAACAAAGTGCAAAGCAACTAGGGTGAAGCCCCATTTACTTACTGGCTGACTTAGCACAAATGGAACCTTTCACTTAAGCTGTGAGGACAGGACATGTGGATGCAAAGGATGCTGGGAAATGTAGTCCAACTAGGCCGACATTCCTCCATAATTGTTCTAAGGGCTAGTGATTGTAGGTCTCTCTAACAGGCAGAAGTATTAGTAGAAATGTAATGAGAGAACATCAGAATTGAAGGCACCAAGTAAGTAATCTTCACAACAGACCATGGTGATCAAAAACTCAGGAATGAATCAAAATTCTTGGAATGGCCAGGAAGAATGGACAGGAAGCTTTGTTCATGGTTAAGTTTCTGAAATAATTAAAAAAATATAAACTGATCAGCAGTGTCATGGTAATTTGTGAACTGAATGCTTGTGTTTTTAAATTCACTTCCTGGTTAATTTTACTCCAGGCATGTTGATCAGCACCATGCTCCCAGCAAAAACACCGCCACCTCCTTAGGTCAGCTGAGTCTGCTTGCTTGACCCTTACAGCTGGGCCCCTGGACTGTTGATGCTGCCTTACAGCAGGAGGAGTTGGGAAAGTCATTAGGCCTTCAGTTCAGAATCCACTGCTTTTCACAGCCATTTGTTTGCAATTCTGTCCAATTCGCACATGGCCTCGGGGAGGCACTAGAGTTTATGGGCTTGGGAGGATCAGGTGTCGGGCGTCTATCTTTTATCTATGAAGAAGTCAACAACTATGCTGGATGAAAGCTTGCCAATGTGGCTGCTGTGGGACCACCCACTGTCCTGTCGGTGACTCCTGATCTGGGCTCTGTTCTTCAAAGCTCATTAATTCCCTAGGGTGAACTTTGGAGGAATCATTCTTTGGTTTGTCATTCTTGGGAGTTATAGGGGACTACACTGGAAGCTCCCACAGAAAAAGGATTTGGACAACAAGGTGGCCTGAGGTAACTAACATGTGGGACTTATCCTGCTAGTTTCACCAAGAAGCACCTCAGCTCAGCAGCTCACGTTTTTATACAAACTCCACAAGAATTGGTTTATACTCACTTTCCTCCCTTAAAATACGAAGGGTTTACGAAACATGATCCCACCAGCCTTCTTTCATTCTCAGGAACTCTCTGGAAATGATATTACACTCATTTCTCTCACTGGTTCACTTGCTAGCGAGGATTGTGAAGTGCCGTACTGAAGAAATGCTACAGTGGCTGAAGGGCCACCGTCATCCTCCTACTTTTGGAATAAGTTTGGGGCTTGAACTCATCAGGTTGCTTCTTTTGAAAGTTAGAGTCACTTTACTAATTTGGCTACGAGATAATGAGACTAATAAACTTGGCTCCAAATACCTGGTGATTAACCCAGAGATCTCTCATCAGCTAAACCTAACATCCTGGTATCTAGGTCTGAATACAGTCCCTGGTTTCTTTTATTTGT